>NC_139647.1:14976739-15014239 GCF_964638095.1 Poromitra crassiceps
CGCTTTAAGAAAGGCTTTAGATGGCCTCAAGAGTCAAAGAAAAGCTCCATTGAAATGATGACTGCAAACCAAATTACAACTTTGATTCTATTCCCAGTTAAGCCCAATTTATGCTTCGTCTGCCGACACTTTTGAAATGGTCGCCGACAGAAATGAGGACTTGAGTCGACACTTTCAAGTGTCGGCGAGCAGTGTCTGCTACCTGGTGAAATGTCTAGTGTCGCTGACTACGTCATAGTATCGCGCAAGTCTGATTGGCTACTGTATATAGACGGCACGCGCTTCACTTCCTTGTTTTGGTTGGGGTCCACCCGCTAGTTTTCGCTCGATTGAAATGAATGAACGTGTCCCCGCTATTTTTATCAGCCTGTCCTTGATGTATGACTTCGTGAAAATCACAAAGAACATCGTGACCAATTTCCCAGAGAGAGAGAGGAGGTGAGTTGTGTGGTTGTATGCTGTTTATATGCGGCTGCAGCCAAGTACGTTACATCTTGCCTCCGCAGTGGTTTCACTGTGCATTTCGTTCCCTCTCTTCTCTTGGCTGTCTGCAGCTGCTTATAGTGTTCGAGTGTCACGTGACCGTTGAACCGAGGCGAACGTCCTCTGAAGTATAAATGCAACACCATGAGCGACACTTTATTTTTCGTCTGCGACCATGTGCTGAGCGTCACTTTATAATAAGTATAAATTAAGCTTTAGTGTTTGATTGAATGAGCCAAAGCTGTCATGTTGTCACCTGACTACACTGCAGCTCAACACGTCACGTTGCAGCGCGTCAGTGACAGTACAGTGCACTGCTCTTATAGTGACCATCACCTTGGGACGGGTCAAATTGATCACTATAAGTGGATGATCATTATAACGATTTATTTTCTTCCTTTATTTCTCATGCAGATTGCCATCTAGTTGAAAACGTTGATATTTATGACATGAATACAGAACATATAAACTGATGAAATGGACAGCTTCGCTATTTACTGAATGGCATCCAGCTGTTTCAAAAACAGCGGTCTCGCATAGACAGACAGAGACGCCCCGAACTCTCCATATACAGACATACTGTATACAGTATATACATACAGTATATATACATATACATATATACATATATATACATATACATACTGTATATACATATATATACATATACATATACAGATAGACATGATCTCTCCATATACAGACATATACTGTATATACATAAACATATATATACATATACACATACATATATATACATAGACATATATATACTAGGGCTGTCACGATACACTCAGTTCACGATACGATACACGATATTGGGTTCACGATAATGATACGATACGATATTTTAACATTATTTTTTTGCGATTTATTTGTAAGTCGAAGGGGCATCCTCCACGCTAATTTGAGTAATTTCACTATTTTCATCCTCCGTGTCTGTAACGTCCCTCGTCTGTTCAAACAAACCAATGAAAAGGAGAGCGAGCATGCAATCAGATGCAGATCAGTGCCACCATGTTCAGCTTCTTTTTCTTACGATATGAGATTTGATCTCAACGATACATATTGTCATGTTTTGATATCGCGATATATTGTGGTACGATATATTGTGACATCCCTAATATATACATATACAAGTATACACGTATACGTATACAGATAGACATGATCTCTTCATATACAGACATATATATACATATACAGACAGACATGCACCAAATATCGCTGTTCTATCTCATTGGCAAATTTTTAGCAGTTTGTAAGTTTTTTTTTTTTTTAATTATTGTGGTTTTAAACATGTTTTCCATTGTTCTCAGGTGGGACAAGGCCCAAAATGATCACTGTAAGCGGAGTATTGATCACTATAAGCAAATTATTTAAACAGCATGTGTATAGGAATGATTTGGGACCAAGCTTTTTTTTATCATTATTTTTTTCTCCCCCCCCCCTGATTTTTTCCACATTTTCTCCCCAATTATACTTGGCCAATTTATCCCCATGCTGCCCTATTGGCTGCCCCGGGTGCTGCTCCACCCTCTGCCGATCTGGGGAGAGCCGAGACTAGCACCATGCTTCTTCCGACACATGCGCAGTTGCCAGCCGCTTCTTTTCACCTGACAGGGGGGAGCTAGTTGGGACCAAGCTTTTTGATCAATATTAAGCAGTTGATCACTATAAGCAGATTCCTCAATAACTGGCACTGCGTCTTCGCCAACTCTCTCCTCTCCTCCTCCATCTCTCCGTTCTCCACCCTCCTTCCCGTCCTCTCCTCTCCTCTCCTCTCCAGGCACAATCAACCCCCAGCAACACAGAAATAGAGAAATAAATAAATAACTGGAGCAGGCAGCAAAACATTGTGTGCTAAAACCCCTGTGTAGCTTGGCAATCAGCTCGCCCGTGTAAAAATACATCAAGCTGATTTTCCAAATGTTTGCTGCGTGGCGTGCTGTCATGTGTGTGTGTGTGTGTGTGTGTGTGTGTGTGTGTGTGTGTGTGTGTGTGGCGTGCTGTTGTGTGTGTGTGTGTGTGTGTGTGTGTGCGTGCTGTCGGCGCTCTTCGCAGCACAGATTGCGGGCCGATAGAGAGGCTGTGGGGAGGGGGCGGGGCTGTGGGGAGGGGGCGTGGCGCTGGAGACGGAGCCCGCGTGCAGCAGCTTGTTAACACGTACACCTTAACCCCCGAGCGGCGGGGCGGGACGCACGCAGAGCGCGCCCCGCGCAGAGCGCGCCCCGCGCAGAGCGGGGACCCACCAACACCACCAAGGCCTCGCAAAACATGCGATACGCGATGCGATATGCAATACGCACAAATCCCATATGTAGAGAGACTGGAACGCTCACACACACACACGTTTACACACATGCATACTGTAGTGCCAACACGCAAAACACAGACACACACACACACGCACACACACGTTTACACACACGCATAGTGCCAACACGCAAAACACAGACCCACACACACACACACATAGTGCCAACACACACACACACACACACACAGAAACATACAAAGTTCAGGCCTGTGATAGGTACAGCATTATTTGAGTCTGATATCAACAACTGGGAGACATGACCTGACTGCAACATAGCCCCGATAAACAGATCTCGGTTGTTTTTTCATTTTCTAAAGTTAAACCTAATCAACTACAGATGAAAGGGTATGAACATTTCATATCATGATTATAGTGACCAAAATGATCACGGTTATTCGTTTGATCACGGTTTGTTAAAATGTTCAGAAAGTACTGATTCACACTTCTTCTTCTTCTCTTCTTATTCCCTGTAGACAGATCCATGAACTCACAGATTGGGTTTCATTTCCTGGATCCGTCTGGACTCCGAGTAGAGCTGGGTGTATTGGTTTAGATTTCAAGAATCGATTCGATTCCGATTCACAAGGTTGCAAATCGATTAATCCCGATTCGATTCGAGTCCGATTCGATTAATTTCAATATCGATTTGGTTAGTGATACCAAAACGTGTTTTTTGAGCTGTAACCTGAATTACATGACTGTCCAGTTATGTAACACAGGGGTTCCCAACCTTTTTTGCGCCAAGTAGATACATGGGGAAAAAAGTTGCGGACCGGTTGTCAATTTTAATGGTTTTAGTTACACATATACCACACGAGGCAGTCTTCCTCATAACGAGGAGGACTGCAGGTTCTGCTCTGTAGCAAGTGGGTTTTGACAGGCCCATTACGCCTAACACACATGTCTTTGATGGTGGGAGGAAACCCACGTGAACACGGGGAGAACAGGCATTCTCCACACAGAAAGGACTTGGGAAGGACCGGGGTTCGAACCGACGACCTTCTCTTGTTTGACCATTTTCTAAAGTTAAACCTAATAATAGAACTATGTGGCAGATATATTTGGCCTATTGTATTGTAGGAGAGAAGTACAGCAACACACAGCATCAAATTCAAGTACCGGCTGCATTGTGGATGATGGGACTGAGGTGCTTACATGTTACCTTGTCCACCTCTCCATCTCTCCCTCCTTTCTGTTCTCCTGCCCCTCCTCCACCTCTCCATCTCTCCCTCCTTTCTGTTCTCCTGCCCCTCCTCCACCTCTCCATCTCTCCCTCCTTTCTGTTCTCCTGCCCCTCCTCCACCTCTCCATCTCTCCCTCCTTTCTGTTCTCCTGCCCCTCCTCCACCTCTCCATCTCTCCCTCCTTTCTGTTCTCCTGCCCCTCCTCCACCTCTCCATCTCTCCCTCCTTTCTGTTCTCCTGCCCCTCCTCCACCTCTCCATCTCTCCCTCCTTTATATTCTCCTGCCCCTCCTCCACCTCTCCATCTCTCCCTCCTTTCTGTTCTCCTGCCCCTCCTCCACCTCTCCATCTCTCCCTCCTTTCTGTTCTCCTGCCCCTCCTCCACCTCTCCATCTCTCCCTCCTTTCTGTTCTCCTGCCCCTCCTCCACCTCTCCATCTCTCCCTCCTTTCTGTTCTCCTGCCCCTCCTCCACCTCTCCATCTCTCCCTCCTTTCTGTTCTCCTGCCCCTCCTCCACCTCTCCATCTCTCCCTCCTTTCTGTTCTCCTGCCCCTCCTCCACCTCTCCATCTCTCCCTCCTTTCTGTTCTCCTGCCCCTCCTCCACCTCTCCATCTCTCCCTCCTTTCTGTTCTCCTGCCCCTCCTCCACCTCTCCCTCCTTTCTGTTCTCCTGCCCCTCCTCCACCTCTCCCTCCTTTCTGTTCTCCTGCCCCTCCTCCACCTCTCCCTCCTTTCTGTTCTCCTGCCCCTCCTCCATCTCTCCCTCCTTTCTGTTCTCCTGCCCCTCCTCCACCTCTCCATCTCTCCCTCCTTTTTGTTCTCCTGCCCCTCCTCCACCTCTCCATCTCTCCCTCCTTTCTGTTCTCCTGCCCCTCCTCCACCTCTCCCTCCTTTTTGTTCTCCTTCCCCTCCTCCACCTCTCCATCTCTCCCTCTTTTCTGTTCTCCTGCCCCTCCTCCACCTCTCCATCTCTCCCTCCTTTTTGTTCTCCTGCCCCTCCTCCACCTCTCCATCTCTCCCTCCTTTTTGTTCTCCTGCCCCTCCTCCACCTCTCCCTCCTTTCTGTTCTCCTGCCCCTCCTCCACCTCTCCCTCCTTTTTGTTCTCCTTCCCCTCCTCCACCTCTCCATCTCTCCCTCTTTTCTGTTCTCCTGCCCCTCCTCCACCTCTCCCTCCTTTTTGTTCTCCTGCCCCTCCTCCACCTCTCCACCTCTCCCTCCTTTTTGTTCTCCTGCCCCTCCTCCACCTCTCCATCTCTCCCTCCTTTCTGTTCTCCTGCCCCTCCTCCACCTCTCCCTCCTTTTTGTTCTACTGCCCCTCCTCCACCTCTCCATCTCTCCCTCTTTTCTGTTCTCCTGCCCCTCCTCCACCTCTCCATCTCTCCCTCTTTTCTGTTCTCCTGCCCCTCCTCCACCTCTCCCTCCTTTCTGTTCTCCTGCCCTCCTCCACCTCTCCATCTCTCCCTCCTTTCTGTTCTCCTGCCCCTCCTCCACCTCTCCATCTCTCCCTCCTTTCTGTTCTCCTGCCTCTCCTCCATCTCTCCCTCCTTTCTGTTCTCCTGCCCCTCCTCCACCTCTCCATCTCTCCCTCCTTTCTGTTCTCCTGCCCCTCCTCCACCTCTCCACCTCTCCCTCCTTTCTGTTCTCCTGCCCCTCCTCCACCTCTCCACCTCTCCCTCCTTTCTGTTCTCCTGCCCCTCCTCCACCTCTCCACCTCTCCCTCCTTTCTGTTCTCCTCCACCTCTCCACCTCTCCCTCCTTTCTGTTCTCCTGCCCCTCCTCCACCTCTCCCTCCTTTCTGTTCTCCTCCACCTCTCCACCTCTCCATCTCTCCCTCCTTTCTGTTCTCCTGCCCCTCCTCCACCTCTCCCTCCTTTCTGTTTTCCTGCCCCTCCTCCACCTCTCCACCTCTCCCTCCTTTCTGTTCTCCTGCCCCTCCTCCACCTCTCCACCTCTCCCTCCTTTCTGTTCTCCTGCCCCTCCTCCACCTCTCCATCTCTCCCTCCTTTCTGTTCTCCTGCCCCTCCTCCACCTCTCCCTCCTTTCTGTTCTCCTGCCCCTCCTCCACCTCTCCATCTCTCCCTCCTTTCTGTTCTCCTGCCCCTCCTCCACCTCTCCATCTCTCCCTCCTTTCTGTTCTCCTGCCCCTCCTCCACCTCTCCATCTCTCCCTCCTTTCTGTTCTCCTGCCCCTCCTCCACCTCTCCACCTCTCCGTTCTCCTGCCCCTCCTCCACCTCTCCATCTCTCCCTCCTTTCTGTTCTCCTGCCCCTCCTCCACCTCTCCATCTCTCCCGCCTTTCTGTTCTCCTGCCCCTCCTCCCCGCAACACAACACCTCAAAACAATGCACATAAGCCCTAAAACACACAACATCCTGCTCAACACAAATCCAGACACGCCTCCCCCCAAAATACACACTTTCTTCCCAAAGAATTACCTCAAAATATCAAGTAGAAAAATGTTGTCAAGTGGCTCGACAGTCACTGGTAAAGAGCTAAGCGCCCACGTGCAGGACTCAACTCAAGAGAGAGTTTTCCATCTCTGGAGGATTCTTCAACCAAAATAAGTGTCAAGGCACAAAATCAAACCCAATAAATGCCAAGAGTGATTATGGTGCTTCAGCTGGGAGAGGAGAGAAGTTAGATGCCAACTTCCCAGCCAATCAGCTTTTGGCAGCCGGATCCCTGCTCTGCTAAACCTCCTGAGAACATGCCATAGCAACCATGACACACACACACACACACACACACACACACTCTCACACACACACACACACACACACACACACACACACACACACACACACACACACACACACACACACACACACACACACACACACACACACACACACACACAGGGGTGGACAGTAACTAAGTAAATGCACTTGAGTACTGTACTTAAAGTGATCATCTCTAAGGTTTCAGTTTTGTTCACTTGGGCGACACCTATGGCGATGAGTGGTAATTGCAGGTGAGATCCAAACAGTGTCGCATTATGTGACATTACTCCGTTTGTTCGGCCATAGTAACCACCCGTAACGCTAGCAGAGACCAGAAAAAAGTAGCTTGTTATCCTACTTGACACAAGAGTTGAACCTACAGTAACCTACAGAGTGAGTCTTATTGTGTTAGCTCCGCCCACCCTGTGAACCTACAGTAACCTACAGAGTGAGTCTTATTGTGTTAGCTCCGCCCCCCCTGTGTACCTACAGTAACCTACAGAGTGAGTCTTATTGTGTCAGCTCCGCCCACCCTGTGAACAGTGGCGTGCCGTCCATTAGGCGAACTAGGCAAATGCTAAGGGCGCTTGAGCCGTTAGGGGCGCCAGAGAGGGTAAAAAAAAAAAAAAAAAAAAATTTTTTACAAATACTTTTTCATGATAATAGGCCTACTATTATTTTACAATAGTAGACAAAAAATAAGCACAACAACGTCTTAAGTCTTTAAATAATAGTGAAATCATTTTTCTAATTCTGGCTGCCTGGGCTGCAGCACTTTCACCATGGTCCCTAATCCATACCACCCCACCCCCTGCGCGGCCACGCCCCCTTCTACCTGCTCGGAGCTTTTTCCCAGAGTGGGGGAAGGCTGCAACGGAGCTGGAAGGTGGGTGCTGAGGGTGCTGCAGCACCCCCTGGTGGCAAGAAATGGGATTTTCGAAATTGTTGGATTTTTGGCTGTCTTGTGTTTATACCACCAACAAAATGCATTAAAAAACAGTTTATGCTTCCCAGCATGAGTGAGTCTATTGTGTCAGCTCCGCCCACCCTGTGAACCTACAGTAGCCTACAGAGTGAGTCTTATTGTGTTAGCTCTGCCCACCCTGTGAACCTACAGTAACCTACAGAGTGAGTCTATTGTGTTAGCTCCGCCCACCCTGTGTCACCACAGACACCAAGTTCATAAATGCTGCAATACTGAAAATGCAAAGGCTTCCATCTAATTGGCCATAATGCTCAATCACCATTGTGTTAAGTCACTATCTGATAGATAGTGACTTAACAGACATTTATTTACAAGAAAATCTGTGAGATGATCACATTAAGTATCACATTAAGTACATTTTTTGAGTATCTGTACTTTACCTAACTATTTCTTTTGAAAGTTATGACTTTTATTCCACTACATTTGAAAGACAAATATTGGACTTTTCACTCCACTACATTTTTGTGAAGGTCCGATGCGATGCGGCCATAAACTGTGCTCCTGCAGTTCTGCCTGTGCTTTGTCCAAGTGGCGTTGCCGTACCTCGCACATGCGCTACTCAGATGGGGGAGTGAGGAGCTCCTAAGTTGGACGTAGCGCTAAGCTAACGTTACAGAGCGGGCAGTGAGCGACACAGTTTCTAAGCCAGTCAGTGCGTTCAGTAGCTTGTTTCACAGTCATTACATGCATTATGTGCAATAGTATGTCAACGCGTTGACATTAAAAGGAAAATGTACTTTGAATGCTTAAGTATTTTTAAAAGCAAGTACTCCAGTACTTTAACTCAAGTAAAATTTGGACTGAGCAACTTAAACTTTTATTGGAGTAATATTTGACTAGGAGTATCTATAATTTGACTCAAGTAATGGAGTGTACTTTGTCCACCACTATAACATGTGTGTGTAAACATACAGAATATTCAGACTTCACACTCCTTCACAACTTACTTTGTTTTTCTTTCTTGCAAACACACACACACACACACACACACAAAACCAGGAGACAGCTGTGACTCGGTAAACTGTGTTTTTTTGGCAGTGTCTCCCTGTCGGCAGGTTAACACCGGTGGGTGGTAGACAATATGTAGTGTTAGGGATGGAGCGGGCGAACAGGGTGAGTGTGTGTGTGTGTGTGTGTGTGCGCGCATGCGTCTGTGTGAAGGTTTGTGCGACCAAGCGAGCGCATGTATCGGCGTGTGTGTGTGTGTGTGTGTATGTATGTGTGTGTGTGTGTGTAAGGAAGGGGTGGGGGCAGCACAGGGGTCACGATCCTGCAGAGTGGGGTAACAACACCCACACACACTCGCCCACATTGGCAGTGCCCGGCCGTGTGCCAGGAACCCTGCAGAGACACACATTGACTGGGGCTCCGCATTTAGGGAAGAGGCCTCCGCATCACACACACACATATATATACATATATATACCGTATATGTATATACAGTATGTATGTATATATATACATATATATATACTGTATATATGTGCAAATGTATCATTTCATATTTCATGAAAATGTACCCTGACGAGGACCAAAATGTTGAGAAATGAAGAGGTCAAACATATCAGTTAACTTTTTACCCTGCGTTGATGTGTTTTTCTGTGTGTGTGTGTGTGTGTGTGTGTGTAGCTTACTTGAGCCGTACTCGTTTTAAGCAAGGTTTAGAGAAAAAAAAACGTCCTGTTTGTCGACGGGCAACAGATGACGCAAGGTACAAGCGGGGGTATGCTTGGCGTCCAAACTGCAGTATAGAGGAAAAGAGGACACCGTACCCAGACCTGAGTGTTGCGCTGCGGGTCTGGGGGATGCTTACGGATATACTCACAAGAGGGTGAGGTGATGCGTCAGGAGGGACGCACGCGTAAGGGGAGCTTACTAGAGCAGTACTCGTTTTAAGCAAGGTTTAGAGAAAAAAAACAGCCTGTTTGTCGACGGGCAACAGATGACGCTAGGTACAAGCGGGGGTATGCTTGGCGTCCAAACTGCAGTATAGAGGAAAAGAGGACATCGTACCCAGACCTGAGTTTTATGTGTGTGTGTACTGTGTAGTCATGTTTATAGTCATGATGTCGGGGGACTCAATATAGATAAATTGATTTATTCTATTATGCAAACCCAATGAGTCCTCTATAAGTTTTTAGCTCTTTTTGCAACTGCTGCGCCTGTTGCTTAATGCACTTTTTATACTCTTTTTTAAAGTTTTGTTGTGATGCTTTTAAATGTCCATTTTATTCTCTTCTTTTATTCTTTTATTTTCCTGTCATCCATTTTATGTGAAGCACTTTGATATGCCTCTGTGTATGAAATGTGCTATACAAATAAACTTGACTTGACTTGACTTGTGTGTGTGTGTGTGCGCGTGCATGTGTGTATTAGGTGTGTGTGCGTACCTGTCCTTCATGCGCTGATGCATGCGGCCGTGCTGGACACACTGCTCCTCCATGTCAGCACAGCGAGCTCTCAGACTCTCCACTGCCCCCTGCAGGTGGTACTTCTCCAGGGACAGCTGCTCCAGCTCACTCCTACACAATCATGTACAGTATTGGTGCATAACGTTTTTCTTTCAGAAGACATGTCTCTGGGCTGTAAGGGGACATTCACACCAAAAGCCTTTTTTTCAGTCAGAACGCTATGAAAATCATGTCGAGAGCGCTTCCATTGTGCACAAAACACAGCGCACGGAGCGTTTTTTTGTGCTCCGTTTGTTTTCCCCTGTAGTCGCGTGCAGTACAGATCAGAACACAACGACCACACGGACGCTAGCCAGCTAGTTTTGTCTGTTTGATGTTGTTCACTGTCAACACGAAAGCCAGATTATTGCCAATTCTGGCAGCAGCCGAGGTTGAAAATCCCTCGGGAGAAAAGGTAGGAAGAGTGAAAAAGACGAGCAGGGCGCTTTTCCTCTAATGTTCAACTTTTTTCAGCTTTAAAACGCCCACAGCGCTCCTCCAAAAACAACAGACGCCACCAGCGCTGAAACGCCAGGTGCGTTCATTAAAAGAGGAGCACGTCTAGCGCGTCCTTACATAGAGAATGAATTGCAGAAAGACGCTGGCAGCTCCAAAAACGCTTTTGGTCTGAATGTCCCCTAATGCAATTCATATTGCATTAGGGGACATTAGCGGAAAATTAGCGGAAAAAAATTAGCGGAAAAAAAACTGCTGGAAGAGTAGGCCTCATAGCTAGAGTGACTAACTGCCAATGAAGGTGGATGTGTCAGAGTGACCTGGCCGGGCGCTGAGGAGCTCCAGCAGGGCTTTAGCCGCTACATTGGGCATGGGACTCCGGGAGCGCAAACAGCCCTGGGCACACCCACCCACACACACACACATCCACACACCCACACCCACACCCACACCCACACACACACACACCACAGCGCTAAACTACATGACACACACATACAACAGATGTAGGGGTTGTGTGTGTGTATGTGTGTCTGCAGTTCACCATGTGTGTAGGCCTACATGTGCTTCAGTGCATGTGTGAAGCATTAGATTTGCCCAAAAATGCCACTAATATCCATAAACGACTGCCTTTTTCTTCGGTCGAAAAGCTGTCGAGCCAAAGTGAGGCCGGTTATGAAATTAGAGCGATTGGTCTCTAGAGTGCTCCTAGAGGCCACCTTGCACCTTGCACGGGGAGTGCTCGTGTTTTACTTGATGTGTTTTTATTATTATTATTTGTCTTCTTTATCTTGTCTGTCTGTCATTTTGTAATTTGTTATATATGTTTTGCTGTAACAGCTCGCTCTCAAGGGCTATATAAATGTTGGCGGTGGTCCAACGCATTATTTTCCGTGTATATCTTTTTATTTGCCTCCCCTTTTCCGGCGTGATTCAGTGATTCAGTGATTCCCACAGGCTGAAATTCGACTTTCTTTACAGTTAATTACTTTAAAATGTCTTTACATTGACGGAATATGGCAACAGAAAAAAAAAAAATCTTCCCCATTTACAGCTGGGACACACCAGATCGTGCCCAAGCGTCAGGCGCATAGACTGTACATACTGTACAGGTGTCAAGTCAGCCAGAATGTAAGTAGGTCATCCGCTGTAGGGATTTCAAAATAAAACCCTTGTTGTGTGCGTCCTGGTGAGACGCGTATGACGGAGGCTCGGTCCTTCGCGCAGCCGACGCGGGTTCGGGTTGGGGCGTGTCATCCCCTCTCTCTCTCTCTTCCCGCCTTCCCTGTCTGCCGACGGTCCTATCTCAAAAATGGCAGAAATGCCCCAAAAATAATCTAAAAAATAAATAAATTAAATTAAATTGTAATGTTAACATTAATGTAATGTAATCTTAACATCACAAGTATTTTGATACAAGGTTTGCTGCTCTCTTCGTTTGTTGAAACACCTTTTTCTCCTCCAACATGGATCATCAGTCAGGCTGTACTGTAATGTACTGTATTTATTTTTTATTTTTTTAAAGCATACCATATTGTGTTTATTTTCAGAACTTAAAGGGACACTTCACCCAAAAACAATGCTGATTCATTTTGCACTTGCATTTATTTTGATTTTTTGGGGGGGTCTCACACATATCCGAAAACTGTAAACAGTTTTGCAGATAGTTTGAGTTATTATTGAGAGTTGACTTGAGTTAAAGTGTGAACTAGGGGTGGGCGATATGACGATCTTAGATCGTTAACGATTAGAATGGGTCCACGATCTGCCTTTCCAGACAGATCGTTAGAATCGCGCTACATGCAGTGCACATTCTAATCAGTTGCATTTCTATGTCTGAAAGACGCTTCCAAAGTTGTCCTCCCCTCCCCCTTTTCACTTCACAAAGTGCTGCTGCGGAGGACGACAACACTGAGGGGGGATTAGTTTGACACACACATACACACATACACACTTAACCAGGGCTCGACAGGACCTCCCGTCATCCCGGGGACGTTAAAAATAGCATCAGGGACGATGGAAATTAATTTGGGGACGGAGCCGGGACGATAGTTGAAAAAATAAAAATAGCCTAAACACACGCTCTGCTCGTTAAAATGAACGGCGATGAAAATGACCCGAACGCAAATGCAACCTCTTTACAACACACACTCACACTAAACAAACATGCGGGTAGAGAGAGACAGGCAGATAGACTCATGGCGCAAAGTTATTTTAAATGCGAGGAGGCATTGCTCTTAATCTGCTGTCATCCTGCCTCGTATTCGCAGGTGAGCTCCGTTTCTCCCTCTCTCACTCAATGCTGCGGTGTGTGTGTGTGTGTGTGTGTGTGTGTGTGTGTATGGGAGCTGCGTGTCAGACAGACAGAGCTGAGAGCTCTCTCTCTCCATCTGTCGGTCTCTTTCTCTCACTAGCTAATTAAAATGATAACAATCACGTGAAAGATCACCCAACAAAAGCAACCGAAGGTGGACTCAAATCGCAGATAGCCCATACATGTATATATTCGTTCCATCGACCAACCCTACTGTAGCCGAAATAATCGTGAACCAATACATATAGAGATAGTAGATAGAGAGATAGATAATGCTAAGTTAAGTTAAGTTAAGTTAAGTTATCCTTTATTTATCCCCTTGGGGAAATTCATCCTCTGCATTTGACCCATCCTCTACTAGGAACCTTCCTAGAACTAGGAGCAGTGGGCAGCCACAGTGCAGCGCCCGGGGACCAACTCCAGTTCTTTTGCCAGTACCTTGGTCAGGGGCACTGACAGGAGTATTAACCCTAACATACATGTCTTTAGGTGGTGGGAGGAAACCCACACGGACACGGGGAGAACATGCAAACTCCACACAGAAAGGACCTGGGACGGACCAGGGTTCGAACCTGGGACCTTCTTGCTGTGAGGCAACAGTGTTAACCACTGAGCCACCGTGCCGTCCATGCTAGATAGATAGATAGATAGATAGATAGAGCATGTGCATGCTTGTGAACATTATTTCTTAGCATATGAATTATTGTAAACTCAGGGTAACTGAACAACGTGAAAATATTTATGAAACAAATTGTATTTTTAGGGTGTATTCACACCTGTAGGTCGTTTGCTTTGTTCCGATTCAGGTACTTAATTGATACAATTGTTGCATTTGTGCCTTGGTTCGTTTGTGTTCACACAGCCACAAATAAAACGGTCCAAATTGTATTGTCAAACTTCCTGGATTGGCCAGCAGAGACTCTGATAGGCTAATAGCCTCTCGGGATGGACAAAATAATTCCCAGAGATTTTCCTATATGATTATAAAAATGCGTTTTGTTAGACCTACATTTTAGGCTATGTCGGGCGTCCGCCGTGCGAGGAGAGAGAGAGAGAGAGAGAGAGAGAGAGAGAGAGAGAGAGAAAGAAAGAAAGAAAGAGGGAGGGATCGGGAGAGAGAGAGAGGGAGAAAGTTCTTTATTTATTTATTAATGTATGCTACTAGGCTATGTAAGCCTATGTATTTATTTAGCCTATTTAGGCTATTGGGAATTTGGAGATAGAAGATCAAAGACCCTCGCAAATTCTGCTATTAGGCTATCACGGAGATGAGGATTAGCCGAGACATAGGCTATATGAACACCTGTCCTGTCAGGAATAAAATATTAATAAATAATTTAATAATAACGGACATTTCGAGGAAGACATGCAATCAGTCTGATTGTCTGATTGAACCAGACAATCTTATCACAAAGAAGGCTGGCTCTGATTACCACGATTTGTTTTCATTTATTGAATGGAGACCAGAGAGAGCGAGAGAGAGGGAGAGAGAGGGCGCGCACCACAATTTACAGGCAAAATCCGTAGAGATTCAACACATTAACGTTGCTTCCCATGGTCCGAGGTAAGTTGATTGAGTTCAAACTGCTGATTTGATGATCCAAAAATCCCCCAAAGTTTATCGATGCAAGTCACAAGTCGCCAAAACAGGATCTGAAAGATGTTGTTTTTAAATGATAAAAATGTTCGTTCTTCAGGCCATTACGCACAGCGCAGCTGACTACGGCAGCTGGTTTATCCCAAAATGCGCACCGTTTACTGCTGTTGTGGCGGATCGAGGTCGGCTCACGTTCTCACCACAAACGAACCGCACCAGAGTTCGTTTGGAAGCGGACCGAGACCACCCTTTCTTGGCGATCTCGGTCCGCTTGTTTTGTCCCGCATCCGAGTGCGATTGCTGTGTTCACACTCCCCCAAACGAACCGCACCAAGGGGGAAAATGCTCTCTGTTTCGGAACAACTGCTCCAAACGAGATAGGTGTGAATACACCCTAAATTTCCAGGTTTCTCATGACCATACGAACCCTGAAATTAGTTTGTACTTGTTTGTACTGTTCAGTAACTTGCAAAATAGTCTTAAAAACCAATATGAAAAAGAATCGTGATAAGATCGTGGATCGTGATCCTGCCTGAAAAAAATCGTGATATGATATTTTTGCCATATCGCCCACCCCTAGTGTGAACCAGTGATGTTCTCTTTTTCTTTTCTTTTTTCTTTTTTTTTATCTATTTACTGTACTTGTAATGCATTATGTCAATGAATGTCCTCACTACGATAGCTGTACAAAGGTGTGTGTGTGTGTGTGTGTGTGTGTGTGTGTGTGTGTGTGTGTGTGTGTGTGTGTGTGTGTGTGTGCACTGTGCGCGTGTGTGTATTGTGTGTATGTGTCCTGTGGCTGGTGAGGCTGGGGCGGTCTGGCAGGGCCAGATTGGGGGCTGTCATGTGACTAATGTGCAGCACAGCTCCAACAGCTGACAGGACACTGGGCCCAGGGTCACACACACACACACACACACACACACACACACACACACACGCACGCACGCACACACACATAGGCAGCCCAGATGGAGAGCTGGGCAGGCCTGCTGTGACTACTGTAGCATCAGGTTAACAAGAAAACAGGTCAGACTGGAGAGCTGCACACACTAACACACACACACACACACACACACACACACACACACACACACACACACACACACACACACTCTCTCCAAACAGCCATGTTCCACGGTGAAACGATGACATCAGTCTCCATCAGATAAATAGTCGGCGTGATTTGAACTAACTCAACTGAAGTTAACGAGCAAACTGAAGTTAACGAGCAAACGGCTAAGTGTATTGACAAAGAGGAGAAAAAGAAGAAACAAAGAAGCCACTTGCTGTGTGATCTGGAGTCTTTGTTTTGTGTCGTTGTAGTTTTCACACTATGTGACTGAGCGCTGACAGAGGATCACACATTACAAGAGATTTCACCATGTAGGACAGTGCTGACCAATTTGGGGCCCATGGGCCAAGTTTGGCCGCGCTCTGTTTGTTTTGGCCCGCCACAGATTTGGGAGGGGGGAAAAAAAAAATATATATATATATATATATATATATACCCCCCCCCCTGATTTTTTTATCCTCCATTAGTGCTAACTTAATTTATTTATCCTGGTTGCTATTCCACCCTCTGCCAATCTGGGGAGAGCCGAAACTGGCTCCATGCTTCCTCCGAGACATGGGCAGTTAGCCAGCCGCTTCTTTTCACCTGACAGAGGAAGCTTCACCGGTAGGACATAGCACGTGGGAGGTTCACGCTATTCCAACCAGTTCCCCTCCCTCTGAACAGGCCCCCTTAACGACCAGAGGAGGAACCACATTAGCAACCAGGATATTGCATGTTTTTGTCAAATTGTCATGGCAAATTGTTTACAAAAGATGGACAATAAAGCTGATTTTCAAAGTACCTTGAGGATTTTTCAAGTTGTGAATTAAGTCAAATTTCTCTCTTGATTACAAAGGTGGAAAATACAACTGTTTTTAACGGGGTGTTTACTGATTAAGTGATTTAAGTTCCCCACAAATGCAGATGTTTTTTTTTATATATATAACCAATTGCAAATTATTACAATTACCAAACAGATAAAAAGTAAATTATTATATTGAAATGTTATTTTAGATTCAGAATGTTAATTTTCTATAAAACACAATACATTTTAATGTAATTCCACAACGTTTATTTTTGGCCCTCGGCCCTCCACCCAGATTGAGTTTTGGCCCTTCATGGGAAAGAATTTGGACACCCCTGGTGTAGGAGAATCCCTGACGAGTCCACAGACGCAGTCTCACACAGGCCTGCTCACGAGTTCAGTCTCACACAGGTCTGCTCACGAGTTCAGTCTCACACAGGTCTGCTCACGAGTTCAGTCTCACACAGGTCTGCTCATGGCTTCAGTCTCACACAGGTCTGCTCATGGCTTCAGTCTCACACAGGTCTGCTCATGGCTTCAGTCTCACACAGGTCTGCTCATGGCTTCAGTCTCACACAGGTCTGCTCATGGCTTCAGTCTCACACAGGTCTGCTCATGGCTTCAGTCTCACACAGGTCTGCTCATGGCTTCAGTCTCACACAGGTCTGCTCATGGCTTCAGTCTCACACAGGTCTCACACAGGTCTGCTCACGACTTCAGTCTCACACAGGTCTGCTCATGGCTTCAGTCTCACACAGGTCTCACACAGGTCTGCTCACGACTTCAGTCTCACACAGGTCTGCTCATGGCTTCAGTCTCACACAGGTCTGCTCACGACTTCAGTCTCACACAGGTCTGCTCATGGCTTCAGTCTCACACAGGTCTGCTCATGGCTTCAGTCTCACACAGGTCTCACACCGGTCTGCTCATGGCTTTATTTCTAAAGACATCATGGGTCACTCTACACAACCGTCACCGAGCTCCAAAAAACTGTTGCCGATTGCTCTAGTCTGAACTCAATGAGTGAGTGAGTGAGCGAACACACAATGTCCATGAGCATGTGAATGAGTGAGTGAGTGAATAAGTAGGAAAATAAGGGTGAGTGAGTGAATGAGTAGGAAAATAAGAGTGAGTGAATGAGTGAGTGAGTGAGTGAGTGAGTGAGTGAGTGAGTGAATGAGTAGGAAAATAAGGGTGAGAGTGAACGAGTGAAGAAAAGAGCGAATGAGAAGTGACTTTTTGAGCGAATGAGGAGTGAGAAATGGTTGAACAAAAGAGTGAGTGAGCGCGTGCTGCTGACCTGCTGTTTCCCGTCAGCTCTTCCAGCTTGGCTACCAGCATGCAACACTCTTCCTTCAGCTTCCTGATCAGGGAATTCTGGGAACTCAGCAGACCATCCAGCTCTCCGACTGCAAGGGATCATGGGAAGTCCAGAGGTTATCGGGAGGTTAACCACTGTGGGTGCTCTCGTGCACTTTTCAGTGGCTGTCAAAAATCCTGCATGGCTGCCCAGATAATAATATGAGTTAAAGTAATATTTCACTTTACATTTTCCTTGTCAGCTTGTCAATCTCCAGTATATCAGCTGCCCTGAGGATCTACTGTCACTGGGCACCAGCATCATTCACCTGCCCTTCCCTCTAATAACCAAGCCAGGTTTGTAGATCCTGGAGCTCAGAGCGCACCAGTCAATAGCACAAAGTATCAGAGCGCATCAGTCAATAGCACAAAGTATCAGAGCGCACCAGTCAATAGCACAAAGTATTGTACATCAGATTTTGTGTAACGGTCAACGCGAATTCAGAGCAACGTCATCTTAACATCAGTAATTGCAAAGAGGCAAACAATCGCTGAATTGAATTGTCCTTGTTCATAGATGTGGTAAAGCAGAATGCTGATATCATTTGGAGTTATAGCCCATTTACTACTATGCTTACTAATCTAGTTCACATTATCCCCAATGATTTTGCAATGCATTCTGTATGCAATGAAACAATTTGACACGTGCTTGTTAGTTTCTCCCTGTGGGTGTCTGACAGGTGATTGACAGCAAACAGAAGGTCACTTATTGTGCACACCGATATGAAAACACTCTGGCACATGAAATAACAACAACGACAAAAACTCTGACAAAAGCAAATTGAGGCTTCATATAATGGAATTGAGGAAGTGTGAGGAAGATGTTTTTCATACTGTGCGAAAATGAATGGTAGAAAATTTAGCACAAACTAAAAAATATATATAAACAGTTTAAATGTGCAATTTTTAGACTACATTTTCAAAATAGACATAAGTGAATGGTGGTGACTATGGGTCCTCAGTGTGGCCAGTTTTAGTGGTTGATCATCATGAAATCATACAGTACAGTATGTGCACTAATCTGTCCCCCACTTGAAGACTATATTGTCTGACTGTGTGTGTGTGTGTGTGTGTGTGTGTGTGTGTGTGTGTGTGTGTGTGCGTGCGTGCGTGTGTGTGTGTGTGCGTGCGCGTGCGTGCGTGTGTGTGTGTGTGTGTGGGATGGGGGGGAGGAACATTGTAGAATCATAGACTAACACAAGCACAAGAAAAGAAAATCAATCAAATCATTTCAAGTACTTGGAGAGAAAAATATTGATGTCTGACCGTTCACAAGCCCACACCGGGAAACACAAAAAACAGAAATCACATCACAGCGAAATAAAGCTTTGAGAATGAGATCGATGATGCTATAATATATAGTATAGTGTGTATATATATATATATATATATATATATATAGTATAGTG
This sequence comes from Poromitra crassiceps, assembly GCF_964638095.1. Taxonomy (NCBI): domain Eukaryota; kingdom Metazoa; phylum Chordata; class Actinopteri; order Beryciformes; family Melamphaidae; genus Poromitra; species Poromitra crassiceps. The sequence goes on from NC_139647.1 coordinate 14,995,877, forward strand.
TATATATATAGTATAGTGTATGTATATATATATATATATATATATATATATATATATACACTATACTATATATATATATATATATATACACTATACTATATATATATATATATATATATATATATATATATACACTATCATCTATCTCATTCTTTATCGGTCTCATTATAGGACCGATAAAGTAAAGTTGCTAATTCATAATTCATCTGGTGTTACTGTGGATTCAAATTGAAGTATTTGAGTTATCCTTTCTGATCTGTATGTGTTGTCATATTTGGGGGAGAAAATGCTTTCTACATTTTTATTAAGTTTTCCTAAATTATGAGTAATTTCTTTCAACCATGATTTAGGTTTGGGTTTTCAGTTCAGATCATGCCTGTATTTAAGGCAAATACATGATTTAAAATGGATGTATTAGGTGTGCAGACTGTTGATGAATATCTCTCAATTAAATTCTTAACCTGTTTAGTTAACGATAATAAATAAATAAAACTTTCACATCATGCTACTTCATTATGTCTGCCTCTATTGTTAACATTCACAGTAACTGTATTTAGAGAAGTGCGTGCCAAAGAAACCACACAATATGAGACCACATCTACATATGGACCGAAATTGAGAATAAATCGATGGCCTCTTTGAAAGTATTCCCAAAAATGTCTTTGTAGGCAGTCAGTCACCATACAATCAAAACCGTTCAAACGACGAGAGTCAGAGAAGTACAGAGGAAAAGAGAGCACAAATATGAAGCGAGAGAAGGGTAAAAAGAGAGAGAGAGAGACAGAGGAGTTGTCGTTTGAAAGCGCCTCCCTCTCTCCTCTCTCCTCTCTCTCACCCTGGCTACACGTCCTCATGCGCTCACGGGGGCGTCTCTTTCTGAACAATCCAACGCTGGCCTTTCATCGTTTCATCGTGCCTTTGAAACGGTCCACGTTCCGCCATCCAACATATGTCTGCTCTTTTTAAATGACAATGGCTGCCGTTTGGATTAAGGGAACGATCCACCTGCTCTGGCATTCTGTTACCAAACAAACAAACACCAAGGACTCACAGTCTTTGAAAAAGTAGCTGAGACTTTGTGCTGAGTTGTTTTGCACACAGCAGATATTCAGGGACACACATCATCTACCTGCAGGTTTGAAACTGACTCACAACTCCGGTAAGTCTTTCCGTCGCCGCTCCCTCCCATCACGTTCCACTGTGTACCATCGATTCAGAAAGAGACAAGTAGGAATGGGAGGGGTTTGGAGGCCACCTCTTGCACCCACGCACAAGTCAGCCCATGAAATGTGGGGGTTGATTGTTTGATTCCTACCTTGGAACTATCCAGCCCCCTGCCATTCACTGTGTGTAATGGCTGTACATTTTGTCTGCAAACCAACCTACAACCTAACCTAACCTAACATATCTCTCCATACAGCCTGCTGCACAACCTAACCCAACATATATCTCCATACAGCCTGCTGCACAACCTAACCTATATCTCCATACAGCCTGCTGCACAACCTAACCTAACCTAACATATATCTCCATACAGCCTGCTGCACAACCTGACCTAACCTAACATATATCTCCATACAGCCTGCTGCACAACCTAATTATAACCTAACATATATCTCCATACAGCCTGCTGCACAACCTAACCTAACCTAACATATATCTCCATTCCATACAGCCTGCTGCACAACCTAACCCAACATATATCTCCATACAGCCTGCTGCACAACCTAACCTAACCTAACATATCTCTCCATACAGCCTGCTGCACAACCTAACCTAACCTAACATATCTCTCCATACAGCCTGCTGCACAACCTAACCTAACCTAACATATCTCTCCATACAGCCTGTTGCACAACCTAACCTAACATATCTCTCCATACAGCCTGCTGCACAACCTAACCTAACCTAACATATCTCTCCATACAGCCTGCTGCACAACCTAACCTAACATATCTCCATACAGCCTGCTGCACAACCTAACCTAACCTAACCTTTATCTCCATACAGCCTGCTGCACAACCTAACCTAACATTTATCTCCATACAGCCTGCTGCACAACCTAACCTAACCTAACATTTATCTCCATACAGCCTGCTGCACAACCTAACCTAACCTAACATATCTCTCCATACAGCCTGCTGCACAACCTAACCTAACCTAACATATCTCTCCATACAGCCTGCTGCACAACCTAACCTAACCTAACATATCTCTCCATACAGCCTGCTGCACAACCTAACCTAACCTAACATATCTCTCCATACAGCCTGCTGCACAACCTAACCTAACCTAACATATCTCTCCATACAGCCTGCTGCACAACCTAACCTAACATATCTCCATACAGCCTGCTGCACAACCTAACCTAACCTAACCTAGATCTCCATACAGCCTGCTGCACAACCTAACCTAACCTAACATTTATCTCCATACAGCCTGCTGCACAACCTAACCTAACCTAACATTTATCTCCATACAGCCTGCTGCACAACCTAACCTAACATATATCTCCATACAGCCTGCTGCACAACCTAACCTAACATATATCTCCATACAGCCTGCTGCACAACCTAACCTAACCTAACATATATCTCCATACAGCCTGCTGCACAACCTAACCTAACCTAACATATATCTCCATACAGCCTGCTGCACAACCTAACCTAACCTAACATATATATCCATACAGCCTGCTGCACAACCTAACCTAACCTAACATTTATCTCCATACAGCCTGCTGCACAACCTAACCTAACCTAACATTTATCTCCATACAGCCTGCTGCACAACCTAACCTAACCTAACATTTATCTCCATACAGCCTGCTGCACAACCTAACCTAACCTAACATTTATCTCCATACAGCCTGCTGCACAACGCTGCCACAGATAGTGCATGGAGGGCAGAAACTGGATGCTGCAGTACATGCAACTAAACCACACAAACGCGCATGCCCACACACACACACACACACACACACACACACACACACACACACACACACACACACACACACACACACACACACACACACACTGAACAAAGTTTGGTCAGTGGTGGAAAAGTTGCGTGAAGAATGCTAATTAGCTGAACAGGCTTTGAATGTGTCTGGCCGTGCGTAGGCCAAAAAGAACCGTGGGACACAGAAACACAGCAGAACTGGCACTGGAAACAAACAGAGGAAAAACAGGGAGAGAAACAACTATGTGGTAGCATCTCGAGGCTGCTCTGTAGAGGCCGCTCTGTCCACATTCACTGGAAAAGCAAACGGGAAAAAAAGGGAAAAATGTGAAAAAGGTGGGAGGGAGCGGAGAATAAGGACGGACGGACGGAGGGATGGACAGGAGGACAAACGGATGGACAGGACAGGCTGGATCTGGAGAGCAAGAAAGCTAATTATCCAGCTCGTCTGTTGGGCTGCACGGGGAGAGGAAGTGATGCGAGCTACTAAAGGACGGCCACCCCTCCCTCCCTCCCTCCCCGTCCCCCTCCCTCCCCCCCCCCGTCCCCGTCCCCGTCCCCAGCTTCCTGCTGCGCTCTGATGTCAGCTCTCTTTAGACAACATGTGTGCTGCCGACACGCGCCAGAAACAAACCCTTTGTTTACTCCCCCTCCCCTCCCCTCCCCTCCCCTCCCCTCCCCTCCCCTCCCCTCCCCTCCCCTCCCCTCCCCTCTATACACCCCCAGCATCTTTGTTGTGTGTAGCAGCAGGCTCCCTAGTTGTTGGGGGGAACCACAGGTAAATAAAAAGAGAGGAGAGGGAGGGAGGGAGGGAGGGAGGGAGGTGAAGAGAGAGTGCTGGAGGATGATGGTGGGGTGGAGGGTGGTGGTGTGGGGGGGTTCCAGATGGTGCAACAGATGTGCTAGCAGCAGCAGCTCTGCTGTGCAGACAGACAGGGAGCTCAGAGCTGGCTCTCTCTGCACTCCTCGTCTCCCCTCCACTCTGCCCGACCATCCTCTGTTCTCCTCTTATGTGTTGTGTTGTGTTGTGTTGTGTTGTGTTCTGGCCTGGTCTGTTCTGCTCTTTAGGTTCAGTTCAGATCAGTTGTGATCTGGTCCCATCCCGCTCCGTTCTGCTCTGTCCGGGTACTGGAGAGTAGCAGGGTGGGCTTATGGCTGAACTCAACTCGCGTTTGGTCGTACCACTTGACTTTCCACACTGCGACAAAGGAGGATATGGAGGGAACACAGGTGTTCCTGATTCTCGCTATGTGGCTGTTAGTGACAGCAAGGAGACACAACACAAAAGAGTGCTGGGGAAAAAACAGACGCTCAAAGGCGATGCAAGAGGGTACTGTAAGCTAACCTGGTAGCTAACGTTAGCGCAATCATGATGACGATTCTCTCTGACCAATCAGTGGTCTGCAGTGTTTTCACGTCACCTTCTGGTATCGACCTCAGCTCGCTTTGGAACTTCGACGGAGGTGGTACTAAAAAAGTACCAGGTATCGTGTACTATGGTAACCTTGTACTTGCCCAATGGAAACCTAAAAAAAAGGCGAGTAGAGTTGAGTTGAGTCGAGCCTGTACCATGTGATGGAAAAGCGGAAATAGCGAATGGGGAGGGAGAGGATCCTTCAACCAGGAGGGTATAGGTTCAAGCCCCCGTTTCGCCAAGCATCCATCCACCGCACTGAGGTGTCCTTGAGCAAGACGCCCTCCCACCACAAGGGGCGCTAGTCTACTCGATATCTGAGCCTGACATCTGAGTGGATGGGGGGCAAGCAAAGACACTGATTCCAATGTTCCATCAATAAAGTAGGTCATCACATGGTGTTGTTATATGGCTCTGTTCTGTTCTGTCCAACTCTCTTGTGTTTTGTTCCTTGCTATTCAGGCATGACCTTGTCTGTTACGCTCCATCTTATTCCATTCTATTCTGGTCTTTGCTTCTCCCCTCTGTAACAGAGAACCGATACGCCTGCTGTGGTCTCTGGGACTTGCTAACAGCGATATCGACCCCACATGACACATGTACAACCGCTGAGCGACAGGTGTAGCTGCGGTTGTTGGGTCGATGCGACTAACAGGAGGTGTTCTGCACTGTGGGGGAGGAGACAAGGTTCTACGGCCGGTCCAAACCCACGCTTACTCAGCAATGCTGGTGTACAGCTGTATAGAGATGTTAATTCTGCATTGAAAAGATGGCAAGAGGCTGAGGTCTGCCAAGACCAGAACCACCCGCCACAAGACCAGCTTCTTCCCAACCGCCATCAGCCTCACCAACAAGGCCCGGAAACCCCTTCCGCCAAGGGCCTCACCAACAACCCCCCCCCCCCACACACAAACTCACTACCTCCTCCTAAACTCAACTGAACTCCCCCCCCCATAAAACTGGAACTCATACTGTATCTAATTTAATGCCTGTCTAACTGGGACTGGTAAATTGATGTAAATTCCCTGCACATTAATGCCTATTTAACTTAGCCTGTAAGTTTCATGTACATTCAATGTAAACTCTTATCTAACTCTGACTGTAAATTCATGTAAATCCACTGCCTATTTAACGTCTATTTAACTCAGTCTGTAAATCTCATGTAAATCCAACGTAAATTCATATTTATCATCCACAGAACACTTCACCACTCATGTACATATTGTATATATTGACTCGATTTGATTCGATTTGATTGCACTTGCAACCTTGCGATTGCCGTTAGTTATCTTCCTACTTCTTATCCCTGCATATTGATGTGACCGCTACGCTGCATACAGACACTAAGACAAATTCCTCGTATGTAACTTGCATACTGTGGCAATAAAAGTGATTCTGATTCTGATTCTGAAAAGGTTTGAATGCTGCCTGTTGGGAAGTCTGAGGTTCAGGTACACAAGACTTTGACGTTGTTTCTGTGACGAGCACAAGGAGGAGGAGAAGAACATAAGACAGAGGCCAAATCCTGTAGGTGTTTGAGGTGTGGACATCTCGGCAGACATTGTAGCAGCGTTGCTTCAGGTCATGGTAATGGGAGAGCATGTGTGGGTAGAGAGGTGTAGAGAGTAGGGGTGGGACAAAATATTGATACTCACGGTATCGCGATATTTCCACTTGCGATACGTTATCGATACACTGGCACCAAGTATCGATATGTTTATTTAAAAAAAATAATAATAATAAACAGGCTAAAATATTATGCTGTGTGTGGTAGTTGAAACATAGTTTCAAGTTGACGTTTATTTATGTTTGTAGTTGAAACAAAAACATAAATACTGTAGGCTACATGAATGGAAATGTTTGATCATTAATATCTACTTTTAGAAATTATATACAGTAGGTAGGTAGGTTATATAAGTTTTCTTGTTTTAATAATAATAATAAAAAGACTTAATGTGTAACTTTTCCTCCGTGGTATGGAAAATGGTATGAGTGAGTGAGTGAACTCAGAGAGTTCATGTCAATTCTGCAAATAAATACATAATACCTGCTTCTTGCCTTTTAGGGGTATTTTTTTCTCTTCAGTTACACAGATATCGTGATGTATCGTAGGTTAAATTTCTTCCAATATATCGATTATCGCAGAATCGCTGTATCGTGATAATATCGTTATCGAGGGCCAAGTATCGTGACCATATCGTATCGTGAGTTACTCCACGATTCCCACCCCTAGTAGAGAGGTGTAGAGAGGCGTAGAGAGGTGTGTGAGGGGAGAGTCTCTGAGTGATGATGACACTGTGCTGAAGCCCACTCAGAGCTCATGGCAGCGGTGGAACCAACGAACCTCTCTGCTGGTGCTGTGCCTCCGTTTGCTCCAGCAGCACCGCCAGCTCGCCCTCGCTCTGCCGCGCAGCCTGGCTCACGGCCGCCACGTCGTCCTCACGAGCGCGCTCGGCACTCTCCTTCTCCTGTCTGGAGGAGAGAGAGAGGAGGGAGGAGGGCTGTCAGAATAAAACATCATGTCTGTTTGTTTTTTCTTTATTTATGATGAATTATAGGGGTGCACCGATCAGAATTTCTGGAGTCGATTCCAATGATGGATTTTGTAACAGTACCAGTTACATCGTGCTATAGAGTCCTGTGTAACAGCACTTTCTGTGGCTCGTGTGTGAAAGCGGCTACAGAGAGAGGGGGACTCAGGAGGGGTGGAAGGGTAAAAGTGTCAGGCCCCTATCAGCTTGAAGACCCCTGAGTGATACTGCAGCTGTCCACAACACACACACACGCACGCGGACACACACACACACACACACACACACGCAGACACACACACATACACACACACAAAAGACAACAGCAGCCAAAAGGATGTATAGTCCATTAGAACCAGAACCAGAGTTTGATCCACTGAGTGTTTAACAGACACGGTTGAGATTGTGAAGCAGAAGATTGACGCTTGACTCTAGGATCTCTTCTCCTGCTTGTCACCTTGCTCGTTTCAAGTTCAACATTTATAGATAGGATTCAGTGTACAGCATCATACACTAATGCTGAAAACATGATCCTAGTATGATATGAAATCAGTCTATCACATTCACAACCCCACATGAACCAAATCACTGATTGCTCTACTCTCATCGAAGTCAATATGACAATTCAAACAAAAGGTGCTTGTTCCTGCTGGCGGTGAGAAATGTATTTTTGCTCATGTATGAACAGAAGTCGCTCCAACACCGGGACAAAGAGAGAAGGAAAAGAAACACAACAAAGACGGGGAGAAAACTAACACATCAACAGAACCTTCCTGAAGTCCAACAGCGCTGATGAAGACAGAAGAATGAAGAGAGAATTCTCCACTTTAAGTGAAAACTTTTCTCCCCTACAGCGTTTGGCCCGCAACTCTAAAGTGACCGCGTCTGTCTGTTCCTTCCTCCCTGTGTGTGTGTGTGTGTGTGTGTGTCTGTGTGTGTGTGTGTGTGTGTGTGTGTGTGTGTGTGTGTGTGTGCGCGTGTGTGTGTTTTCTCCTGCTGTCCTGCTGTCTGGGGTGTGAAAGCGGGTGGCGGGTGTGCAGGGGACACTCGGAGAGTGTGTGTGCTTATGAGTGTGTGTGTGTGTGTGTGTGTGTGTGTGTGTGTGTGTGTGTGTGTGTGTGTGTGAATGAACCCCTGCTGGGCTTGAACAGCAGCCTGAGCCACCAAAGCGCACACCAGGGCTCAGCGGGAGATGGCGGGCCAGCCATTGCCAGCCATTTGGTCCTGTGAGGGGTTCCAGGGGGGCCGTGTGTGTGTGTGTGTGTGTGTGTGTGTGTGTGTGTGTGGTGGGGGGGGGGGGGGGGGGGGGACCTGGGGGGGGGGGGAGGGACACCAGACCTGTTTACCCACCAATTAGCATCAGACAGACAGCCAGGAAGTTCCAGCAGTCAGCGAAAGAAGAGAAGGACGACCAACAACAGAAGGAGATCGAAATATAGAATAGAGTGAGAGAAGAACGCATTTGGCAAATGTTTGTCCATGCCGACACAGTTAGCCAATATTTCACAAGTAGAGCGGAATGGAGCAGCACACGACGGAACAGAATCAACCAATTCAGGCCTTGGGTTCTTGCTCTGGGTGTGGGAGCAGCAGGCTGGGTGGCCATCTTGAACAGGGCTGCTGCCAAACTTAGGTTACTGTTCGTTCAGTCAAAAAAACTGACTCCACCAACAGCAGGAAAACAGCAGAACCAGCGCACCTGAAACTTGAACTTTAGATGGACTTTCGAGATTTGAGGCCCCTGATGGAGCGTCTAGGACAAAGCCTGGTACTCTGCATGACGAGCACTGTGAAAGGCAAGAAGCCGAGGAGGGACGTCAACCATGGAAGAGCCAGGCCCTGGAGCAGAGTGTTCAGGGCGATGGGGAGGGAGCAGAGGCTGAATATGGGGGGGGGGGGGCCGGAGCTGGATGATTCTCCCTGGACAACAGTCTGCCTTCCAGCTCATTGGTGAATGCATTCTGGGTTGACGCCGATGGCAGGAAGTCATGTTTGGGCCGTGGAGGAGGCAATGGACTGAATGTTCCGTTAGCGGATAGCTGCGCCTGTTTGTAGCTGCCTGGCCCCGGCGCACTGGAGGACAGCTTGATAAGTATGGCTGGAGCTGCGCGGGCCGCGGGCCTAAGGTGGGTTGGAATGACTCTGGGGCGGTGGCCAGGTACAGAGGGCTGCTGGGTAAGTGGGAGGTGGCAGAGGCGGTGGTGGGCTGGCTGGCCGGCTGGAGCGGGGGGGCCCGGTCGGGCGCTGCCTGCCTAAGTGGGCACTATTCAAGCTGTTGCCCATTAAGATGTGGGGTGCCAGGCGCCGACCAAGCGCGGCGTTTGCAGCGCCCCGCGGTGCCGCCGGCGTCCCCGCGCCAGGAAGCTTCATCAGAGAGCGAACGCAAAGTGGAGTCAGACGGAGGACTTGGAGACGCTCGCTGACCCACACAGACACACCCCGCCGAGCGATGTTTGGCCTCAAGTAAGGATCCTAAACACAGTCTCTCGCAATAAACATGATACACACACACACACACACACACACACACACACACACATCAGGTATATAAGAGAACACACACACGTCAGGTATATAAGAGAACACACACACACATGCACACACACTTCAGGTATATAAGAGAACACACACACACACACACACACACACACACGCACACACACACACACACACACACGTCAGGTATATAAGAGAACACACACACACACACACACACACACACACACACGTCAGGTATATAAGAGAACACACACACACACACGTCAGGTATATAAGAGAACACACACACACACACAAACACACACACACACGTCAGGTATATAAGAGAACACACACACACACACACACACACACACACACACGTCAGGTATATAAGAGAACACACACACACACACGTCAGGTATATAAGAGAACACACACACACACACACACACACACACACACGTCAGGTATATAAGAGAACACACGCACACACACGTCAGGTATATAAGAGAACACACGCACACACACGTCAGGTATATAAGAGAACACACACACACGTCAGGTATATAAGAGAACACACACACACACATACACACGCACACACACGTCAGGTATATAAGAGAACACACACACACACACACACACGCACACACACGTCAGGTATATAAGAGAACACACACACACACATACACATACACATACACACACACACACACACACACACCTACAGTTTTGTACACTAAATGTTAAAGACATTTAGTTGTCATTTCAAACCACCGAGAAATGCGCACATAATTGGTGCAGCTCTGGACCAACTTTGAAGTGTTCATTGTTGGGAGCACTTTCAAATACAAAGCACCTCACAAGTGGTTCCTTTTGTATTTTTCGTCTATAAACCAAACTCAGATGGTCGAGAGACAAATGTATCAATGATTTGCATCTAATATAGTGAGAGGAAAAGTGACGGTATAATTCCTCAAATGAATGCATGGACATGTTTTTGTTTCTGCTCTGCAATGTTCCTCCGTTGCAAGATAACAGGTGTGAAATTAACATACAGGTGAAAGCTTGTGAGCAGCCTATAGGACAGACAGACACACACACACACACACACACACACACACACACACACACACACACACACACACACACACACACACACACACACACACACACACACACACACACACACACACACACACACGCCAGCTTTGCTCGCCACAAAGAAGGGACTGTTGGAAGATGTTGATGATGGCGGCAAAGAGCTGTGGAGGAGATGCTGAAGCAGAGTGAGAGGACCATCTGTACGACTGGATGTGCTCACTGCTGACTTTCAGCCATGTTCATTTCATTACAATCACAAATGAGGAAGCAGATTTTCTGATTCAAATGCAAACTTTAAAAAGACAATAAGCACAGTGAGTAGCGTTAAAAAGACAATGCGTAGCAGTGAGTAGTAGTAGTAGCAGCAATGAGTAGTAGTAGCAGTGAGTAGTAGTAGTAGTAGTTAATCAGTATGGACAGATAAGTCATTGAGAATGACTGATGTTTAGGTGTTTACATCTCTCAATTGCAATTTCAAGACAAGGTAGGCCTGCCTTCTTCCACTCAAATGGATCCATAGATCTATATACCTAAAGATACAAAATATATATTTGCATTACAATTAATTATTAAACCAATACACACACAAAGTAAAACAATTCTTTGGTGAGCTTCATCTTGGGTGTGTGAAAATGTTCACTGGACTTTAATTGTAATGAACCAAGACCATCAATTACAACTGCTAACAACTTGCTCACTCTCACGTGCACAAAATGGTGACAAAATGACACTTGTGATGATTCATTTTTGTGGTGGAATTCGAGTGAAGAGCAGCTATTTATGAGAGAAGACACTCATCATGATGTGCCTGCGTGTGTGTGTGTGTGTGTGTGTGTGTGTGTGTGTGTGTGTGTGTGTGTGTGTGTGTGTGTGTGTGTGTGTGAGCGTGTCTGTATGTATGTGTCAGAGAGAAATGCTGAGAGAGAGAGAGAGAGAGAGAGAGAGAGGCCTTGTGTATGTATGCCTGAGAGAGAGAGAGAGACACTGCCAACAACAGGGATGGGTGCGTTGCAAGGAAAATAAAGTGACATATTCTAACACTTTGCTACGCTAATGTAGCGTTGACACTGCATATACAACAAAGCTCAGAAGAATTCTTCAGTGTAGCAGACCACACACACACACACACACACACACACACACACACACACACACACACACACACACACACACACACACACACACACACACACACACACCTCAATGTGTTTTAGCACATTTTATTAAGTCTCTGGGTGACGCAAGTCTATCACACTTTGCACTTAATGAAACAAACAAATGAGAGAGACGGCCTGATGCAGCCTCATTGCTACACAGCTCTGCTCTGTCCGTCCATCCCTCCATCCCTCTCTCTCTCTCTCTCTGCCATCATCCCTTTTCTGCTGGTCCTACCCCCCCGCCCCCCCGCGCACCACCTCCCTCCCCCTCTCTCACTGATCCCTCCCACCCTTTTTTCCCTGTAACTAAACTGGCTGTGTCTCTCTCCATCTGCTGGTTCTTCCTTCAGCGGCCCTGCACCTGTTCACACCTCCTCTCCTGTTGGCCACCTCTCCGCTCCTCTCCCCCTCTCCCCTCCTCTCCTCTCCCCCTCTCCTCTCCTCCTCTCCCCCCTCTCCTCTCCGCTCCTCTCCCCCTCTCCCCTCCCCTCCCCTCTCCTCCCCCCTCCTCCCCCCCTCTCCTCCACTCCTCTCCTCTCCCCCCCACCTCCTCTCCCCCTCTCCTCTCCACCTCTCCTCTCTCCCCCTCTCCTCCTCTCCTCCTCTCCTCTCGCCTCCTCTCTCTCCCCCCTCTCCTCTCCCCCACTGCTCTCCTCTCCCCTCTCCTCTCCTCCTCCTCTGCTGTTGGCCACCTCACCTCTCCTGTTGGCCACCTCTCCTCTCCTCTCCTCTCCTCTCCCCTCCTCCTCTCCCGTCTCCTCTCCTCTCCTCTCCTCTCCTCTCCTCTCCTCTCCTCTCCTCTCCTCTCCTCTCCTCTCCTCTCCTGTTGGCCACCTCTCCTCTCCTCTCCTCTCCTCTCCCCTCCTCCTCTCCCGTCTCCTCTCCCCCCCCCCCCCCCTTTATCTCCCCCCTCCTCTCTGCTCAGTGCGATGCTGCCAGGCCCGTTCCTGGCTCAGTTAGCCTCTCTGTCATTCAATCCATCTGTCGGCAAGTCAACTTTGTTTACAGCGGGCGGCCCAGGCCGCTTCTCTTCTTCAAGGAGCGCTGGAGCCCCACCCCCACCCGCCACCAAGGGCAGCAGCGAGCAGCAGCGCCGGGAAAAACGGAACACTGCAACTGTTAAATTACGGGGGGGGGGGGGGCTTAAATATGGCCTCCCCCTCCTACGCACACAAGTGCATAAGCACGGACAATTACTCTCGCAAAATATACACATCTTGGAAGCTGCCTTTCTCTCACTCGCATGTATAAATGCACACCCGCCCGCATGCATGCACACATACACATACACATACAGACACATGCACACGCACACACACAGACACATGCACACGCACACACACAGACACATGCACACGCACACACACACAGTTACAGCACACATTCCCTCAGATAGAGATGCAGCACTAGATTGGAATAATTAGCTGCTGATTGGCCTCTGTCATCATCCTATTCGCTCGCAAAATAAAACGAGAGGAATTTTAAAAAGTCTTAATTGGCACAGATGACGGACGGTCTTAACGGGCTGGCAGTGCGGACATCTGTGACTTTTAAAAATAAACCCGCAGCATACGTACAATATGCTCACACACTGACCCCATCCAGAAAGCCGGGACTCCACGTCGGCGTGGAAGCTGTGCCCTACACAAAGAGTTGCGGGGAACATATGTGACGGTGTGGGGGTCGAATCCTCCACAGCTCACAGGTAGATGAGCGACTCGAATTAAGAATAGCATTTCAATAAGGACACCAGCTTCCACTTATTTGTTTAGCATTTTCTATTTTGATTCAAAGTAATCCCCAGATACAGTAGATAATACATTTATTTTATATCATATAAATGTTTGAAATCGTATTAAAATATCTCATATGAAATAATAATAATTAGGGAAGGGGGGAAAATAATAGTGACATAAGCTTTGTGTGTGTACATTTTGGAACTGATGTTAAAAGATAAAGTTACATTTTGAGATATGCTCTGCCTGCGTACGTGCTTCCCTGCGTCCGTCCAGTTCTACGTCTTAAATGAGGCTGCGAGTTTAGAATGACGACAGGCAAGAAGTCGTCTCAAAGAAAGACGAAACATTTGAGAAAGAGCTGCCAGAAACGTCAGTGTAAAACATGGAGTGTTCTCCCCCGGTGCGAGCGCAATCCACCTGTGCTGGAATTCACTTCACACCTGAGACGCACCTGATGTCATTTCAAACGCCCCTCAACCCCCCCCCCCCCCCACTCCCTGTTATAAGCTGGGGGGGCAACTGACACACACACACACACACACACACACACACACACACACACACACACACACACACACACACACTCTCTCTCTTCCTTACGCACCCAAATAACCAACAGTGAGTGAAACTGTCAATTTCCTCTCTTCTCTTCTTCCTTTCTCATCCTTTCTTTTCAATCTCTCCTCTCCTCTTTCCTTTCCGTGGCTCTCCTCCTCTCTCATCTGCTAAGCTCCTCCTCTCGTCTCCTCTCCTCTCCATGTGGTGGCCTGTGCGCTCCTGGGCCAGTAGATCCGGTGCCCAGTGAGGGAGAGACGGCCATTGAGGTGGAGATCAAAGAGAGGCGATTTAAACCCAGTAGGGGGCAGTAGTAAGTCCGTGCTTTCCTCCTCTGTGTTCCTCTCTAAACTCCACCTCTGGGTCACCCCGGGTTCAATTCCCGGCGGCGGTACTTCCGGCTTGGTCAGACGCAGACACAATACTGTAAGTGGCGGGTGGGAAGCCGGTAGGGAGTCCTGGTCAGCTGCACTACTAGTTGCCTCCTCTGGTCGGTCAGGGTGCCTGTTCGGTGGGAGGGGAACTGGGGGGGGATAGCGTGATCCTCCCACGCATGCGCTACATCCTGCCGGTGAAACGCCTCGATGTCAGGTGAAAAGCGGCGGCTGGCGACTGCACATGTATCAGAGGAAGCACGTGCTCGACTACAGCTCTCCCCAGATCGGCAGAGGGGCGGAGCAACAACGGGACAGCAGGGGGGATTGGCCAAGTACAATGAGGAGAAAATGGGAGGGGGGGGGGAAATGTCCAAATAAAAGGAAAACAGAGATCGTCCTCCTCACCTATAAAGTCCTGCATGGTCTGACCCCCTCATACTGTACCTGTCTGACCTACACCAACTCTACACCCCATCATACAGGCGCGGACTGCATAATCGGGCACGTCGGGCCGATGCCCGGTGGCCTGGACTGCAAAAGAAATAAATAAAATAAAATAAAATTGTGTGCCCGCAGTCAGGCCACTCACTGAACAGCAGGCCAGGCGCCGCCTACTGGTTTACTAGTGGTTTTATTACTTATTAGTTAGTCTGAAGTAATAATTACACCTCAGGGTTAAAGTGGGTGCATCTCATTGTAAAATTGGACTCAGAAGCTCGGAACCATAGACGGTATGAAAATATGGACAGAGCCACCGTGATGTCACTCATTCATTTCTGGACTCTTGTGTTGGAGCTAGGCATGGGTCGATTTCCGGTTTTACCGGTTCGGTTCGGTATACGAGCCCAAACCGGTTTGATCATGTGCAAACCGAAAAAACCTAAAAAAAAAAAAAAAAAAAAAAATTGCCAGTCTATTCTGATTGCACTATTGTTCGTATTAGCCTCTTCTCAAGTTGCACTAGTAGGCAAAAGTCTTATTTTGTTTATTATGTTGATGTTTGAAGAAAAGTTAAGCTGAATAGTTATGAGAAATAAAAACAGTGTGTTGTTACAGTTAAAAGGTTCTGCTTATTTGTATTCAGTGTTCGTGCTGGTTGGCAGCATACCAGCTTAGAGGTGCATTATCGCCAACAACTGCAGCCGCTTTGATACGTTTTTTGGGGGAATATCGAACCGGTTTCAAAATGTTCAAACCGACCCATGCCTAGGCCCTATATTGTGTGAATTTGTGAGTTTTGAAGTTTATAAGGCAGCTCAGCTGTAAGCCAATCCATTCTGATTGCACTGCTTGTGTTTTTATTAGCCTTTTCTCAAGTTGCACTATAGGCAGAAGTCTTATTTCATTTATTATTTTGATGTTTAGAAGAAAAGTTGAGCTGAATAGTTATGAGAAATAAATATAGGGTGTGTTTGTTACACAGGCGTCCTGCTTCTTTTTATTCAGTATCATTGCTGGTTGACAATACCAGCTTAGAGGTGTATTATCGCTATCAGGTGGACTGAAGTTGCACTACAGACAGTTATGGGCCACACTCGGGAGCCCTGCTTAAATTCTTTTTTTTTTTTTTTTTTTAATTACAAAAAAAATCGGTATACCGGTTCGATCCGGTTTAGACGGCAATATCGAACCGGTTTTAAAATTTTCAAACCGACCCAGCCCTAGTTGGAGCCTTGAGTTTTGCATTGCTCAACACTTGGCTATAGGCTATAGAGACTAAAACCATTGTTGGCCTAATTTTTCAGAAACAAAGGTTGGGGCTTGAGCAGAACACACTACCATGTCTTTAATGTTAGGGGTTTGCTTAAACAGGAAGATGTTTAATGAAACTGAGAATATGTCAATGTTTATTATTATTGTTATGACGTGTAGTTCTTAAGCCTGTGGAGAATAAAGCTGCGTACACACCGACCTATTAAAGTTTTTCGCTGGCATCGAGTTTACATACAAAGTCAATGCAAACGAGCGATTGAGCGTATATTCGCCCGGGAGAAAAATCGCTGGCCGTCCGAGCGACAGAGACAGAGCGATAGGGAGAAAACTCGCTCGTCGCCCGAGATTAAATATCCCAACTCGAGCGAAATTTCGCTGGCATCAGTCGCTTGCTGTTCAATGCTGATTGGCTGCCGTGTGAGAGTGAGTCAAGGATCACACTGGCTTGGAACAAACCGCTGGTTTATTGTGTGGCAACAAACCGCATTGACAGGCTGACAGCTGACATGAAGTGAAGTCTGTAGTACCGGTACAGCTCGCGTTAGGAGCGAGCTGTACCTCTACACCCCCTCATACCTGTCTGACCTACTCCACCTCTACACCCCCTCATACCTGTCTGACCTACTCCACCTCTACACCCCCTCATACCTGTCTGACCTACTCTACCTCTACACCCCCTCATACCTGTCTGACCTACTCCACCTCTCCACCCCCTCATACCTGTCTGACCTACTCCACCTCTACACCCCCTCATACCTGTCTGACCTACTCCACCTCTACACCCCCTCATACCTGTCTGACCTACTCTACCTCTACACCCCCTCATACCTGTCTGACCTACTCCACCTCTCCACCCCCTCATACCTGTCTGACCTACTCCACCTCTACACCCCCTCATACCTGTCTGACCTACTCCACCTCTACACCCCCTCATACCTGTCTGACCTACTCTACCTCTACACCCCCTCATACCTGTCTGACCTACACGACATCCCTCACGTGGACCAAAAGATCCACCCTTGGTGAGCGAGCGTTCTCTGCTGCTGCTCCCGAGCTCTGGAGCTCCCTCCCACTCTCCATCCGTGACTCTGTCTGGCTCCATCAACCTTTTCAAAATCAGACTAAAAACACATCTCTTCAGTCTGGCTTCTCCTCAGCACAGCCTGGGTTCAGCGTAGCACCATCCCATAACTGCTTTTAGTACCTTTTTCATTCTTATCTTTTTCACAAAAGACACTTTCCACCGGGACTAACAACTTTTCTGGGGGAAACTGAACTGCTACATATTGCCTGTATATTTTCTTGTGAAAAAACAGCGCAATAAACTCTTAATGTCAGAAGGTGTAATCTAATATAGCACGACATTTATAGATATCCAGGTATGATCAAACATTTGACAGTAACCTCGGGTCACAAGACAGTCTGAAATGATGGCTATGTAACCATGGATGGATGGATGGAAGAGGGCTGGTGCTCTCCCAGTCTGTCTCTGTCCTCCAGCAGTAGTGTGTGTGTATGTAGTGTGTGTGTGTGTGTGTGTGTGTGTGTGTGTGTGTGTGTGTGTGTGTGTGTGTGTGTGTGCGTGTGTGTGTGTATGTAGGCCAGTGTCCCAGGGCACACTTGGCAGGGGTGACAACAGTTGTAGCTGACAGATTTGCCTCCATCTTGCCTGAGGTCTCCCAGTCAGCGATCTGTCTATTCTATCCATCCCCAACCCTGCAGGACGGAGACCAGCCCCGCAGGACGGAGACATGGCTGTGCTACATAATGCTGCTCCTTCAAGTGTGTCATTTAGAACATCCAAATATTGATCTTAGCGCAAACTAACTCAACTGAAGTTCCAGTACTGTTTAAGGGACGCCGCATGTTGTTCTAAAAATTAAGAATTTTGTCCACTTGGATCTTGGATTGTAAGAATCGTGATTCTTATCTTCCACGATTCACAACTCCCAATAATCAATTTTCTTTCTTTTTAAAAAATTACTCGCTAACTTATTTTTGTCTTAGTTTGCCTTTGTGTGCAGTGTACTGTGTTTACATTATTACAGTCAGTTTAAATACTTAAAAAAATCTACATAATCTTATACACTTTATTCTGCTTTGATGCTTGATGCTTTATATGCAGGAATCCTGAAGTTAAATTCAGTACCTTTTAAGACCTTTTTTAAGACCTCTTCAATATAGGTTTAATCACGATATGATATATAGATTATTTGGACAACGATACGATATTTGCTCACATCACAAAGTTTGTCACGATACGATTTTGATTCAAATCAGGGGTCTGCGATCGATATGAGACAATATCATAATTATGCCCATTTAACA
>NC_139647.1:15026739-15034239 GCF_964638095.1 Poromitra crassiceps
GCCCTGCTCAAAGACCCTTCAGCAGGAAGGACGCGTGCTGATACGGGGGCTTGAACCTGCTCCTTCCAGTTTAAACGCAACCTCTCTGCCCACTAGGCAACCCTGCCACCCATTTGCTAGTAATAGTGTGCATATATTAAGTAAGTATATAATATATATTAATATAGTCGTGATTTTAATTTACACCAATGAGAAACAAATTCACTTAAATAGAGCTTAATTATTTAACTTGAGTAAATCGTGTTTATATGCTGAACATGGCCTTCCCAGAACAAGCCTGACTTTTATGAGATAAAAATGGCTTTGGTGCCACCCAGTGGATTTACAAAACAATTACAAGTCGATGGTACAAATCTCAACCAAGCATCTGTGTACTGTATCTCTGCTCCTTCACAGCTACAGAGACATAATTAACCGTTCTGTATCATTTTAATTCAAACTGGAGCTTCAGGAAAGCTATAACAACCCAATCTAAGACCGCTGGTATTTACATGGTGAAAGAAACTAAACTTGAAACAAAATAACCTCCACCTCAACACTGACACCAGGGTTGTCAGCTATGTCATCGGTTTTCACACACTTTCACACACTTTCACAAGCACACAGTGTACCTTGGTGCCGTCTTGTTCCTGATTGGTCAGTTTACGCAGTGTATCTTCCAGCTGATTGGTCAGTGAGCTCTTATCTCTGTTGGATCTGTCCAGCTGTCCTTCCAACTCAGCTACACGCTGGGAGAGACTGGACACCTGACGCACACGCGCACGTGTGTGTGTGTGTGCACGCACGCACGCACGCACACACGCACACACACATGCACGCACACACGCACATACACACACACGCACACACACACACACACACACACACACACACACGCGCACACACACACACACACACACACACACACACACAAATAAAAAAAACAGTATAGCTGCTCACATACATCCTATTATAAAATGAGGGAAACTGTCAAGTCTGACAACATTTAAATCTAAATTAAAACAATTCCTAATTTCTTTGTACTCCACATGAACATATTCTTTTTCAGACTAACTGGTAAATGTTGCACTTGATGTTGGTTGATCTCTATTGTCGCATTATGTTCATTTTCTATCTTTTTTTATTATTCTTTTCTTTTCTTTTTGGTTAATTTTCTTTTTACCGTAATGTTTTTTGCTTATTTATTATTTATTTCATTTTTTATTATATGCTTACTTTATACAATTCTTATACAATTTTTTACTATTGTTATTGTTTATTAGGTGAGATACCTTTATAACCCTCCCAGGTTTTTTTTAATCTCACCTGCACAATCAGTTTCATTTGTTGTTTTATTGTGCAAATAAATCAAATCAAATAAATCAAATCAAATCAAATCAAATCAAACACGTGTGACACGTGCATCCCCCCCATCCCCCAATAAATTAGTAGCGGAATGTAGGATGGTGAAGGATGGGTTGGGTTTAGGCATAAGGAGTGATGATTGGTTAAGGTTAAAGGTAAAATCTCAGGGTAACCAACCAGAGGCAGAGTAGGGCGGGTCATTCTGGTACCATCCTACAAAAATCGCTCACCTGGTATGGACTAGTACTGTACACTTTAGTGGAAATGTGTTTGAAAAGACAAAATGAACCACATATAGTTAAGTACAGTATGTGGCATGTAACAAACGTTCAATGAAACATTTATTTTTACTCGATAATCAAATAGTCATGAAAAATAAAGTACGAGTGGTGGACTTCAGGTTAGCGTGTTAAGTTCACAGGTATACGGTCACAGGTGTGTGTTTATCAGGCATGTCACAACGTTTCAAACGTGACTCAGCCAATCAGAGCCGAGGACTGGAAGAACTATACGTTTTATGACACAACCTTAAAAAGCAAGTGACACAGTGAACCAGTGAAGCACAAACACAAAGAGTGAGGAGGTGACGTTTACTGTGTGTGCCAGCTCCTCCTTCTGTTGGCGAGCCTCGCCACGGCCCTCCTCTCTGGCCACAACCAGTCTCTCCTGCAGGGCCTGCGCCTCCCGCTCCAGCCGCTCCCTCTGTCCACCCAGCTCCCTGGACAACTGCTCACACTGCACCTCCATCTACACACGCACACGCACACGCACGCACACACACACGCACACACACGCACACACACACACACACACACACACACATGCACACACACACACACACACACAACATACTTAAAAATATGTAGATACACTTAATTAGCTAAACGTCAGTAAATATAATCAATAAGTGTTTTCATCAATTCAAAATAATCAGTGAATAGCAGTCGCAGTTGCACATCCATGCCAACAGGGTTCACTGTTGTCATTTTCAGATGAGTCTCTTCACTTTGATGTTGTCTGGTGAAGCTCAGTAGTGTTTGCGCTGTGTGCCGCAGCTTTTTTGGCCGATGCAACATTGAATGTGCATCGGGCAGTCGGTGAGAGAAACCACTCTGATTGGCTGATTCAGTAGATAAACCACTCTGATTGGCTGATTCAGTAGAGAAACCACTCTGATTGGCTTATTTAGTGCCGTTTCTCCTTATTTTTCATCTCCGCCTCTTCCTCACTTCTTCCACAAACAAAAGATCGGGCGAGGGTTGACTACGACAGCCAGCGCCATTTGCAACTTTTTATCAGACATACTGCTATTTTCCATTAGAAGTAGCTATAATGAAACTAATTAAGTTAACTAATTAAAATTAAGAACAAGAGTGGTGTGAGAATGGGAGTTTGCCTCCATATGAGATCTCCCATTGTTTGTGCATCTATTATTGTTTGCGTTCAAGGATTTTGTGTCTAAATGTGAACACAAATAAATGTATTAAAATGTGTGTGTGTGTGTGTGTGTGTGTGTGTGTGTGTGTGTGTGTGTGTGTGTGTGTGTGTGTGTGTGTGTCTGACCCTGGTCTTGTGCAGGTTTGCTTCCTCAGCCATTTCCACAGCCTGCTTGACCTGTTGACAGGCTGACCACTCCCTCTGCTGCGCCTCCTGCTGGCTGGCCCGCACCGCACGCAGAGCCACCAGCAACTCATCACGCTCCCTGGGGGGTGGACAGGCAAACACACACACACACACACACACAGGCAAACACACACACACACACACACACACACACACACACACACACACAGGCAAACACACACACACACACACACACACACACACACACACACACACACACACACACACACACACACACACACAGAGCACAAAAACAAACGTATTAACAGACAGGCAAAAAGAAAATCTTGTACTAGAGTAGAGACACATAATGTAAAATTATAATGTATGCAGTGCGTGTGTGTGTGTGTGTGTGTGTGTGCGTGCGTGTGCGTGTGTGTGCGCGTGTGTGTGTGTGCGTGTGTGTGCGTGCGTGCGTGCGCCTCACTGACTTGGTGAGCCTGTCGATAGCCTGGACGTGCATGTTTATGTGAGTTCCAGCCAGGACAGCTTCGTGCTGGGCACACTTCAGGCACAGTCCTGCCACACGGGGCGCTCCGTCGGTCTTCAGTCTCTCCGCTGCCTGCGCCTCCCTGTGTCTCAGACGACCTTTCACCTCCTCACACTCCTTCTGACTGGCCGACAGCTCCTTCCTGGTGTCATGGAAGTGAGAGACCAAGAGATGAGATTTGAGGGAGGAAGAGGAGAGATGATGATGAAGATGATGATGATGAGGGGCGGGGGGTCCAACACATACATTTGATTAAAGGGGAAAAGCTAAAGTTACTGGTCGTCGAGGCAGTGTGCTGACCTGAGGGAGATGACCTGAGCCCCCAAGGTTTCAGTCTGGGCCTGGTAGAGCACCTTCAGCTGCTCCTAGAAAACCAACACAATCAGAACAGAATGATGTACACTTGCAACACACTACTGTCAAATCTGTGAATGACATATTCTAACTATCATACCATACACCTCATTTGAGAATTAACAAATTGGATTTTTTTTTTTACCAATTATTCACATCAGAATCTCATTACTTTCACTTCCTGGAAAACTAAAAGTCGTCAGTGACCACTTTAATGTTGTTTTTGAGCTCAATAAAATTCCAATGGAGGAAACAGTCTGGTCGGCAATGAGTGTGTGACACAAGGAAATGAAAATGGAAAATAAATTCTGGTATATATTCCTGTAATGTGACCCATTTGTAAAATGCCCTGATATTCCCTGACTTCCACAGTGACTTTCCCTGTCTGGAATACCCCGCTACATATGATGTAGAGCGGCTCCATCATACCCCTCTACATATTGCATGATGTGGCCAGTAGCAAACTGAGATGGAGACGGAAAGGAGAGCTGAACAGAAGTGAGAGAGAGAGGAGATTAGTACCAGTTCATTCTTCCAGGTGTTATTGGAGGTTTTTGGGCTGTAGGCTGCAGTACTTTCATTCACCTGAGGAAGACATTAGTGGTGTCAGGTGATTGACAGAATGCAACACTGATATGAAAAGACTCAATTGAGGCAGAATGAAATAAGAAAACTGAAACGTTGATGAAAACAAATTAAGGCTTCATGGATTATCTAGAACATCTATCTTGGGACATTTTGTGGAAGTTGTTTTTCACACGAAACAACAGCGGTTCCCAAAGTACCACGAGGTACCACGAGGTACCACGAGGTACCAAACCCAACTTCCCAGTGATCACTTCCACTGCAGATACCAACAATCCCCCCGGGCCCCAATAAAATTGGCTGATTTAACCTGATTTAACCTGATGTAATCATGCAATCAAATCTGAAATGCTAAATAACAACATATGGCTACACACACACACACACTCTCTCTCACACTCTCTCTCTCTCACACACACACATCTCTCTCTCTCTCTCACACACACATACACACACACAGTACCGTGGAGTTGTGGATAGTGTAGTCTTTCAGGGTCTCCCCCTGCGTTTTGGATTGAAGTTCTGAGTGCAGCTTCTCGTTCTCCAGGACCACCACTCTAATGCGCTGTTTCACCCCCTGTAGCTCCTCCTACACGCACGCACGCGCACGCACACGCACACACACACGCACACACACACACACAGTAGAAATGAATCACAACTGAGTGGAACAAACCCCCAAGCATGCAGGAGTACAAACAGACACACACACACACACACACACACACAGACAGACAGACAGACAGACAGACAGACAGACAGACAGACAGACAGACAGACAGACAGACAGACAGACAGACAGACACACACACAGACAGACACACACACACACACCTTGCAGAATTGGACCTCAGCTTCCAGGTGTTGGATGTACTCTGGCTGGTTGTAAGTCATCGGGACCAAATTGTGAATGGCAGACAAACTGGACGTCCCCCCCTCCTGCGCTCTCTGATAGGAGGAGAACTGTGTCAATCAAATGTAAGGTGACATTAAGTAGCTTGGCAAGCAACAGGCTGACATCTATCTATATATAAAAGTGAGCATGTGGGCGTTGTTTTATGCTCTTCTTCTTGTTGGTGTTTTTGTGATTCAGGCTGAGGAATATGCCGACAGAAAAAAGCGTCTCTCATACACGAGTGCAACCCACAGCCCAGGCGCATAGACTGCGTCAAGTCAGCCAGAATGTAAGTAGGTCATCCTGACTTTTGCTCTTTCAAAATAAAACCCTCATTGTAACGTTAACATTTTGAGTAATGCTGTACAGGCACAGTTTCACGCCATATGTAATCTTAACATCACAATGAGTATTTTGATACCATGTTTACTGCTTTGTTTGTTGAAACACCTTTTTCTCCTCCAACGTGCATCAGCAAGGCTATTTACTTCTTTAAATGACATTATTTTGAAAGTTGTAACCCGAAGTTTCCAGTTTGTTTAGGCTGGCCTGACGCTGGCCCTTGGCAGCCGTCTGAGAATGGAGGGGGAACAGAGAGCCTGCAGACGTGGAGAAACTTAACGGGTTGCTTAGCTGGGTTTAAGAAAAACATGTACTAGTGGGGGTTTTGATGTAAAAAAGGTATTAGACACTGATTATCTTAGCCTGACAGATGTTTGAGTGACTGCAGCAGTGACTCTATGCTTTGACATGTTGACCCCTGCAGACCAGTTTGAGTTACTGCAGCAGTGACTCTATGCTTTGACATGTTGACCCCTGCAGACCAGTTTGAGTTACTGCAGCAGTGACGATGCTTTGACATGTTGACCCCTGCAGACCAGCGTACCTTGGATGGAGAGTGTCTCTTTGAAGGAGAAAGAGGAGGAGCTATGTCTTTGCGTTGCTTCAGTAGAAGGCTCTTCAGCTGATTGACTGGAACACCAAGAAGACACACAGACAGGCAGGCACACACACACACACACACACACACACACACACACACGCACACACGCACACACACACAAAACACACACACACACACACACACACACACACACACACACACAAAAGCAATTCATTAAGAGTAACTAAGCACCAGGTCACCAGGCGAAGTCACTTTCCATAGGGTACAACAGGTGGTGACATCACCTGGCACAAAAGATCAGCCAATGACAGATAGCCATTTTAGTAACATGCTTTTTACTATTAAAATACAGTGGACTCCTCTTATAGCGATGATCACCTTAGTTGGGACGGGTCAAATTGATCACTATATAAGCGGGTATCATTATAACCGTTTTCTTCTTCTTTTTCTTTATTTCTCATGTAGATGAGCATCTAATTGACATTTGTATATTTATTACATGAATACAGTACATAAAGTAATGTAACGGACAGCTCCATTATTTAGCTTACTGAATGTTATTGACTTTTAAAATACATAGAGTAGGTTAGGCCTCCATTGTTTCACAGAGGTCTCGCGTAGACAGACCAATAAAATGACTGTAGTTTTCCATTGTTCTCAGCTGTGACGAGGCCCAAAATGATCACTATCAGCGATGTATTAAACAGCATGTGTATAGGAATGATTCAGGACCGACTGAACTCATATGTGTGGCAGGGAAGACTGGCAGAGAGAGGGGGTAACATGTGATCAAGTTCCTGAGCCAGATTCAAACCCAGAACTTTGTGTACATGCCTTAGCCATCAGAGCCACCAGAATGTGTTGGGTCTTGAGTTACTCTTGGACTCTGTGTGTTTCTATGTGTTACTCATCATAGCTGTGTATTACAGGGTTTATATGTGTTACTCATCATAGCTATGTATTACAGGGTTTCTATGTGTTACTCGTCATAGCTATGTATTACAGGGTTCCCACACATTTTCATGGATACAATTTCAAAACTTTTCCATGACTTTTCAAGGATCAAGAATAGAATTTCCATGTCGGTTTTCCATGGCCGTGTGGTAACACTTTTTGTAATTTATGCTATTGTTTGTGCTGTGTTTTATGTCTACCTGCCCTGTGAGTCTGCAGATGGAAATTATCTTATAGCTATAATCTGCTGCAAAGCCTCATTTCTCTTCTCTGAGATCAATATTTTTCTTGCACATGGTCCCTGAGAAATAAACTTCATAAACAACACTAAACAATGTGAACTGTACTGTT
>NC_139647.1:15039239-15051739 GCF_964638095.1 Poromitra crassiceps
TCATTTATTTCTATTTCTGTTGTTTGTGTTGTATTTTCCTAACTCGTTGGCTTAGTTGTTTTCTTTCTCTCTACTTTTTTCTTGCCTTGTTTCTCTCCTGAGGTCGAGGGGAGGTCCGTTGTATACAGTAAGTGGCTTCGTGACCCCTCCTGTAAAATCTATTTTTTTATTATTATCTGGATTTTATGCAGTTTTGTGTGCATAAAAAGATCAAATAACTGTATTCTACTGTATGCAGTCTACAGACATTAAAGTGTAACTACACCCAAACCCAAATGAAAAGACAGCTTTTGGTGTAGTAGGGTACATTCTACTATATAACTATATAGCCTAGTTCTTGCCCCCACCGAACATTTTATTATGATTATTTTGATGGAAACTGGATAATAAAGATGTGAGTGAAATATTAATAACACGACACCATCTGCACATGAAGAGTGGAGCGAGGGAGAGTTTGCATGCTGGGGTATTTCCAGGAAACCACACAAGCCTACCGATGTGACTGTGCAGGTCGTAGGTCGATGGGAGCGCCCACGCAAACGTCTGCACGTCTCTCACTCGTGTTAAATGTCACTTCTGCCCTGCTGCCGTATATATAGCTAGTACCAATCCCCCACCCCATCACATCTGCATCTCCCACTCTCCAAAACTCCCCCCTCTTCATCATCCACTCTTCCTCACTGAAATCACACTCAGTGTTTTTGACATATTGCTAGAAAGAGTATAGGGACAAAGAAGAGAGCACCTGAGAAAAAGCTGATGATTTGAGGTGTGTTGTTTTGGCAGGTGAATGTCGGCTAGGACAGGTGAATGTCGGCTAGGACAGGTGTGTTGTTTTGGCAGGTGAATGTCGGCTAGGACAGGTGTGTTGTTTTGGCAGGTGATCAAGTCGGCTAGGACAGGTGTGTTGTTTTGGCAGGTGAATGTCGGCTAGGACAGGTGTGTTGTTTTGGCAGGTGAATGTCGGCTAGGACAGGTGTGTTGTTTTGGCAGGTTAATGTCGGCTAGGACAGGTGTGTTGTTTTGGCAGGTGAATGTCGGCTAGGACAGGTGTGTTGTTTTGGCAGGTGAATGTCGGCTAGGACAGGTGTGTTGTTTTGGCAGGTGAATGTCGGCTAGGACAGGTGAATGTCGACTAGGACAGGTGTGTTGTTTTGGCAGGTGAATGTCGGCTAGGACAGGTGTGTTGTTTTGGCAGGTGAATGTCGGCTAGGACAGGTGTGTTGTTTTGGCAGGTGAATGTCGGCTAGGACAGGTGTGTTGTTTTGGCAGGTTAATGTCGGCTAGGACAGGTGTGTTGTTTTGGCAGGTGAATGTCGGCTAGGACAGGTGTGTTGTTTTGGCAGGTGAATGTCGGCTAGGACAGGTGTGTTGTTTTGGCAGGTGAATGTCGGCTAGGACAGGTGTGTTGTTTTGGCAGGTGAATGTCGGCTAGGACAGGTGTGTTGTTTTGGCAGGTGAATGTCGGCTAGGACAGGTGTGTTGTTTTGGCAGGTGAATGTCGGCTAGGACAGGTGTGTTGTTTTGGCAGGTGAATGTCGGCTAGGACAGGTGTGTTGTTTTGGCAGGTGAATGTCGGCTAGGACAGGTGTGTTGTTTTGGCAGGTGAATGTCGGCTAGGACAGGTGTGTTGTTTTGGCAGGTGAATGTCGGCTAGGGCACAAAAAGTGAAAATTGCAGACAAGAACAATAAAGGGACAAGTGCAGACAAATGTGATGTGGATGAGAGACCCGAGCGCACAGCATCCTCCAACATCAGGTCACAGTGATGTCATCTTAATGGTCTTTATAGCACTTGACTGGCACCATGTTTATTGTAGTCAAGTCAAAATGTCTCGAGTGGATTCTCGAGTCCCAGTCAGTGTTCGAGTCCGAGTTCGAGTCACCAAAAAGAGTCCAAGTCGACGAGTCCCAGTTACTGGAGATGAGCGTGAATCCTCATGTAGACAAGTGCGCAAAATTAAATAATGTCACTTGTCACGGTATTAATATATCTTATGGCAAAACTATTAGGGCCTCTTACAAATAACTAATAAAACAAAAAACAGTCTTTATGAATTAACAAGCCTAAGCCTAAGCCTTCCAAGTCAGTCATCAGTGTTGGGCAAGTTACTTTCAAAATGTAATATACTACATATTACTAGTTACTTTCAGTTGAAAGTAATACGTTACTTTACAATATTACTGTCTGTGTAGAGTAACTCGTTACTTATTACACTACTTTTGCATTACTTTTACCAAAACAACAGCAGCAGCAGAATGACATCGCTGCCCCGGAACCATCCCAAAAAATAATTTCAACCGCCTTGAAGTCAGTGTAAACAATCCAAAATTCTAAATGTTATTCTTTTCCTTTGTTATTGTCATCTATAGTGGTTATTTGCAAAAAAAAACACACAGTTTGATTAGGAAATGATTGTATCTTTTTTAAATGTGCTTGATTTAATAAAATGTGACAATTTGTAACTTGAGTTACTTGATGGTATAATATTACTGAAATCCTATAAGTAATAAGTTATATTACTGAGTTACTGCTAAAAGTAATATATTACATGTATTATGTTACTTTTGTGATGACACTGCTCAAGTCCAAGTCGAGATATGAGTCCTTAAAATGAGAACTCGAGTACTGCATAAATAATTTTATTATTTTAAATAAGTTTATAAATAATAAACAAACATTAATATATTTCTTTCTGATGAGGATTGTAGGTTTTTGGGGTGTCAGTTGGAGTTTAGTCTGACAATTGTGTGCACACAGGATAGTTAGGTTAAGTAAAGTTAGTTAAGTAGCCTACTACAAGTGCCTGGTTGGTGAGTAGGCGGCAGGCAATATTTGACAATTTAGCTGGAGCTCAGTCAAACTTTATTTAACGTTAAGTTTTCATTATGAATTAGAAAATGGTCAGGGGGCCACTTGGCAACCTATCGCGGGCCGCATCTGGCCCCCGGGCCGCAAGTTGAGTATCACTGATCTAGGGGCTGCCCCATACACACACACACACACACGCACACAAGAACCACAGTAGACAAAGTTCAGATTTCTTAATAAAAATAATTAATTTCAGGACAACATATAAATAATTATTGAATCACACAATACAGATATCTTGATATGAATAAATACTGAACAAATAAAACAAGGCTTTTTTTCATACAATACCCTATTGTCGAAAGGTCACACAAAGAAACGTCCACACTGTTTGCATGTTTTCTTACACCTTCTGCGTTTATGCGAATGCTCTTTCTGTTGGAATGTCCCTAAGCCAGTAATGCCTCAGCAGCTTAGACAAGTCATGTGCAACTCTGTCATCCCATCCCAATCAGGCTCAGTCCCAGCAACCCCGAAAGGGGCCTTAACGAGCTGATCACTAATTGGCCTTTAATTGATTAAGGTTTGTCTAGAGGTGATTAAAGCACACAGAGATCTACTTTTAGGCCGCCGACGCCGGGGGCCGGGCCAACGGCTCTACATACAGCTGAACGAAAAGGCCTGTTTGTCTACGCATTCCTAACTGGAGCCACAGAGACATCTGCCTACAGCAGGAGAGAGAGACATCTGCCTACAGCAGGAGAGAGAGACATCTGCCTACAGCAGGAGAGAGAGCGATCACAAGCTTTTCAGAACCATGGGGGGAGGGGGGGGGGGGCTTTTTCAGTTTGCACAATAGATGTATTTATGCTTAAGTGCATCTCTATAGATAAATATTTCTTCTTCTTTGGATACATTTGATAGAATTTTAGACAAAC
Source organism: Poromitra crassiceps (assembly GCF_964638095.1). Lineage (NCBI taxonomy): Eukaryota > Metazoa > Chordata > Actinopteri > Beryciformes > Melamphaidae > Poromitra > Poromitra crassiceps. The sequence goes on from NC_139647.1 coordinate 15,042,990, forward strand.
TGTATTAGGGGTGTAACAGTTCACAGAATTCATGATTAGGTTCGTTACAACACATAGTGGTGTAACGGTTCGCTACCTTTTCAATTCAGCAAAAATGCCAGAGACATTTCCTTGATTTAAGCGTTTTTATTTATTTATCTATTTGACTTATTTTATTATTTTCAGTCTTGTTTACATTTGAATTTCAATTTACGACAACGGTTTTTTAACACCTTTCGACTTTTTCGTCTCAATTTTAGTTTTGCATGATATCCTTCTGTGCGTATTGTTACACCCATAAACTGTATCCATTTGGCGGTTGTTAGCATGAAAAAGCTCAAACAGCATTTAGGTAGCTTGATGTCTTGATATCTACGGCACTGGAGTTAGTTCATTAGAACAGTCCAGGCCGGCCATTTTTAAGGAGGTAACAACAACTGTTTGGTGGTTGATGGCATGTTTTTTTTTGTATTTTCTTTTTGCAGAAACCAAATATATTCAAATACATTAAAATCTGAAAACAAAGAAAAAAACAAAAACAGGAATGTCAATTTTGCGTATTCCAGGCGCGCATGTGCGTGTGTTGTGTGTGTGTGTTGGAGATGAGGCATCGGGTTTGAAGGTCCTACGATATGGACCAAGATCCATATTCACAAAGCATCTTATAGGTGGGGGCGCTGATCCAGGATCAGTGACCAGGCCCCTCGGGTCCAAACCATTTCAATCACTATTTAAAGGCAAAACCGATCGGGGATCAGCCCCGATACAAAACACATTCAGAGAAATGAGCTTGGCCAGAACAGGCAAAGTGGATCGCTGTCTGAACAGTTCAAATTGTCGCCTTGGCACATCCAGAGGGGCGGGGCAGGAGGAGACTCCTCCCATAGACTGTACCACAGGTTCACCTTTACATCACCTCAGGCTGGGGTGGGGTGCTTACAATCTTACTGTGTGTGTGTGTGTGTGTGTGTGTGTGTGTGTGTGTGTGTGTGTGTGTGTGTGTGTGGTTAAGTTGATAATGCTCTGTCAAGACTTCACCTGTCATTATTTTGTCCTTTCGCTCTAGCTGGCAATCCCCTCTTGACAGGACTGGAGCTACACGATGTGTGTGTGTATATGTGTGTGTGTGCTGGGGGGGGCTTGTATGTGTATATGTGTGTGTGTGTGTGTGTGTGTGTGTGTGTGTGTGTGTGCTGGGGGGCTTGTATGCGTATATGTGTGTCCGTGTGTGTGGTGGGGGGGCTTGTATGTGTATGTGTGTCTGTGTGGTGGGGGGGCTTGTATGTGTATGTGTGTCTGTATGTGTGTGTGTGTGTGTGTGTGTGTGTGTGTGTGTGTGTGTGGTGGGGGGCTTGTATGTGTATGTGTGTGGTGGGGGGGCTTGTATGTGTATTTGTGTGTCCGTGTGTGGTGGGGGGGCTTGTATGTGTATGTGTGTGTCCGTGTGTGTGTGGTGGGGGGGCGGGCTTGTGTGTGTGTGTGTGTGTGGTGGGGGGCTTGTATGTGTGTGTGTGTGTGTGTGTGTGTGTGGTGGGGGGCTTGTATGCCTCTCTAGGTGCTAAAGTGGTCGACAGTAAAGAGGAAAACAAAGACCAAGGCAACAGATCCCTTCTGAGGGAGAAGAGGAGAAATAAGAGGAAGAGGAAAAGAAAGAGAATGAGTCGTATCTCTCCTGTGTTCTCTGCCTTGTGTCCGTGCACACCTCCGCGCCAGCATGTTGGCTACAATGAAGAGGCTTGTATTTCTGTACATGTAGCACCAAAACTAGCAGGGGCATGCCCAGTCTGTCTCACACTGTTCTGTCTGCTCCACCTTCCATATCACTCATTTCCAAATGTTCATTTTATATCAACCGATCACCTCTGGGTGAATAAGTGAACTGCGGTTGATGCATGTCCAAATATAAACTGGCCGAAAATTAATTGTGTGATTTTAGAATATTGTTTGCAAGAGTTTTTTTTTTTGTCAAATCGTCTATATTGAGACGATTGATTTTTAGTGAGCTGAGCCCAACAAGGATGAAGGCATCTCAAATCAGTGACTGGTCCCCAACTGCATCTCATTCCCTCTCCAATCCAGGCAGACTTGAGCCAATGCTTCAAAGTTGCACAGATTTGAATTCACCCAGATTTGTAAGATTTCATTTGGCCCAGTTTGGCTCAATTCTTCTTGTCACTTGATTTTGTTGCTGGACATCCCCAGCCTCTGTCACTCTACAGAACAAATACTAGACAGACAGGCAGGCAGACAGACGGGTAACACAGACAGACAGGGGGTATAGAATCCTTGGCTGTGGTCTAGAAAGCAATGTCAGATGCTTTTCGTTATGTCAACATACAATCATTTTGTCCGGCACGGTTCACTGCGTACCTCTAAATACATATTGTATATACATATATATATATATGTATGTATATATATATATATTGTAAATACATATTGTACACAAGAGTTAAGTCAGTTGCTCTGACATGTAGCCAAACCTCTCACCGTGTAAGTGTACATGGCAGATCAGATGATAGTAATTGCACAAAGAGGTATTCTGGAGGCCATGTCTACTGCGAACACGCACACACTCACTCCCCCCCACGTACACACACTCTCTCTTCACATTCTACATGGGGGGGGTTGGATTTTCAGGCCATAAGGTAACTAGTTAGTCACTAGCTAGTTAGTTAGTTGGTTAGTTAGTATCAGAGGTGCATTGACTGGCATGGGACGCCCGGAGCGGGGGCGGCGGCTCTAGCGTGCTAGCGATCGTTGCGTGCATGGTGTGGGACATGATCACATGATCAGCCGCATGGGTGTGGGACATGATCACGTGATCAGCCGCGGTAGATCTGTTTGAAGTGGTCACACTCGTTGCAGTAGCCCTGCTTGTCTTGGTTGGCGTAGTGGTCGCAGCCCTGCGTCCGGCACCGCTGCTTGGACTTTTCCTTGGGCGCCTGCGCCCGCCTGCCCGCCTCTCGGCCCGCCTCCCGGCCCGCGCCGCGCGTGTGGCACTCTGGGCACAGGTCCGTGCAGCCCGGGGACACGTTGCTGCAGCCACTCCGCCGGCACTGGGTCTGCTGGGTCTGAGTCTGGGTCTGGGTCTGGGTCTGGGTCTGGGTCTGGGACTGCTGGGTCTGGGACTGCTGGGTCTGGGACTGCTGGGTCTGGGACTGCTGGGATGATCTGGGTTTGGCCGCTCTGTCCCGCTATTTACAGAGAAGAAGAGGGAGAGCAGAGAGAAAGAGGAGAATCCAATGAATGAGTCAACTCAAACTTTACCGGACCAACAATTATTGGATTATAGCATCTGTTTTATAAGTGAGGCCAACAATAATGAGCCTGGACAAAAGCATCCTGATACGTGACATCACATCCTGTTTCGCTCTACGTATCGGTCTGGATTATACAGTCAATGGTCTGGACTCCAATCCGTCCACAGTGATCTCAGTGGGTGGGACTACTTGCCTTGACAGACAACTCCTTCAGCCAATCAAGTGTCACCAAATCCAGTCCTTCAAGCCAATCAGCCAAATCCAAATCCACTCGGAAGAGCGGCAAAAACGTCTTTTCAGGCGAGAAACCCCGCTGGTGTATCCTCTTGTTCTTGTTTTGTTGTTATTGGGGGGATATTTCTGCAATAACTGCACTTACGGCCGTGTTTACTCCACTAACGTTACCGCTCGTCGCTTCGGGAGTCGCCATTACTGTTTTACCCTGATTGGCCCATTAGGTTGTCAACTACCAGGCAGGTCCCCGATTGGCCTGTGGACTTTGTCATTTGTGTAAATGGCTGGGGGCGGGGCTGTAGGCCAGACGGATCCACAGAAGCAAACAGAATGAGAGGTCACGTGACCAGGATGGTTGACCAGGCTAGAAGAGACTGTGTACCAGTGAGATGAAATGAGAGAGAAGAGGATCCACAGAGAGAGTGAGAGAAAAAGAAAGAGAAACACAACAAGCAGAAGACAAAAGAACAGATGATAGAAGGGAGGTGAAGACAGGGGAGAGAAAGAGGTCAGAAGGTATGGCAGACAGTACCTACCATCACCAGAGGAGGGGAGTGTGGTGTGCGATGTGCAGCTTGGTTGAGCCGTGCGCTCTGCTCCTTGACGTAGCACTTGTTGCAGTAGCCCTCCAGCATCGCCTTGCCCACCGCACCACAGCCACTCCCCCGACACCGCGTGGGGTTCTGGAAGCCCGCCTCCGAACCATGCCGGCTCTGGAGCGGGGGTGGGGGAGGAGTCAAGTCTGGAACGCACACACAAGCAATCATATAAGCCCAGTTTACCCTCACGTTTTCTGAAAAGTAAAATCACCTTGACAAAAAATGTTTGGATTACTTCTTTTAGCCCTCGACAAGTTCTACACCTGAATAACCTTCTAGCTAACCAAGTTCAGTTGTAGGACTTACGGTGGTTGGTCTGATAGTCTACGTAGCAAATAGTGCAGAAACCCAACTTCTCTGGCGTCCCAAAGAACTGGCAGCCAGACCTTTTGCAGGGCCGCGCCAGCGGAGCCTGCCAGGCCGAGGCGTGCCCCGGGGTCAGGGTGAGGCCCGGCCGCTCGGCGTCCCTGGCCTGGCTCCAGGCTGACGACGAGGCCTCAGTCCTGGGGTTGCTCTGCTGCGGCTCTCCCCTCTCCGGAGCCTGCTGTCTCTGCATGCACGGCGGACACAGGCCGTTGAAAATTCTGAACGCCTCCTGTCTGCACATACTGCAGCGCTCTGTCTCTGCCTCGCGGCCCCCCCACTGGGCGGCGTGGGGGGCCACGGGCCCCCCGTTGGGGCCCGGAGGTCCCGCGGCGGCCGGCCCGGCTCCCGGGGGCCCGTGGGTCGTCTGCCTGGAGTTGAAGCAGCGTTCACAAAGTCCATCGTGCTCCACGCTGAGGGTGAAGAGGCACCCGGGCGTCTTGCACTTCATGGCGTGCGTCTCGCTGTACAGGCTGAGGCTGGGAGCGGTGGGCGGGGCCGAGCGGGGGCTGGACAACACCGGCCCCCTCCCGGAGGAGGAGGAGGAGGAGGAGTGCGGGCAGCTCCCCTCAGTCTCCGGTCCGCCCATCGCCCCCGCTCCACCTTGTACGCCTCCTCCCTTCGTCTGCACCACCCCTTCCATCCTGGCTCCTGCAGGGGTGGTCGCCTGCCTCTTCTCGAAGCACTCGTGGCAGTGTGGCTGCGTGTCCACGGAGACGTAGAAGGTGCAGCGCGGGGTGGCACAGCGGATCTCAATGAGCGAGAGCTGGGAGACGGAGAAGGGCGGCGGGCGCTGGGGCTGGGCGGCCCACGCCTGCTCCTTGTCCTCCTGCCACCGCTGGTACTCATGGTTGACCAGCTGCAGGTAGTCCTCCATCAAGTTCATGTCTTCTGGGAGGTTGCCCTCGTCCAGCCTGGGGACAGAGAGACACATTACAGCCCTAAACATAGCGGAGATGTTGGTGGTGATTTCATACACGTTGTTTGTAATTGGATTCAAAGTTGACATCGCCTTTTATTCACACCATTGTCGTTGTCAGTGTACCAATTCAAATGTGACTGTAGTATTTGAAAAAACTCTGATGATCATCAACCACCTTCCATCTTGAGCCACACCATGCAATACTGTATGTGGTATTTAGCCAAGGCCTATGAGTAGGAGGTGAGTCTGTCACGTGTTTAGTCAATGATGTATTTAGGGTACAGGGCTTGTAGTATGTGGGTACTGTGCAGTGTTGATGATGTATTTAGGGTACAGGGCTTGTAGTATGTGGGTACCGTGCAGTGTTGATGATGTATTTAGGGTACAGGGCTTGTAGTATGTGGGTACCGTGCAGTGTTGATGATGTATTTAGGGTACAGGGCTTGTAGTATGTGGGTACCGTGCAGTGTTGATGATGTATTTAGGGTACAGGGCTTGTAGTATGTGGGTACCGTGCAGTGTTGATGATGTATTTAGGGTACAGCCAGGGCTTGTAGTATGTGGGTACCGTGCAGTGTTGATGATGTATTTAGGGTACAGGGCTTGTAGTATGTGGGTACCGTGCAGTGTTGATGATGTATTTAGGGTACAGGGCTTGTAGTATGTGGGTACCGTGCAGTGTTGATGATGTATTTAGGGTACAAGGCTTGTAGTATGTGGGTACTGTGCAGCGTTGATGATGTATTTAGGGTACAGGGCTTGTAGTATGTGGGTACCGTGCAGTGTTGATGATGTATTTAGGGTACAGGGCTTGTAGTATGTGGGTACCGTGCAGCGTTGATGATGCGTGTAGCGTCATAGCCCGGGCCGATGACTGGGATCTCCATGAGCAGTAGGTAGTCTTTCAAGAGCCTGTCTTTCTGCTGATGTTCCTTCTCCATCAGGAAGTGAATCTTCAGCTCCTCAAAGCCCCCCCGGCCCGGGTTGATCAGCGGTACTGCTCGGATTTCTGGGGAACGTGGGCCAAAGTTACATAAAAACTACAATGACAATAAAGAAATCAACGCGTGCTCGAAATGCTGAGTTATGTTCACTCTAGAAATGGTAAATTGTATAACTCTATGGATGACTTTTTGTTTTTTTTAGCTGTTTTGAATTACGTGTCTCTTTCATATGCACACAAGCGCGCTTGATGGTGATGAGGACAACATAGCACCTGTCTGTCTGTGTTTCCTACCTGGTCCACTGTCTTTGATGCTGATGAGGACAACATAACACCTGTCTGTCTGTGTATCCTACCTGGTCCACTGTCTTTGATGGTGATGAGGACAACATAGCACCTGTCTGTCTGTGTTTCCTACCTGGTCCACTGTCCTTGATGCTGATGAGGACAACATAGCACCTGTCTGTCTGTGTTTCCTACCTGGTCCACTGTCTTTGATGGTGATGAGGACAACATAACACCTGTCTGTCTGTGTTTCCTACCTGGTCCACTGTCTTTGATGGTGATGAGGACAACATAGCACCTGTCTGTCTGTGTTTCCTACCTGGTCCACTGTCTTTGATGGTGATGAGGACAACATAGCACCTGTCTGTCTGTGTTTCCTACCTGGTCCACTGTCTTTGATGGTGATGAGGACAACATAGCACCTGGCTGTCTGTGTTTCCTACCTGGTCCACTGTCTTTGATGGTGATGAGGACAACATAACACCTGTCTGTCTGTGTTTCCTACCTGGTCCACTGTCTTTGATGGTGATGAGGACAACATAACACCTGTCTGTCTGTGTTTCCTACCTGGTCCACTGTATTTGATGCTGATGAGGACAACATAACACCTGTCTGTCTGTGTTTCCTACCTGGTCCACTGTCTTTGATGGTGATGAGGACAACATAACACCTGTCTGTCTGTGTTTCCTACCTGGTCCACTGTCTTTGATGGTGATGAGGACAACATAGCACCTGTCTGTCTGTGTTTCCTACCTGGTCCACTGTCTTTGATGGTGATGAGGGGGGCAAAGTGTTGCGAGTCGTAGCCCAGCACTATGGGGTATTTGTAGCACTCGGTAGGCGGCCATTGGAGCGGCAGATAGATCCCGCCCACATTCAGAGGAGAGAAGGAGGAGCCAGACTTCATACTCCTCACCACCTGGTCTGTTAGTGATTGAACCAAAAATCAACCCAAGATCTACTTATATCTTGACATTTGAATTGTAATTGTAGTTTGATTTTGTTATTTTTACTTGTCACATTGTAGCAAGAAAATCGACATTTGTCCTTGTGCACTGAAATTACGCCTTTTAGCTTCAAGCTAGCAGTAATTAATGAGTGTAGTGAGACATGCTAACAATGGAAGCCATTTATCAATTAGCCAGTGTGCAAATACAGAAACCTTTCGATCAAAGTGCACAGCGTAAAAAAATAAAATAATTTCAACCTGCCATATATGGGCACCTTATAAGTATGAGGCCATTTACACCTGGCATTAACATGCATTTTCTGTCATCAGATTGCAATCAGATTGTGCTCGACCACTTGAAAGTACAGGTGTAAACGCCGCCAAGACACATTGAAAACGGATTGCAATCTGATCGGCCAAACCAATTTTGGCCCTGCCTAGTTTATAAGCATCCACTCCGCTAACCAAGATGGATGTGGTTATGCAGTGACACTGACCAGTATGGATCCGTAGAAAAGAAACCGACACAACAGAAAGCTGAGGCGTTCGGTTGGTATCTGAGGCGTGTGGTTGGTGAGACTTTGAGCCAATCAAAAGTGAGCACTGTACCTGCGATGACGATGATGGGTCTGCGGAGGATGTTGGAGAGGATGAAGATGTGGATGTCCTCCAGAGAGTCATACTGGAGGCCGTTGCTACTGGAAATGGGAGACGCCATCTTCACAATCTTTTCCCACTCCTCCTCCCAGTTCTGGGATGACACACACGCACACACACAAGGACACACATGCACACACACAAGGACACACACACACACACACACACAGTTAGGACACAAACACTAGGCTAACATAGAAGGCTTAATGTAGACAAAACCCTTAACGAACTAGACACACCTGCCAACACTGATTTTTGTGGGAGTCTCCCTATTTTTAACCCTTTCTCCTGCTGTGCTCCCGATTGGTCATTTCTCCCGTTAATCTCCCGATTTCAAACAAATGGACGTAGCGGGGTCAAGTTTGAAAGCCAGAGTGACGTATCTGATGTCTAGAAGATCTAAAGCATCCATAGGTACCAAGCAGGTCATGCTAGCTTGTCGGGAAGGCGGCTAAATAACACTCTAAATTTAGGCTCAATTGTGTCCAGGGAAAAGCTATTTTCAAATGGGTCACTTGTTGACATCTCAGCTGAAGATAGCTGAATGAAAATGGGT
>NC_139647.1:15056739-15066739 GCF_964638095.1 Poromitra crassiceps
AGATGCATATACCAGCATCCTCAACACAGATGCATATACCAGCATCCTCAACACAGATGCATATACCAGCCTCCTCAACACAGATGCATATACCAGCCTCCTCAACACAGATGCATATACCAGCATCCTCAACACAGATGCATATACCAGCATCCTCAACACAGATATACCAGCCTCCTCAACACAGATGCATATACCAGCATCCTCAACACAGATGCATATACCAGCATCCTCAACAGAGATGCATATACCAGCATCCTCAACACAGATGCATATACCAGCATCCTCAACAGAGATGCATATACCAGCATCCTCAACACAGATGCATATACCAGCCTCCTCAACACAGATGCATATACCAGCCTCCTCAACACAGATGCATATACCAGCATCCTCAACACAGATGCATATACCAGCCTCAACACAGATGCATATACCAGCATCCTCAACACAGATGCATATACCAGCATCCTCAACACAGATGCATATACCAGCATCCTCAACACAGATGCATATACCAGCATCCTCAACACAGATGCATATACCAGCCTCAACACAGATGCATATACCAGCATCCTCAACACAGATGCATATACCAGCATCCTCAACACAGATGCATATACCAGCATCCTCAACACAGATGCATATACCAGCATCCTCAACACAGATGCATATACCAGCATCCTCAACACAGATGCATATACCTACCAGCATCCTCAACACAGATGCATATACCAGCATCCTCAACACAGATCCATGCATATACCAGCATCCTCAACACAGATGCATATACCAGCATCCTCAACACAGATGCATATACCAGCATCCTCAACACAGATGCATATACCAGCATCCTCAACACAGATGCATATACCAGCATCCTCAACACAGATGCATATACCAGCCTCCTCAACACAGATGCATATACCTACCAGCATCCTCAACACAGATGCATATACCAGCATCCTCAACACAGATGCATGCATATACCAGCATCCTCAACACAGATGCATATACCTACCAGCATCCTCAACACAGATGCATATACCAGCATCCTCAACACAGATGCATATACCTACCAGCATCCTCAACACAGATGCATATACCTACCAGCATCCTCAACACAGATGCATATACCAGCCTCTTCAACACAGATGCATATACCAGCATCCTCAACACAGATGCATATACCAGCAGGCACACAAGAATAAGCACAAGCACAGTCCGTTGCTCCGATTTCAAACCCGCCCATTTCTTGAGTGTTTTGGCTCCAAAACTGAGCTGTCTGAACAGCAGACATGAAAGCCTGTCTGCTGGTACCATCAGTCTAAATATAGCGGCTTCCTCTATGGCGACCTGGGACACTTCCTGCCTGGTAGCACGCCAGTCTACGACCAGAGTTTCGTTGCCATCGAGGTGCGTACAATGATTTGGCTTGAAATTAGGCTCGCACGTCATCAGCCACTATTTCTTTTCTCTTTGCTTATACAAGCTGTCTAGAGAGGCAGTTCTCAATCAGATCCTGCACATGCCATGGCCATTTCTGCCTTTGCATCGCTAATATAACATGAAATAGTGCAGAGAGAAGCCATCAAGAACATGCCTCCTTCATGCATGCACTGAATTTGCATATCTGGCTGTAGCATTTTACTGACAACATCAGTGGAAGAAAGTTGAATTTCTCCGAACCAGCTTTTAACCGTTTCAATAATGATCAAATCACCTCAAGCAATCAGCATGTTTGTATTGAACGCGTGTTTATCTGCTCTAAATATGTACTCAGAGTAGAACAATGTGTGGCTGTGTGTGTGTCTCGTCTGTGTGTGTGGCTGTGTGTGTGTGTGTGTGTGTGTGTGTGTGTGTGTGTGTGTGTGTCGTCTGTGTGTGTGTATGTGTGTGTGTGTGTGTGTGTCTCATCTGTGTGTGTGTCGTCTGTGTGTGTGTGTGTGTGTGTGTGTGTGTGTGTGTGTGTGTGTGTGTCGTCTGTGTGTGTGTGTGTGTGTGTGTTGTGTGTCCTCTCTGCTAAGTACTAGTATACAGAGTCTGTATATTGTAGCTAAACACTTCCTGCTTGTTAGGGGCACATGACAGACATGGGATGCAGTTTGGGAAATCCCCCGCAGACGTATTCTCCACATTCAGGACACAAGATGAAGATGCTCACAGACACTTTCAAACAGCGCACTTCTTCAATGGCTGGAATAGTTTCAGGAAGACGGATCAAGTGTCTGGGAGGAGTGGAAGATCTCCACGTAGTTGTGGCTTTCATGACGGCCCAAGATCCAGGTTTTCTCCTGAAGCGTGGCCTCGGAATAAACGTGGGTCGTGGGAAGACGACGAGCGCTGCTGGGTGTTTAAAAAGTTGACGGTACCTGATAAGAGAATGAAATTTCACTACATTGAACAGAAACTCAAAGATACTTATAGGACACACATCAGATGACATGTCTTGACGCACACTTGAAGGCCACTCTGTAGACTCAACCTATCTGTTATTCTGGCCCTGTAGAGGGCACCGTGGCACGGTGACAGGGCACAGTGTGCGATAGAGAGGAGCTGCAAATGTAAGGTACAAGTTATCTAAATACGTCTGTCTGTGTATGTACACAGGTTATCCAAATATGATGTCTATCTGTGTATGTACACAGGTCATCTAAATATGAAGAATGTCTGTGTCATAACTATATGTAACTAAAATGGAAATGTATATGAATATATTAATAACTAGTGATTGTCCAAATAAAGGCTAATGTGATGTAAATTTTCTCTATCAGTACCGGACCGGTACCACCGATAGAGTACTTTATTTGACACCTTACACGTCACAGGCGGGTAGTAGAGCCATACTTTTGAGTGTTTTGGTGGCATCTGATCTCAGCACGCTGAACTGCCAAGTCCACTTCACCGCCACACGCTGTATGGTGCTGTATGGGTTGCAGTAGTGTCCTCTAGAGCAGGGGTGCCCAAATTCTTTCCCATGAAGGGCCAAAACTCAATCTGGGTGGAGGGCCGAGGGCCAAAAATAAACGTTGTGGAATTACATTAAAATGTATTGTGTTTTATAGAAAATTAACATTCTAAATCTAAAATAACATTTTATATAACATCAATATAATAATCTACTTTTTATCTGTTTGGTAATTGTAATAATTTGCAATTGGTTATATATATATAAAAAAAAAACACCGGTTGGAATAGCGTGAACCTCCCACGTGCTATGTCCTACCAGTGAAGCTTACCCTGTTAGGTGAAAAGAAGCGGCTGGCTAACTGCCCATGTCTCGGAGGAAGCATGGAGCCAGTTTCGGCTCTCCCCAGATCCCTCCCAGATCCCGGGGATCCCAAATCCGTGGCGGGCCAAAACAAACAGAGCGCGGGCCAAACTTGGCCCATGGGCCCCAAATTGGTCAGCACTGCTCTAGAGAGAGTGGCGTCACTCAGCGGAGGACCAAAATGCGTGACTCATTAGCCAATGAACAGCCAGGAAGGGGTCTCGCGCTACTTTTGAATGCTAAGATAAAGCTGATAATGTACAATTTGATAAAAATAAAAAAAATCAAAGTACAACACAAACTGTCCATTTTGCTGCAACTCGACAGTGCTGCTTAATCCAGGACCTTACTTCCTGGAACTCTTGAGAGCAAAAAACTGGTCCATTGGAGTGAATGGAGATGTCGCGACTCTTCTATATACACGACTCTGGGTTGTAGTAGCTGCTAGTGCTACGGGCAGTGGGCCAATCACACGTCGCTTTACAAGTAAATCGAACAATGTTTGCGGTTATTGGCTGCGAGCAAAACCATACAAATAGTAATCTTTTTCTAGATCTGTGTACAAAAAGGATGGAATGCCAGTATCGTTTGACTGGAGACGTTTTGTTACTACTGCACTGGTACTGGTACTGGTACTGGGATATTGCCGTCGATACCTTAAAAGGTATATCGAGTACCGGTCCGATACCCAGCGGAGCCCTAAGGAAGACTGAAATGGGCCCGTATACAAAGATGCTCAACTTTTCTCAACTTAAACACAAAGACGTGAGGAAACGCTCATGAGCTAACTGGACAGAGTGTCAAAATCCCTGCTCAAAGATCAGCTGGATTAGTAGAGCCTGTGATTAGTAGCCTATATGGGCTGTTCTGACTGGACAGACTTCTGCCCTCTCACTCTTTTTATCTCTCTCACTGTGTGTGTGTGTGTGTGTGTGTGTGTGTGTGTGTGTGTGTGTGTGTGTGTGTGTGTGTGTGTGCGTGTGTGCGTGTGTGTGTGTGTGTGTGTGTGTGTGTGTGTGTGTGAGCTCCAGTGACTCAGCAGCAGTCACTCAGTCCTCTGTGTGCGCGCGCGGCCGCGCGCATTTGTGTGTTTGTGTGTGTTTGTGTGTGTGTGTCTGTGTGTGTCTCGTCCGTCCGTCCTCTGCTCAAAGTCATGTCTGGGTCCTTCAGAGTTCTAGACACTCCACTCTAAATTCTGTCTCATCTTTATGACATCATCACTCCACTCTAAATTCTGTCTCATCTTTATGACATCATCACTGCACGCCAGGAAATTCCATCCAGGTTACTGGAAGCAGAAGCCTGGAGTTTGTCACCAAAAGGGGTCTTTCTGAAGAGGAACCAGGTGTACGAGTGTGTGTTTGTGTTACAATAACTCCCCATAGTCATGACTTCATCATTTCAGATTATTTTAGCGTTCAAAATCAATTCAGAGATTTTATTTATTTAAGCTTTTCTCACTGGCAAGTTTGATCGGTTCCTGTGCGAAAGAAACTATTTCCTCTGGAAACTCATATGATTTGATTCCAGCGTTCTACTGTTCATGTGGTTCATGCTTCAGTGTTTTCCCCCAAATCTAAAAATAGACCTATGTCAGATGTTTGATGTTTTTATGCGATGTAATTTTAATTTGTTTTTAAAGTGTTGTTTTATTGTTTTTAACCTATGTACTGTAAAGCATCTTTGAGTTTTTAGAAAAGCGCTCTATAAATTAAATGTATTATTATTATTATGATTATGATTATGATTATTATGTACAGATCTGTTCAAATAGTTGAAAATACAGTCGGTTAAAGAGCGGGACAGAGACACACTTGGATTTGGTTACATTTGATTGAACTAGGCCCTAATCTTCAGTCAGCTAAGATCTGACAGACAGAAAGAGAAAGAGAACCTAACCCTACAGTCAGTGAGGAGCGAGAGAGAGAGAGAGAGAGAGAACCTAACCCTACAGTCAGTGAGCAGCGAGAGAGAGAGAGAGAGAACCTGAGAGAGAGAGAGAACCTAACCCTACAGTAAGTGAGGAGCGAGAGAGAGAGAGCCTAACCCTACAGTCAGTGAGGAGAGAGAGAGAGAGAGAGAGAGAGAGAGAGAGAGAACCTAACCCTACAGTCAGTGAGGAGAGAGAGAGAGAGAGAGAGAGAGAACCTAACCCTACAGTCAGTGGGGAGAGAGAGAGAGAGAGAGAGAGAACCTAACTCTACAGTCAGTGAGGAGCGAGAGAGAGAGAGAGAGAACCTAACCCTACAGTCAGTGAGGAGCGAGAGAGAGAGAGAGAGAGAGAGAGAACCTAACCCTACAGTCAGTGAGGAGAGATAGAGAGAGAGAGAGAGAGAACCTAACCCTACAGTCAGTGGGGAGAGAGAGAGAACCTAACCCTACAGTCAGTGAGGAGCGAGAGAGAGAGAGAGAGAGAGAGAGAGAACCTAACCCTACAGTCAGTGAGGAGAGAGAGAGAGAGAGAGAGAGAGAGAGAGAGAACCTAACCCTACAGTCAGTGGGGAGAGAGAGAGAACCTAACCCTACAGTCAGTGGAGAGAGAGAGAACCTAACCCTACAGTCAGTGGAGAGAGAGAGAACCTAACCCTACAGTCAGTGGAGAGAGAACCTAACCCTACAGTCAGTGAGGAGAGAGAGAGAACCTAACCCTACAGTCAGTGAGGAGAGAGAGAGAAAACCTAAACCTACAGTCAGTGGGGGGAGAGAGAGAACCTAACCCTACAGTCAGTGAGGAGAGAGAGAGAACCTAACCCTACAGTCAGTGAGGAGAGAGAGAACCTAACCCTACAGTCAGTGAGGAGAGAGAGAACCTAACCCTACAGTCAGTGAGGAGAGAGAGAGAACCTAACCCTACAGTCAGTGAGGAGAGAGAGAGAGAGAGAAAACCTAAACCTACAGTCAGTGGGGGGAGAGAGAGAGAGAACCTAACCCTACAGTCAGTGGGGAGAGAGAGAGAGAGAGAGTGAGGGAACCTAACCCTACAGTCAGTGAGGAGAGAGAGAACCTAACCCTACAGTCAGTGGGGAGAGAGAGAACCTAACCCTACAGTCAGTGGGGAGAGAGAGAACCTAACCCTACAGTCAGTGGGGAGAGAGAGAACCTAACCCTACAGTCAGTGAGGAGAGAGAGAGAACCTAACCCTACAGTCAGTGAGGAGAGAGAGAGAACCTAACCCTACAGTCAGTTGGGGGAGAAGATCCAGTGACGTTCTCTCTCCACGTGACACATAGCCCGACCATTAGGATGTGAATGGAACCCTTCTGAGACACCAGAGAATTCCCCACTACAGTTGATTGATCAGAAGTCGGCGGTCCAGCTTGGATGTTCTCACGTTACGGCATCCTCCACGCAGCAGAGAACACGAGTTAGCAATGAAAGCAAGGGGGCGCTGCTACATGAGGCTTTGTGAAAGCAGAACCTGTGTTCCCTGGGTTGTTGTCACTGACAGTAATCGGGGCTGTGTGAGTAATGTCTTACTGTCCAATTTACATTTCAAATGGTACTGACTCACAAACAACTCCTCACAAGAACTGAAACAGGAGAAAAGGTACTGGCCCCAAAATCAATCAAGACATATCTCCACTAATACTTCTGTGGTTCTGTGACCAATCTTCTACTAAGTCGTTCTGGATATCAAACGTCATACTTGTCCAGAATCCCATCTCCCCAACAGCACATTACTATTGGTTCACTATTCAATTGAGCCACATTGATCAGAACACATTGTGGGTTAATAACATCCCAAAACCTCTCCCTCGTCGCGGAGTTGCACCCACCTAAAAGAACATTGTGTGTACTGGTTTCACAGAGTCTATCGAACCGTTTCAAAGCCATTTTCGCCACAATAAGTCAAAAGAAAGATCGGTAATCTTCACATCAGCACAAGCCCTCTTACCGTTGGTGCGCAAGGGCACCATCTTCTTCACCTCGCGGCACCAGTTGAGCTTCTTCTCCTGCTCCAAGGAGGCCTGCATGGCGCGGTCCAGGATGGCGGCCTGCACCACCTCCCGGAAGGCCTGGGGGAAGTGGTTCATGGCGATCATCTCCAGCGTGTAGCGGTGCATCCCGCGCAGGTGGTGCATCAGGCCGCCGCTGCCCGCCGGCTTCAGCACGTCGTTGGGCACGCGCTGGCGGATCTTCACCGCCTTCAGGAGGTTGGAGACGAACAGGAACTTGGGGAGGAAGTTCTGGCCCTGCGACATGGCGGACGGCTGGAAGGCGGGGAGGAAGAGGGACGAGGAGGAGGAGGAGGAGGAGGAGGAGGAGGCACCGACCGCCGATGACCAAACAATGTGGAACTGGATGGGGAGAAAGTGAGTGGAGATGTTAGTATTGGATTTGACAGTACAGTAGAATAGGCTAAAATACAGACTAGAGATTCTTCACTAGACTGTACCTTTTTTTTTTTTACTGGTGGGAAAATTTCAATGGAGATTCCCCTTCCCTATTGACGTCCAAACACGACTTAATCTACAGAATGCCCGGGAAACCACCCCGCACATTTAACCCAATCTGGAGGCTGGTTTGTGCTTTTTCACCGGTGATGCTGGTGGGCTTAACATAAGCAACAAGACATCTTTTGTATGCTTGTTTTTTCCCCTCTTGATGATTGTAAGTGTTTCCCCTGGCAGAGCGTTCCAGTGTCCCACTCAGCTCAAAGCCCTCCAACAATTCACTGGTGCTTTCCAGACCAGAACTAAAGGCTCTCACCCACACCTGCCTCCAGAGGGTCAAACACTAAGCTAGGCCTGCACTAAGCCTGGCTCTAATACTACTATACACTACAGTAGGCTAGCCCTGCACTAAGCCTGGCTCTAACACTACTATACAGTAGGCTAGGCCTGCACTACTATACAGTAGGCTAGGCCTGCACTAAGCCTGGCTCTAACACTACTTTACATTAGGCTAGGCCTGCACTAAGCCTTGCTCTAACACTAGTATACAGTAGGCTAGGCCTGCACTAAGCCTGGCTCTAACACTACTATACAGTAGGCTAGGCCTGCACTAAGCCTGGCTCTAACACTACTATACAGTAGACTAGGCCTGCACTACTATACAGTAGGCTAGGCCTGCACTAAGCCTGGCTCTAACACTACTATACAGTAGGCTAGGCCTGCACTAAGCCTGGCTCTAACACTACTATACAGTAGGCTAGGCCTGCACTAAGCCTGGCTCTAACACTACTATACAGTAGGCTAGGCCTGCACTAAGCCTGGCTCTAACACTACTATACAGTAGACTAGGCCTGCACTACTATACAGTAGGCTAGGCCTGCACTAAGCCTTGCTCTAACACTACTTTACATTAGGCTAGGCCTGCACTAAGCCTGGCTCTAACACTACTATACAGTAGGCTAGGCCTGCACTAAGCCTTGCTCTAACACTACTTTACATTAGGCTAGGCCTGCACTAAGCCTGGCTCTAACACTACTATACAGTAGGCTAGGCCTGCACTAAGCCTGGCTCTAACACTACTATACCGTAGGCTAGGCCTGCACTAAGCCTGGCTCTAACACTACTATACCGTAGGCTAGGCCTGCACTAAGCCTGGCTCTAACACTACTATACAGTAGGCTAGGTCTGCACTAAGCCTGGCTCTAACACTACTATACAGTAGGCTAGGCCTGCACTAAGCCTGGCTCTAACACTGCTATACAGTAGGCTAGGCTTGCACTAAGCCTTGCTCTACACTACTTTACACTAGGCTAGGCCTGCACTAAGCCTGGCTCTAACACTACTATACAGTAGGCTAGGCCTGCACTAAGCCTGGCTCTAACACTACTATACAGTAGGCTAGGTCTGCACTAAGCCTGGCTCTAACACTACTATACAGTAAGCTAGGCCTGCACTAAGCCTGGCTCTAACACTACTATACAGTAGGCTAGGCCTGCACTAAGCCTGGCTCTCTAACACTACTATACAGTAGGCTAGGCCTGCACTAAGCTTGCTCTAACACTACTATAACACTACTATAGAGTAGGCTAGGCCTGCACTAAGCCTTGCTCTAACATTACTATACAGTAGGCTAGGCCTGCACCAAGCCTGGCTCTAACACTACTATACAGTAAGCTACGCCTGCACCAAGCCTTGCTCTAACACTACTATACAGTAGGCTAGGCCTGCACCATGCCTTGCTCTAACGCTACTATACAGTAGGCTAGGCCTGCACCAAGCCTTGCTCTAACGCTACTATACAGTAGGCTAGGCCTGCACTAAGCCTGGCTCTAACACTACTATACAGTAGGCTAGGCCTGCACTAAGCCTGGCTCTAACACTACTATACAGTAGGCTAGGCCTGCACTAAGCCTGGCTCTAACACTACTATACAGTAGGCTAGGCCTGCACTAAGCTTGCTCTAACACTACTATAGAGTAGGCTAGGCCTGCACCAAGCCTTGCTCTAATGCTACTATAACACTACTATACAGTAGGCTAGGCCTGCACTAAGCTTGCTCTAACACTACTATAACGCTACTATACAGTAGGCTAGGCCTGCACTAAGCCTTGCTCTAACACTACTATTAAGTGGTTTTATTACTGTACTATAAAGGTTCAGTTAGCAAACAGGGGAAGTTAACGGAACCTTTAGACAGTGTTGGCACCTTCTCGGGAAAAAGAGGAAGTTGGTCAGCAAATAGGCCTAGCTAGAGTTTTGCTGACTTTTCAACTTCAGCAGTATCCTGACATCACGTGACATGCAGCTAGCTGTCAGTCAGTGTCAATTGTTTTAG
>NC_139647.1:15071739-15086739 GCF_964638095.1 Poromitra crassiceps
GAACATCTCAACGTTCTGCTGGCTCTCTGGAAAGCACCTCGGAGGTGGATCAAAAAACCAACTCCCACTGAAATCCCTTTTGCACAGCTTCGTGTAGGGGTAGGGGATGACGTTACCTTCATATTGTTTTTGGGGCTAATTTTGGACAAATACTTTCAAAAAGCTCAAGTTGCTTTGGGGAAAAAGCAAAGTGAGTTGTGTTATGTGAAGCAAGAGCTTCAGAGGATCATTTACTGATCAAGCCTGCCCTCTAGTGGCTTTTATTTCAAAACAACGCAGTGTAACTATTATTTTCATCAATTTATTTGACCATGTAAAAAAAAACATGCCAATGTTTCGGCCTCATGGCCTTCATCAGAGCATGGAAAGAAAATGGAGGCCATATATAACAGAATCAACAGGTTAAAGGTCACATGATTCACTTCCTGAGCTCTGGTCACATATAAATATTACATTTTGTTACATTTAGCCTTTGCTACTTTATGCTTGAATTGAATCATGACTGTTGGTTTAGCACCACTAACAAACGACCGGGAAGGCGCGTCCTTTCCACGACCTGAGTGTGGACGTTTGTTCTGTCATGTTCAAATTATAATCCTGATGTGAACCAGCCAACCAGGATTAGGATGTCCACTGTAACACACGTGATTGGTTTGACAAACGATCATATTTTCATTCTATGAAGAGAAGATGTCTTCACACTCGATGCTATCTTCAACATGTGCCACTGAGTCATCAAAAGCACAACTGTAATCAGTCAGAATTGCATTGAGTGTGTGGATATATTTCCTTTAAATGGAGTATTTACTCGCCTTCATCACAACAGACAACAAACAGCCATCTGAAGGGTCGGTGCAGGGCCGGCCCGCCCTATATGCGAACTAAGCGGCTGCCTAGAGCCCCGGGAGTTGCCAGGGGCCCCCTCAAAAAAAATAAAAAATAAAAAAATAAACATAGGCTATATAATATTATAGGCTGTGTGTGGTAGTTAAAACATAGGTTGACGTTTATTTATGTTTGTAGTTGAAACCAAAACATAAATACTGTAGGCTACATACAGTACAACACAAAAGGCTGTTATTTACCTTTTGTCGCCACCTGGTGAGTAAATATATATGTAACTAAAACCATTAAAATTGACAACCGGTCCTGCATGTATCTACCGGTCCTTGGCACAAAAAAGGTTGGGAACCCCTGGTTTAACTGACCTGGCAACCCCTATGGCTGCTGGGTTCTACACGCTTGCTTGACACCGATAGGGCTACAAACGAGCGTCATCATCGTCACGTTTGTTTGTTTTAAATATTCCTCTAAATATGGCTAGAAGTCCAAAAAACGTCAAATTTTCTTCGGTGCTGCCCGCCCCAAACCCCCGCCCCTGGGAGGGGGCCCCTAATCTATATCCTGCTTAGGGCCCCCAGATGGATAGGGCCGGCCCTGGGTCGGTGTGACATAGTCTGCAAATATCCACAAGCTACAACTACAGTATATGAACATAATTAATTTGCTTTAATTAATGTGTCCTATATTATTTGGAGAAAATAGATCTATCGGTTTGGTTGATATGACTAGACTCTTTTCTCTGTTGAACGGCTTTAAGTTCTCGGATCTCTGTCGTTTCTTTCCCTTTCCCTCTTCTTACTGCTTATCTGCGTCACTGTCTGTTTTATTTCCCTCTTTCAAAACTATCCCAATATTCATTCTCTCCTGCTGTCTCTGACTGACTGACTGACTTTATTTGGTGATAAAAACAGGACATAAGACAACATATCACCGAGGATAAAAACACAACAAAGCCCGAAGGCTTATTTCCATTGTGGTCCCCATGGAGACAAGACAGACAACGTAAATACGTGTAACAAAAAAGTGCAAGTGGGAACATCTCTCTCTCTTTCCCTTTCCATTCTCTCTCTCTCTGTGTCTCCACCCTTTTTGGGAGTTGAAACGAGAGCTGTCAAGGCATGTTGAGCAAAGTCTCATTCTCACACCGGCCCATCCCAGGGTGCGGCTCCCTGGGTGTGTGCACAGTTTGTCATAATGACTCACATCGGTGACTGTGTGTGTTTGTGTGATGTTTATCAACTCTACTCCTGTGTGTGTTGTGTTGTGTGTGTGTGTTTGGTGACAACGCCTATGTATTGCACCAAGAACAGTGACAGGGACTACATTTATGTGCAGGCTGCAACAAGATTTTCCAGCCGACGCAGCTGAAACGTTGTCAGGATACATATTGCACAAATCAGTCTGAAAATCGAACAGCTTCAAAAAAGGAAAGTCTTTATTGCATAAAAAATACATTAACTGCCAAAAATATTAAATTCATACTACAGCAGAAAAACAGTTGAGTGATCTCCAGAAGTCAATGAATAAGACACGACCTACTATGCACCTACTATATACCAATATAGTCACTAATGAGGATTGAGAATGCTGATTTTGCAGACATAGCTTGAACCTCATCCGAAGCCTCGTTTACACTGCTAAAAAGCATGTGTTTTTTTAAACATCGAACCTTAAAGAGAGCAAAGACGAGAAGAGTTTCTTGAAGTGTAAACAATCTGGCTCTGGCCTGCCACACTGTAACAAAAGCCAGTTTCCACACTTGATTCTCAGACTTAAGATATGAATCCAGATTCTGGCTGTTTACACGACATCAAACATCTGTTCAGAATGAAGCTCTCCTTCAGGTCAGATGGGAAAAGCCACACGCAAGGACTTTGTCTACTGATCAAAGATCATTGCTTAATATGTTCGCTTAAATGCTGTTTTTTCATAGCAATGTATAGAAGTCACAAATGATATCAGCACCCTTCCATACGTCAATAAAAAAAATCTGTTCTTGCTGAACATTACATTTCGACATGAACTGAAACTTTGATTGATTCAAGAATTCAACAATACATCCAAATGAAGTTAAGGCACATGTTCTACACACAGTGACAGTATATCATACGATTGTACACCTAAGTCTCGTCAAGCCAGCAGATGTTAAGCCATGTGAGGGCTATTAAAACCCACGGAGGCTTTACAAAATACTCATATCTGGTAAATGGTTGATTATTTTAACATTACGCCAAATGTGTGTCCGTGAGAGAGGCTGGAAAAGCATTTCCACACCTGTATCAACAATGTTCCAATCGTCTGGATATCTTACAGATCTATTGTTTAATAAGGTGGAAAAGACACGATAAAAGGAAAGAACGTTTCCAGTCCATGTGAACACAGACCTGCTATAGACTGCATTCTCAAGACATGTGACATCATTATTAAAGTCAGGCCAAAGACATGTGACAGCCAGGCCAAAGACATGTGACATCATTATTAAGCCAGGCCAAAGACATGTGACATCATTATTAAGCCAGGCCAAAGACATGTGACATCATTATTAAAGTCAGGCCAAAGACATGTGACATCATTATTAAAGTCAGGCCAAATGGGTCTGTTTGGATTGTCCTGAACTCATATTTTTGCTATTCAGGCCAAATATTCTAGACCAGTGCCTCCTAGGACACCCAGAGGCTCTTGGCGGGATTGCAGGTTGTCCCAAGCAAAACAAGTTCACAAAAACCTATCACAATTCTGATCGTAGGTTTCACACGTTATGTCTCAACCTACGGGTGATTACGAAAATCTGGAGGGCCATGGACAACTCAATTTATGGGTAAGGGTTAGCCCAGAGGCAGCACAGCACACACCCACAATTAAACCCTTCAGTAGTGAGCAAATAAGAATACAATATTCTGAAACAGCAGATTACAGTGATAAAATCAAATCAAAAACGCTTACAAAGGGGCGAAAATGCCCAAATGCAACCATCAATGTAAAGTTTCCCTTTTTACATTCCGCTTCTAAATCCTCGCTAAATCCATGTCTTTCTTTCCTTCTTGCCTTATGAACACAGCAACATACAGAATATAAGATGCATTTTAGGACACGTGACAAAAGATACTTCTAATCAAACACAGCTCTGACATGTTGGAAACAGCTTTACACAATGACTTAAGTGCACTTGGGTGAGTTTGCATTGACAATTACCGGTCAAACTGGCAGGTAAAATGTGGAATATGTTGGATTCAAATATAGAATGTGAAAAAATACTACGGTAGAAACCATAATTTATGGGGCCGACTTGAAAACATGGAGGTCTTTACGTTAAACTGACACAACAATGTCCAATCGCAGTCCAGTTCCAATAAGCCTCGCCCCCCTTACTTCTACCTCCACTCTGGATGGTGACGGAGGGCTTTTCCACTGAACTGCGCCCCCTGCAGGGTGTTTGCTGAAATGGGACAGCGTGAATAGGAATGTCCAGTAGCCAGCGCAGCACAGATCCAGCTCAGAGTGGAAGTGGGAAGAGACTGGGGGCGGGTGGGTTTGGGTCTCTAGGCAGAGGAGTAGATGTACTTGGTCTTAGTGGAAGAGACTGGGGGCGGGTGGGTTTGGGTCTCTAGGCAGAGGAGTAGATGTATTTGGTCTTGGCCAGGCCGGTCAGCTCATCCTCGTAGCGAGGCAGGCAGCAGAACAGGATGGCACAGCCCACGGTGAGGATGGTGGCGCCCCAGCCGAAGCCATAGGCCCAGGTGTAGTCGTAGCTCCCCTCGAAGATCTGCTCGTTGAACTTGACCGGGTAGATGATCAGAGCGATGAACTGGAGAACCACTGGAGGAGAGAGAAGAAGAGGACAACGCTGAGAAACACACACACACACTTCACACTACTGCCATCAGGCCGCAGATACAGCTCATACAGCTTGGAAAAAGGTTTTGTCCCCTCTGCTCTCGCCGCTGTGGACAAACTGTCCTGCTGACCTTGTATAGATCCAGACCTTACCTATGTTAGATGTATTGGGACACTGGAGGAGGGGGCCTGTATGTTATGCATGATGTATCTGTATGGTGTGATCATCTATGTTCGGACTCTGAAAACAAATTTACTGCAGGACAAATAAGGCTATCTATCTATCTATCTATCTATCTATCTATCTATCTATCTATCTATCTATGTATCTATCTATCTATCTATCTATCTATCTATCTATCTATCTATCTATATCTATCATCTATCTATCTATCTATCTATCTATCTATCTATCTATATCTATCATCTATCTATCTATCTATCTATCTATCTATCTATCTATCTATCTATATCTATCATCTATCTATCTATCTATCTATCTATCTATCTATCTATCTATCTATCTATCTATCTATCTATCTATGTATCTATCTATCTATCTATCTATCTATCTATCTATCTATATCTATCATCTATCTATTTATCTATCTATCTATCTATCTATCTATCATCTATCTATCAGAATAGGCAGCACGGTGGAACAGCACTGCTGCCTCACAGCAAGAAGGTTGTGTGCTCTGTGACAGACAGACAGACACAGGCAGACAGACAGACAGACAGACAGACAGACAGACAGACAGACACAGACAGACAGACAGACAGACAGACACAGACAGACAGACAGACAGACAGACAGACAGACAGACAGAAGGAGGAGGAGCTAACAGCAGGGTGTGGTAAAGACTTTCACATGACAGTGTGATAGTTTCTCCAGCATGTGAACATCTGTGAGATGGAGGTGAGTCAGTCAGTCAGTATGACTGTAGCTGACAGACATCAGATCAGAACCGTGTTCATCGTCATTATATTGTGTGCATTTCCAACTGCTGTTTTATTAGAAAAGACGTCATCTTTCATGACTGCCCTATGATTCACATTCTGTATTGGCTGGTGCCAGCAGAGGGCAGTGTGGAGTGTTAATCTAATATTTTTTCTAATCTTTCTTTTTCATTTTAATTTATTCTTCCCCACACCTGTGTGAGGCACCTGCAACCTACGCTGACATGTTGACAATGCCTTTGAATTACGACCAGGCCTTTTACCTGTTAACTTGTGTGTGTGTGTGTGTGTGTGTGTGTGTGTGTGTGTGTGTGTGTGTGTGTGTGTGTGTGTGTGTGTGTGTGTGTGTGTGTGTGTGTGTGTGTGTGTGTGTGTGTGTGTGTGTGTGTGTGTGTGTGTGTGTGTGTGCGTGTGCGTGCGTGCGTGCGTGTGCATGTGTGTGTTCTATGATCTCACACTCACAGAGGGGTGAGTCAGTCAGATAGGCAGACTGAATGGTTCCCATGGTAACGTCATACCATGACCCCGCCCTCCCCTCCCCTCCCCTCCCCTCCCCTCGCAAACACCCAACTCACTCTCACTCTCCCTCCCACTTCCTCTGATCCACTCACTCCTCTCCAGATTTGCAGATACAGTCACCCTTCGTCTCTCTCTCCCCCTCCTGAACCTGAGCAGCACTCCCTCCTGCAGTCTCTCTCTCCCCCTCCTGAACCCGGGCAGCACTCCCTCCTGCAGTCTGTCTCTCCCCCTCCTGAACCTGAGCAGCACTCCCTCCTGCAGTCTGTCTCTCCCCCTCCTGAACCTGAGCAGCACTCCCTCCTGCAGTCTCTCTCTCCCCCTCCTGAACCCGGGCAG
The DNA here is from genome assembly GCF_964638095.1 of Poromitra crassiceps. Classification (NCBI taxonomy): domain Eukaryota; kingdom Metazoa; phylum Chordata; class Actinopteri; order Beryciformes; family Melamphaidae; genus Poromitra; species Poromitra crassiceps. Next base: position 15,078,232 of record NC_139647.1, read on the forward strand.
CACTCCCTCCTGCAGTCTCTCACGCCCGTGCACCCTCCGTCCAAGAAGCTCTTTTGTCAAATGTCCAATTCAATCCAAATCGAAATGTTTTCCAACTGACCTCACACTTAACCTCTTCCGTTCTCTCGTTTTGGCCCCAACCTCTCGAGCGTTAAACACAACTGTGATCAACAGCAGACCTGACACAACAACGCCACATTCCACATGCTTCTATAAAGCCAGTCGATATGAGCCTAAAAGACTGTGCTAAGAAGATTTGCAAAGAAAGCAGTTAAATCACTCGACTCTGCAGAGCATAAAGCAAGCGTCAACATGTTCTGTGTGGATCTGTTGTGAAATATTGTTGCAGTGAAGACCAGAGGGGTTGTCCTCTATGGGTTGGGCTTCATCTTACGTACGAGTGTTCGTTTCTTTTTCTATTGATTCATCTGGGACTCGTAGAAAAGCCACTTTCTGTCATTTAGAGCTCTGCTTTCATCATCGCACTTAATACACAGTGATTTTTTTTATTTTGTACAGCACACTGTGTGTGTGTGTGTGTGTGTGTGTGTGCGTTCGCGCGTGCGCGTGGGTGTGCGTGCGTGCGCGTGCGTGCGTGCGTGTGTGTGTGTGTGTGTGCGTGCATTCGCGTGCGTGCGTGTGTGCGTGTGTGCGTGTGTGTGTGTGTGTGCGTGTGCGTCTTACCAACAAGGAAGAGCAGAAGTCCTATGAGCGGCAGCAGAGAGATGTTGAGCGTGCAGCACAGAGCCACACAGGAGACGATGAAGGCGATGATGAGGATGAGGAGGCCGATGATCATCAGAGCAGCCACCGCCATCGCCCAAGCTGCAGTCACACAAACACAGAGAGAAACACACATTCAAAAAGTGACACTGTATATCGGATATTTCCCAATTTCTGGAAATATCAAAAAATCAAAACTGTCAAATTGTCACCATGTGATGAGGGGTTGTCGCAGGCCACCACACATAATTATGTTCATTAACAAATCTGTAAAATCTCTCTTTGTTTTGACACCATTTTGTAATAAAAAAGAACTGTTTCTGGAAATAAATGAGCCCATCTATTATGTAGTGTTGTTATGGTCTTTAGTCATTGTTGCCGGCCGGACGGCGAGTTTCCGGTCAGCGTTCCGAGGAAACACAAACACATTCCAGAAGATGAGGGAGTTGAATGCTGGGTGTCTGGTGTGGTACTTGCTGCTACGCACACACCCTCCACTCCACCACACCCTTAACATGAACACACGTTCTCTCTCTCTGTCTCTGCTCGGGCTAAAACTGCCTTCACACTGTCATTATAAAGAGCCTCTAGCAGCCATAGCTACAGTTATATATCATTTCACCTCCAAAGTCTAAAATAGATAAAGCTACCATCATGTGTGCTTTAGGAAACTGCCAGGAATGTTCTTCTGACTGAGAACTTCATTTCACATCTATACTATGAACGCTTTTATTTTATTTATTTATTTTTTACGCTTCATAGAAACAAATATTATGAAGACAGGGGGGGGAAACCGTTTCAATAGTGATGTTGCTGCTGGTGTTGGGATACATCGCATGTATAGGTCCACATCTTCTGCTGTGGTCGGGGGGGAACATCTCATATCTACTGTATAAAAACACTTTTTCTAAACGATGTCCTGATGAGCCCTCCAGGCTCCATGGTCACAAAACCAAGCTAAACCCATCAGCATGAAGGGGCCATAGGAACAAGTGGGTCAAATTTCAAACATATGCAATATATTGATCTCTTCATAATGCTGAATACATGCTGTCATGAGTCATCCTCCAATGTTTCTATAAGGTAAAGCCATACTGGAGATGCACCGTAGTTTCAACACTCACTGTTACATCATCACTTACTGTTACTGGAGCACCTTTTACACTGACATCTGCCCACACCTTCAATTATTCATGTGTGTGTGTGTGTGTGTGTGTGTGTGTGTGTGTGTGTGTGTGTGTGTGTGTGTGTGTGTGTGTGTGTGTGTGTGTGTGTGTGTGTGTGTGTGTGTGTGCGTGATCAGGTGGCGTTCAGGTGGCATCCAATACCCGCCCAGGCCTCAGGCATTTGTCTCATGCTCCCACATGCCATACAGTCCATAGCCTACAGACACAGACACAGACACACACACACACACACACACACACACACACACAGACACACACACACACACACACACACACACACACACACACACACACAGACACACACAGACACACACACACACCTGACTGGTTCAACTGCCTCAATATCCTGTGAAGAGTAGTAGCATTAAAACTCACTAAAATACAAACATTCCAGTCCACAGCTCTTTATACAAAGGACTTTAAAAGAATTCACATCAAGACTAAAATAATTAATTCAGCCTCCGCCAAAGTTGCGGTCTACATCTGTCCAGAGTCCAGACTGATACAAGGAGAAAGACCTTGAAGCCCACAGTACAGTGTCATTCAGCCTTATGGCACTTTAGGCCATGTTTGAGGGTTACCTCAACAACACAGCTAATGCTTTTCAACATGGAAAATGGTCCTACCCCTCAAACTACCCACATCTCTCCAGCCACTCGCCCACCGCTCCAACCCCGACTCTCCACGCCCTTCCTATCCCTTTTACCTAGCCCCACCACCTTCCTTGATGGAATGGACAGAAGTGAGGTCACAATGACCTTGAACTTTGACCTTTGACCACCAAAATCTAATCAGTTCATCCTTGAGTGCAAGTGGATGTTTTGAGTCAAATTTGAAGAAATTCCCTGAAGGTGTCCCTGAGGTATCGCGTTACCGAACATGGAATGGAAGGGTCGTGAGGTCACAGTGACCTTGAACTTTGACCTTTGACCACCAAAATCTAATCTGTTGATCCTTGAGTCCAAGTGGACATTTGAGCCAAATATGAAGAAATTCCATCAAGGCGTTCCTGAGCTATAGCGTTTAACGACTCATAATTGGATGGACATACAGATGGATGTACTGATGGACAACGCGAAGAGATAATGCCTCCGGCATCGGCTATCGCCGGTGAAGGCATACAAATCTGTAATGTATGATTGGTAGGAATTTGTATGTGTGGCCTACTGGCATGTATCACTAAAGATACATGGTTTTCAATGAAGTACAAAAAAAAATTGTGTTAGAATGTGAGAAAATTTGGTATTTATTGTTAGATATTTATACGTTATGATATGGGGATTGAGCTGGAAAAACTCACTTCTTATTTCATTGTGACCTTTTACTGTAAGTATCATGCAACTACACTACGTACAGGTCCGTTAGCATGATGCCTGTTTAAGGCCTGTAAGTCACTCTGTTAGCATCAAGGTTCTGTTAGCATCAAGGTTCTGTTAGCATCAAGGTTCTGTTAGCATCAAGGTTCTGTTAGCGTTCATAAGAGACAGTGGTTTGCACCAACACAATTGACCCGTAAGCACAGGGCCTTTTATTAGCTCGCCTAGCTTAGCATAATGTGCTTCCCGCATGCCTGTGTGTTTGCACATGTGTGTCTGTGTTAGCCTAGGTAAACCCAGCCACCACGTGACCTGCTCTCTCAGTTCCCAGTCACTAGCACATAGTGACTGAGAACAGGTCTGAGAGCAGGTCACGTGGGGGATGGGTTTACCCAGGCTATGTCTGTGTGAGGTGGGGGAATGTACTCATGCCTCGGGAACATGCCTATAGCATGTGTGTGTGTGTGTGGGGGGGGGGGGGGGGGAGGAGCCTGTGTGTGGGTGTGTGCAGGATAGCTGAATGCTAGAACTGCCTGTCCTTGTCACTCTAATGGCATCCAGCTGTTTACCATCTGTTTTGCTCTTCTGATCACAACTTAAGACATTACACTATACTCTCTCTCTCTCATTCAACTATACTCTCTCTCTCTCATCTTAATCTCTCTCTCTCTCATCTTAATGTTGCTTTGCCCATATACACACCCATATATACACATACATAGCTTACATGACTGTAAAAATAGAATAAACCTATTAACCTAATATCCTGTACGTGTACGCTGTTTGTTTTGCAACTGTGGTCTGGTTCTAAAGTGGAGGATAATATTGAGGAACTCTCTCAGAATAAGGCTTTCATACAGTCAGTAGGGATCAGGCCTCTGCTCTGCGCTTCACATGGAACACCTGTCCAGCAAGCAGCTCCTGGCAAAATACACTTTTCTGATATTTCTGCTATTATTTATGTATTTTATTCAGTTGCTACTGCAACTCACATAATACACCTTGTTTATGTTCTCTGACATGACATGGCAAGACTCAAAAGTGTATTGATTCTCATACTTTGATACTTTGACCCGACGGAGGCCCAGTAGGCTCAAAACACCAAAGTAGTGTTGGAGTATGGGGAGTGTGTGGGATATTTTCTTTTCTTTTTTTGCCAAAGCACATAGTTCCCAGGTGAGATGTTCTTCTTGGAGATAAGGTGGATCTGATGCCATTATTCATCACATCCCAGTCCCACATCACACACATGTACTGTACCAGTCAATGTCATGTTTGTCTGCTTATCTTCTCTCCACCAAGAGATCCCAATATCCCCACAATTATTTAGAGTCATGGACAAAAATGAATCCATGACCCAGACCTAGAAGGTCTTTGGTGCTGCGCTGGCCGACACAGGATGTTGCCGTTCTCAGATTGCTGTGTTTGTGTTTTATTCAAACACTGAAGTCCCTGGAGAGACTGTGGGAAACACCGAACCAGATAGGCCCCATAACGGCCCCATAACTTGATCAATGACGACACCTTCTGACGGTGTTTCCAGTCCTGACAGACCTGATGTCTGGCACGGCCTCCGTGACAGTCTCACTTACTAAATATTGTGCAAACATCTCTCTTTGTGTTTGCCCTCGGACAAATGCCCGATGTCAGAGCTTTTCGTTCGTGCAAATAAATCAAAGTAAAAAACTCGACTCAGATAGCAGCACTCATCATGCAGCTTATTAGCTAGTAATGACTTAAACCAGTTGAGTGCCTAACCTGTAGTATAAAAGCGTCACTACATATTGGGAATGTCTATTATGGGTCTGAACCATAGCAGCAGTGTGGCCTCTATTTGAAAAGTACATGATACATGATAAGTGTTGATATAATAACCTTTTCTTTTGCCTGTGTGTCCTGGCACACATACACAGTATATAAGGTGTGCAGACCTCAATATAGAGCTATCTGTAGATTACTTCACCAAATCCTGACAACAACCACAACAATACTGCCTTTGTTGGTGACTGAGCACTGAACACAATACCCCCCCTTAGAAGCTACCTGACAAACCTAATACAGAGAGAGAGAGAGAGAGAGAGAGAGAGAGAGAGAGAGAAAGACATCTCTGTCCAGTGTTATTGTATACTCTGTGAGTGAGTGAGTGAGTGTGTGTGTGTGTGTGTGTGTGTGTGTGTGTGTGTGTGTGTGTGTGTGTGTGTGCGTGCGTGCGTGCGTGCGTGCGTGCGTGCGTGCGTGTGTGTGTGTGTGTGCGCATGTGCGCGTGTGTGTCTTTGGTTGGACCTCCACAGTGGAATCAACAGTTTGTCTATAAATAGCCATATCAGTGTTAACATGTCTGACAGATAGGCAGCCATCGTGAAATCAGCTCCTCGTCCCTTTTGTTGTCCACTCACAGCTATATTCAAAATGTCTCAGAGGACAGAGGACAGAGGTGTCCAGAGGACAGAGGTGTATTTGACCAGAGGACAGATGTGTATTTGACTAGGGACGTTTTCCTGAATATCTGCAGGCAACAGATTGCTTCACCCAAAGTAAGGAAGAAAGCTACTGCCTGCAAACCATTTGGATGTAATTAGGGCTGGACGATATGGTTGAAAAATCATATAGGATTTTTATCGATATCAATAATAGGCTCGTACAGAGTATGGTAAAAAGGCGTTTCAGTTCTCAGCCCCGATGGCATGGAATGAGCTCCAGAAGGACCTGAAATTGCAGGAGCTGGTCTCATTAAATGTTTTTAAAACAATGGTTCAAGGTAGGGAGGATGGTGAAACTTGTAACTGTTTTTCTTCTTAGTCTAACTTGCTTTTTATAATACACTGAATGTTTGTGTATCATAGTGTTGTAATGTTATGAGATGTTTGTTGTTGTATTGTTTGTCTGTGTGTATATATATATATATATATATATATATATATATATATATATATATATATATATATATATATATATATATATATATATATATATATATATATATATATATATATACGGTATATAAGATCACATTAAATAAATAATCAAATGAATGTTCGACTCATTGAACTGAATGGTAACGGTGACACAGTGGTAGCGCTCTCGTCTCGCACACTCGCCTCACAGCAAGACGGTCCTGGGTTCGATTCCCGCCTGCGACGCTGTTGGCACCGGGGGTATGTCTCCCCATGCCTTCGGTGCCTGGTGCCCAGGTGGGTTTCGGTGACTAATAAAGACGGGGTCTGTCCATTCAATTGTATATAATGTTAGGGGTGATGTCAAACAAAGCCGACATATTCGAATAATATTCCTACCATACCTCATTTTAGATTAGCTTGTCATCATCAATTTAGACAGCAGAAATGTGTGTCACGATATTCAAATATCATCACGATATGATTCCATTGAAAGACGATAAATGATCATATTTTGTCATCCAGCCCTAAATGGTATTATCTATTCATTTGTTTTTGGAAGGCTTGAATACTAGCTGTCTAATCACTGTCCTACAGAGTTCATATGGTTTATTATTATTATAATGCTACTAATAGCCTAGTAGTATTAGGCTAATAGGCTAGTAACAGTAATAGTATTAGGATCATAGTACTAATAGTAGTGGTGGTGGTAGGATTAGTAGTAGTAGGAGTGATAGTAGTAGTAGTGGTGGTAGTAGAGTAGCCTAACAGTAGCCTAATAAGTAGTATTATCTACTAGCCTACTAACACCTTTTCTCCAATAGCCTACTATAAACACTTACCCCGCTCGCCGGACGCTTCTGGCTCATACTGAGCGCATTAGCGCCCGGCGAATGCAACCCATTTCACATATTAAATTTTGCCATTTTCACGTCTGGGTCTAAAATCCCGGCTCCTACCTGAGTCTTCACGTGAAGTGAAGACGCTATCCGATGTCCAACATCCTCTTCTTTTAATAACACCTAGTTGTTGCATCCAAAATGTTGCATAAAATCCACTTTTCTCTCGCTCAAAAACCGAAAACCATATATCTGGAGCAACCCGGAACAACGACTCACTGTTTACTCAACAATGCCCCCCACACTTCCGAAATGGTATTGCACCTCCCATTTCTGCATTTGTGCAGAAACGGAGGTGCAATACCATTGCGGAAGTGTGGGGGGCATTAGTGAGTAAACAGTGAGTCGTTGTTCCGAGTTGCTTCAGATCAGAGAAGAAGAAGGAGCGGTGCTCCAAATACATGGTTTTCGGTTTTTGAGCGAGAGAAAAGTGGATTTTATGCAACATTTTGGATGCAACAACTAGGTGTTATTAAAAGAAGAGGATGTTGGACATCGGATAGCGTCTTCACTTCACGTGAAGACTCAGGTAGGAGCCGGGATTTTAGACCCAGACGTGAAAATGGCAAAATTTAATATGTGAAATGGGTTGCATTCGCCGGGCGCTAATGCGCTCAGTATGAGCCAGAAGCGTCCGGCGAGCGGGGTAATATAAACACAGCCTAAATATAAAATTCAATAAAGAGATACATAGGCTACAATAGCAACGACAAAAGGCTGTTTCATATCATTTTTTGGAGGAGGATCTGATTAAAAACAGGTTCAAGAAATATTCCACCGGGCATAATAAATGGTAAACTTGAATACACCAAACTGTCTCTTTTGCCCAGAGTTCCAAAGTAAAGAGCAAAGTTCAGTCAGTCAGTCTGTCTGGCTGTAGGCCCTGCAGCACTGCGTGTAGACATGCCAGGTAGATTCCACCTCCAAGTTACATGTAAATGTTGCATTTTACACCGCAGCAAAGCGCTTCCTACTGCAACAAATTATATGATTGATCGTGGAGCAAATGTCTCGTCGTTCTTTTGAACAGCCTGTTCTAATAGGCTCTGTAGGAACAACAACTACTACAGTGGAATAATACACGTTGAGCGAATAGCGACACTTTTCATGGTCGGTCGGGTCTACTTACAGTTGTCCATGAGCGACCGACACTCCCAGTTGTCATTCCTGCCCCGGCACTGCTCCCACATACTGGCGTAGTGCGACTTGGCGTCTTCGTCCTCGACCCATCCCGACGTGGCGGCGATGGCAATGATGTCGAAAATAATGGCGAAGAGCAACAGCAGGGGCAAGATCCACCTGCAGCGGGGGTAGGCGATCCCACAGCGGAACATGACCGACGATCAGGAGTGTCTGGAGTCTGGACTCTGGAGCTGGAGAGAGGCGACCGAGCGGTGTGTAGCCTATATAGTCCGCCTGTCTGTCTGTCCGGTCTGTGCGTATTTGCGCAAAGCGATAGTGTTCTTCTTCTTCTAGGTGTGACGTGTGA
>NC_139647.1:15091739-15149945 GCF_964638095.1 Poromitra crassiceps
TGAGCCAGGTGAGCTCCAGACGGACCAAAAATAAAATGGCAGTGAGGTGGAGCATGAAAACGGTTTGGATGCTGGGCATCCAAATGGGGAATTGCCCTGTGATGCCCTGAGATCCCTAAGGCCACCTTGGCAGTGCCCTGCTACCAGTCTGCTACTGTCACTTTAAAAGCACCAGTGGTCTCAGTTTAATGTAGGCTGCCCTATGCAAAGGATGTGTACAGTAATATAATCATTTCAACACACATTTCAGAAAAATTAATGTCAATAGAGGAATGGCCTTTGTGCCCTGGCGCCTGGTAAACCAGCCAGTCACGTGACTGGCTGGTTTACCAGGCTAACATGCCAGTAGCCTGGAAACCAGCCAGCCACGTGATTGGCTGGTTTACCAGGCTAACATGCCAGTAGCCTGGTAAACCAGCCAGTCACGTGACTGGCTGGTTTACCAGGCTAACATGCCAGTAGCCTGGTAAACCAGCCAGTCACGTGATTGGCTGGTTTACCAGGCTAACATGCCAGTAGCCTGGAAACCAGCCAGTCACGTGACCGGCTGGTTTACCAGGCTAACATGCCAGTAGCCTGGTAAACCAGCCAGTCATGTGACCGGCTGGTTTACCAGGCTACTGGCATGTGCCCTTGTGCCACTTTTTTTTTTTGCAATGCTGAAGACCAGATGGCCTTGCCCCTAAAATAAGGGAATTCGCCCCCTGCTGGGCAGTCAACTGTGGAATGTGAACAGGGCAACTTCCTCCCTTTAGCAGTATAAGAAAATGTTTCCTCAGCATTTTCTGCTTTCAGCGGTGTTGATTATTCACATGATGAATTTGATGACACTTGTATTCACAGACTTAACGACGTCGCTGAGACTTAACGATGCTACAGGCTTACCGCTGACAGCAGAGAACAAAGCAAACATTTCCTTCTTCTCCTGCTATGAGTGCTGTTCCGAACAAACAAACAGAACTTTGGCTGTGTGCTCAGCCCATCTCGCCCGGTCCCCCTTCTACTCTGATCCCAAGCGTCCTGTTCATGGCGTACCTTCACCACCACCTTCACCAGGCCTACTACTTCTGGCCAGCCTGAAGTCCTGGCATAAAACCACCAGCCTGTACAAGTTCAGTATGACCACCAGGAAGTTCTTGATGGCGAAGAAGATCAGCATCTGGTGGAAGACATCAAAGTAGGTCATGACGGTGAGCCGCACGACCAGGAAAGGGCCGTCGTGGATGAAGAGGGCCTCGGCGACGGCCCACATGTCGGTGCTGTAGCGAGTCATTAAGGAGACCGTCCGGACTCCTCCCCCCTCGCCCTCGCCCTCGCCGTCCCGCTTGTTGTTCACCACTATTGGATAGGAAGAGACGAGATGAGAGAGGACGTTGGTGGCAGAAAATTGTATGAAATCTTTTTGTGTGGAATCCTTTAGTTTAGAACTCCAATTTAAAGCAATATTGCTCTTGGTTTTGAACATGGTGGTTAGTTATTCAGCACTTAGCCAACACGACTAGATGAACTTTATTATCCCCCAGGGGGAAATTACCTTTGCTGTACAACATACAGACACATCACCAGGGCTAACATAATACACAATAAATACATCACCAACAATGAATTCACTATAAATAAGTAGCACACAACATATTCAGTAGGCAGGAAATACCATGGATTATTGTGGGTTGGAGGATAAACTGGATAGCGACATGTTATTTGAAATGTTTTTTGCCAAGTACATTATATAACATGCCAGAAAGTGTTGTTGAGATTATAGGAAACTAGAAAGCGCTCGCTTCTCTAGGCTGCACGGGCGAGCATACGCAGCTCGGACTCTACGTGGCCTTGCCCGCAGCTCGGCCGCTGCGTGGCCTTGCCCGCAGCTCAGCCGCTTGCCCGCAGCTCGGCCGCTGCGTGGCCTTGCCCGCGGCTTGGCCGCTGCGTGGCGTCTGGGACTGGGACACAAATTGAAACAAACAAACAAACAAACAGAGCCCACTTACTCCCTTTTAAATATGATGATGATGATGATGATGATGATGATGATGATGATGATGATGATGATGATGAGGAGGAGGAGGATTTTTAACTGATTGTTTATGGACTTTTAGAAATAAAATATGCTTGGATAACACATAGAACTAAGGTATTTCACAACATTTGATTTAAAAAAAATGACCTAGAAAAGATCAAAAATGTCCCTGAAAGATATTTCACAAGGGCAAGCCCGTGATAAGATAAAAAAAAGTTGATACAAACCTGATTCATCAACGGCCCAGAGACAAACACACACACACACACACACACACACACACACACACACACACACACACACACACACACACACACACACACACACACACACACACACACACACAAAGGTTTGCTGTGTGCCTTCTTCCTAGCTGGGCCTGCTGTTTCAACACAGTAGAACCTGTTTATTCCTACTTTTCCCACGCTCTGTGTGTGTTGTGAAGTGTGCGAAAGTGAAACTACACAAAAACAGAATCATGCGATAACCTGCCCAAGTTATTTTAAATTTCATGACCCAGAAACCATGAAACCCATTCAAAACCCATTTTGAAAATGTCTTCTTCTCGACTCACTGGCCCCCCTTATAACCCGGACTGTTTCCTTCACTCACCCCGCTCCCTGGTTCTCCACTGAACTTCGCTCCATGAAGGCTGCCGGCCGCCGTCTCGAGCGGCTCTCCAAAAGAACCGGCCTCACCGTCCACCGTGAGGCCTATAAAGACCATGTGACTGCCTACAAAACTGCTCTCTCCCGGACCAAGACCCACTACTACTCTACTCTCATTTCTAACCAGCAAAACCACCCCAGGATGCTGTTCTCCACCATTCACCGGCTTCTCAGTCCCCTCTCTGCCACTCACCCCTCAGGCTCCTCCAACCTCTGCTCTAAGTTCCTGGACTTCTTCCAGGCTAAAGTTGATTCTATCCACCAGCAACTCCAGGCTTCCCCTTCACCACTTGCATCCCAACCCCATGATGCCCCTCCCGCCACTGTATGCCTTCCTCATTGCCGCCTCTCCTCCTTTTCCCCTGTTGATGCCCCTCACGTTGCCAAACTGGTCTCCAAGGCCAAGGCCTCCACCTGCTCTCTCGACCCCATACCTTCTGCCCTGGTCAAGGCAGCCCTTCCAACTCTCTGCCCCACAGGCCCGTAGCTACCATTGAGGACACCGAGGTCATGACCTCGGTATTTTCCACACACAAAAAAAAATTGAAAAAAAAATGAAAAAAAAATGAAAAATAGCCCCGGTCCCCAGATCTATTAATCTGTCATTGATGTTTTAATGCGACAGTTGATCAGAAATGCAACAATTTGCTTCCTCTCTGTGTGCTATAGAAGAGAGATAACTCACAACATTCAGATTTTGCATTGAGGCTAGATTGGGGCTAGACTTTGGGGACAGTTCTATTGAAGTGAATGGGTAAGTAACTCCCCTGTAAGTGATGTTTGTGTAGATGGGCCATTGTATTTAATTGAGCAGTATTCTGCCATGTGACCTGTATGCAGAATATAAATTATATCATATGGGGAGACATTTATTTTTTGTATCATTTTAAAGCAACAGCACAGTAAAGAGGATATTAATCTAACATGATGTATGTAGTTCTTTATAGATCTAGCCTCTTCATTTTGCTCTCAAAGTGCACCAGATTGAAGCATTTTACTTTCAAATGGATAAAATTTCCTATCCGGGGGGCCATAGCCCCCCCTGGGCCCCCCACGCCGCGCTGAAATTACCTCTGTATTTCTCAAACCCTGGCTACGGGCCTGCTGCCCCATCATGACTGACATCATCAACTGCTCTCTTCAATCTGGTACAGTTCCCTCCAGTTTCAAAACAGCCTCAGTCACACCCATCCTCAAAAAGCCAGCCCTGGACCCCGACGACTTCAACAACTACCGCCCGATCTCCAACCTTCCTTTCCTTAGCAAAATCCTGGAAAGAGCAGTTGCCGCCCAACTCCACCAGCACATGTCCAACCATGAGCTCTATGAGCCCTTTCAATCTGGTTTCAGAATCCACCACAGCACAGAGACTGCTCTCATTAAAATCACAAACGACCTCCTCACTGCTGCTGACTCTGGCCACATCACCATTCTCATCCTCCTGGACCTCTCCGCAGCCTTCGATACAGTCTCTCACACCATTCTCCTCAACCGCCTTTCCAACCACCTGGGCCTCACCGGCACGGCCCTCGCCTGGTTCTCCTCCTACCTCTCCAACCGGCAACAGTTTGTCACAATAAATGAACACACCTCCACCCCTGCCCCAGTACACCACGGCGTGCCTCAAGGCTCCGTGCTTGGACCTCCCCTCTTCACCACCTACATGCTCCCCCTCGGCCAGATCATCCGCCACCATGGTCTAAACTTTCACTGCTATGCTGATGACACGCAGCTATACATCTCCACAAAACCATCCACCCACCTCCCCCCCAGGCCCTTGTCAACTGCCTCCGTGATATCAAATCCTGGATGTCATCTAATCTCCTCAAACTCAACAGTAAAAAGACCGAGCTCATGGTTGTGGCACCGGCGGCACTGCTCAGGAAGGTTGGAGATCTCCTCCTCGATGTAGACGGCTGCTCCATCTCACCATCCACTGAAGTCCGCAACCTGGGCGTCATCCCCGACTCCACTCTCTCCTTCCACTCCCACATCAAAACCATCACCAAATCTGCCTTCTACCACCTCAGAAACATCTCCCGACTCCGGCCATCACTCTCTGATTCCGTTGCTGAAACCCTCATATACGCCTTCATCACCTCCCGCCTGGACTACTGTAACAGAGTCCTGTTCGGGGTTCCCAACAAAACCCTGGACAGGCTCCAATATGTACAAAACTCAGCTGCCAGGGTTCTGACCCGCCAGGGTTCTGCCAGGGTTCACGCCCTCGCCCCCCAGTACCTGTCTGACCTCCTGCAACCCTACACCCCGTCCCGGAACCTGAGGTCCTCCAACCCGGGTCTCCTCTTCATACCCCACTCCCACCTGTGGACCTTTGGGGCCAGAGCCTTCAGCGTGGCGGCCCCCACCCTTTGGAACTCTCTCCCAGCCGAAATCCGCAACACCCCATCACTGGCTACCTTCAAAACTCTACTCAAAACTCATCTGTTCAACACAGCCTTCGGCAGCTAGTCCCTTTCTGTTCTTTGTTGTTCTTTGTTGTCATCTATGTGTGTCCGTCATCTTTTGTGCTCTGTGAAGCGGCCTTGGGTTCCTTGAAAGGCGCTATATAAATCCAAGCTATTATTATTATTGTTATTATTACATAGTATAACAACATGACAGTTTTTTATAACATGACAGTTTTGAGCCCGTGACATTCAGAGGATGTTGCATCATCCTACATGTGTAGTGGGGGACAAGAAAAGGCGAGAGAAAACGAGATCATTCTGCCCAAACAAATGTTCACTGCCTGGCTTCCAAAGCCACAAATGTGAAATCTCCCAGCATGCATTGGGCTAATCCATTTCGCTAATAAATAGCAACCAAATGCGCCGAAATAGATAGAAAGGTAGATCTAAATAATGTGTAATGTTAACGCAAGTTGCAATTGTAGAACATTTCAATATTGAACAAAATAAAACATTGAAATGAAAACACAACCCTATGTGAAACATATATGTCATATTGGGGCTATATATATCCCTTGCAGATTTAATGTGATTTAGATGAGTGACAGTGTAACGCGGTTCTACTGTCATGTCCTGCTGTGATGTCCGCTCCAATAAATTGGCCTTACTTCACATTTAATTTTTACAATAAAAACACATTTATGCAATGACTTTACATAATGTAGTCTATATTTATGTGCATCATCCTACCTGTGCAGCAGGGGAGAAGAAAAGGTAGCAAAACGATATCATTTTGGACAAACTTTCACCAATCTAATCTCATCATAGGGATATATAGGCTATATTTTTCTAGCTGATGTGTTTAGAACATTCTTTTCACTTTGATCTTGCTATAGTGTAGTGTATTTACATGCTTGCAGTATTTAAACTGCAGTTAGATTGGTTTGAGAATAATATGGAATAATAGCCTATATATGGAGACAGACAGAGGGGATAAAAGGGAGGGGGGGAGATCAGAGCCCTTGGCTTTTCTGAAGCCGGACTGGATCGCTCCGTGGAATTGGAGCTGAAAAGTGAAGCATGTGATTCGTTCACTGCACTTCTCCAATGAGCAGATAGTGCATAATTTTACGCTTAAAAGGCGTGGTTATAATGCTTAAGGCCGCGTGTAGCGCCGACACCAAGATATCGATTGCGCTGGTCCACACCCACTAATCTGGGCTGCGCCTGGCACTAAGCGCAGTTTATAGGCCGATGCAACGATAGAGCCCATACAGTATAGTATACTCTAAGTATTGTTGAGTCAGTCCAGCATTTCGAGGTCACATATCACTTTAGACATAATTGCTCTGTCTCTGTCTCTCTCTTTCACTCTCACTCTCACTCACACACACACACACACACACACACACACACACACACACACACACACACACACACACACACACACAAACAATGTCCATTTGTAAACTATGCATGGTTTTGGCTTGAATAATTGATCTAAGTGAGGTCATTAGTGAGGGAGGCACTGGAGAGGTTGTCTGCTCATAAACTGTTGATGTAGCTTAATGGATGAGATTGGAAGTGAGTGTTTGAGCAGGTCCTTTAAGCGCTCTTCCTGTCGGAGGTTTATTTGTTGTGATACATCTGGGCTTCAAACTGTTGGACTGAATAAATGCGTCGCTGTTGTCTTTGGTGAAATTGTTGCGGTTTAAGTGTTTCCCCTAGAAACATTTTCAGAAGTGTGATGCCGCCCAGTCGGATTTGAGTGACTTTTTCGACCCTCTGGAAATGCCCAAACTTAGTAATGATGCCAGAAAGGACTTAGACTCTGATTTTACATTGGAGGAAATAACATCTGCTATTAAGTCATTCCCATCAGGCAAAGCAGCTGGCCCGGATGGATTTGGCGCTGAATTTTACAAGAAATTTTGCAACATTCTCGCTCCACTCCTCCTCAGAATGGCATCTAACTCGGTGAAGGACAAAATCTTGCCTAAAACATTGTATGAAGCTAACATCTGCCTCATCTTAAAAAAGGGGAAGGACGAAGCCGATCCGGCTAGCTACAGACCCATAGCGCTTCAAAATTTTGACAGAAAAGTAATCACTAAAATGCTGGCGACCCGGTTAAATAGACATTTGTCATCTATTATTCATCCTGACCAGACAGGGTTTATCCCGAGTAGGTTTTCTTTCTCCAATGTCAGACGTCTCCTTAACACCATATACGCGGATCACAGTAAGACCAGTGGTGCTGCGATTTTGTCACTTGATGCACAAAAGGCGTTTGATCAGGTTGAGTGGCCGTATATGTTTGAGTCACTGCACAGATTCGGGTTCGGTAATTCATTCATATCCTGGGTAAAGCTTATATATGCGAGTCCGGCATGCTCAGTTATAACAAATGGCGACAAGTCAACCAGGTTTCCACTATTTCGTTCGGTCCAGCAGGGTTGCCCTCTTTCGCCGGCCCTCTTCGCCGTCGCGCTTGAGCCCCTTGCCTTAAAAATACGTAGTCACGCAAGCCTTGCAGGCCTTGAGGTCGGAGGTGTCGAGACGCGTATCAGTTTGTATGCCGACGACGTAATAATATACCTGCATAATTCAGAAAAATCTATCCCCCCTCTCCTAGAACTAATCACTTCCTTCGGTAAGCTGTCTGGATACACAATTAATTGGACAAAAAGTGACTTTATGCCTCTCTCTGATCTCTTTACTCCTGGGTTCCTGGAGAGTCTCCCATTCAAATTAGCAAAGGGCCACCTCACATATCTTGGCTTGACCATACCCAGAGATCCTAAGCTAATATATAAGTTGAATTTTAGGGATTTTGTTTCAAAACTTAAACAATGTATAGAAAGCTGGAAAATCCTCCCTTTATCCATGATTGGTCGTATAAACTCAATTAAGATGGTTTCACTTCCCAGGTTCCTTTATTTGTGTCAAAGCCTCCCCATTTTTCTTACATCGGCTTTCTTCAAAGAGCTGGACTCCATAATTTTGTCCTATATTTGGAATTATAAGAACCATAGAATTTCTAAAGTTCATCTGCAAAAACCTAAGTCTGCAGGGGGGCTGGCCTTACCAGTGTTTAAGCACTATTACTGGGCTGCCAATGTTAGGGCTCTGATGTTTTGGCGACAAGGAACTCCTGGCAATTTAACTCCCGGGGCCCCTCTGTGGCTAAAAATGGAGGCTGGCTCTATCGCCAGGTCCTCATTGCCAGCCATGTTGTTTTCTAAGCTAGAGGAGCCTGGGACTTTGAAAGGTTTGAGTTTTGTTGTGAAAAACTCTGTCAGAATTCTGAATCAGGTTAAGAAAGTTTTGAATGTACCAGATGTTTCTGTTCACACACCAATCTGTTTTAATCATTCTTTTTTGCCCTCATGGTCAGATAGAATTTGCCATGCCTGGAGTGAAAAGGGGCTGGTCTCCATCAGTGACCTGTATATTGATGGCCAATTTGCATCCTTTGATCTTCTGAAGAGAGCATTTGAGTTGCCCCAAACACATCTTTATAGATATATACAAGCTAGACATTATGTCCGATCCAAGATTCGCAATTTTGAAGTTCTCCCAGATTAACATGTTTTTTTTGAGGTTTTGTTAAGCCCTCCCAACTCCAGGCATCTTATTTCTAGGTTTGTGTGTTTGTTCGCCGATTGCATTAAGGCCCCCACTGAGAGGATCAAAGAGGCGTGGCAGGAGGAACTTGGTGTGGATCTGTCTGAAATCATATGGGACAGGAGTCTGTCTGTGGTCCAGCTCTGCTCAGTTAATAGTAGACATCAACTTATCCAATTTAAAGTTGCTCACCGTCTTCATTACTCCAAGCATAGGCTACACAAGATATATCCTTCGGTCTCACCACTATGTGATAGGTGTCGGGTGTCGGAGGGCACACTGTCCCATGCTTTTTGGTTTTGCCCTTCAATATCAGGATTCTGGGCCAAGATATTTGACTGGTACTCTAAGGCCTACAAAATAGCCCTCCAACTGGAGGCGGAGCTCGCCATCTTCGGCTGCTCGGAGTCCTCTTTGCTCCTCCCAACGGCCGTCCAGCAATCTCTGACACAGGGAATGACAGTTGCCAAGAAACTAATTTTGAAGGAATGGAAGTCCTCCTCCCCACCTTCTTTTCAGCTGTGGCTGACAGACATGATCTCAGTTATACGTATGGAGAGACTTAGGTTCCAGAGGTCAAATTCCTTAAAGACATTTTTCGTTATTTGGGACCCGTTCTTGACCTATTTTGATCAGGCTAAAAGTGGTATTTGAGTTTCTTTTGGATCCTTTACACAGTATATATATATAGATATATATTTTTTTTTATTGTTTTGTAAGCACATTTTGACATTTTGTAGCATTGTAATGTTGAATGTATGTATATATGTTTTTTCTTTTCTTTTCTTTTTTCCTGTTCTTGTTTTGTTTTCTTTATGTTCTGAAAAAGTAAAATAAAATATATATATAAAAAAAAAAAAAACATTTTCAGGCCTGGAGGGATTTCGAAACGTACCCCGACCGCAACGGTGGGGGCCCTCGCTGGCGACGCTAAATGTTAGCAATGGCATCTCAAGTATCATCATACGATTATGGGATGCGATGCGAACAGTTGTATTATGGGATGTGCGTTTCCCAGGCAACGACACACGTTGACACGTTTTGGATTTTTTTTTTTTTTTTTTTTTTTCTCTGGCCTGGCAGGGTGTCACACACATGTTGGCCTGGTGGGCAGAATGGTACGGGAAGCACTGGGTTTCTTTGTGCCTTAGGCAGCGAAAGCTGATTCTTTGGGTTAATAATTTGACAAAAGCAAGAAGTGCTATCAGCTCATCTGCTTTCCATCGTTTACTTAAAGCTTTGGCCTGGATGCTGCTGACTTTGCTCATGTTTTTGCCAATTTCTAAACAGACTGTTTG
The DNA here is from genome assembly GCF_964638095.1 of Poromitra crassiceps. NCBI lineage: Eukaryota > Metazoa > Chordata > Actinopteri > Beryciformes > Melamphaidae > Poromitra > Poromitra crassiceps. The sequence continues at coordinate 15,101,761 of NC_139647.1, forward strand.
GATTGTCCCAGATTGGGTAAACGCTATGTACAACAACACATGGCTGTAATTGCTGGGGGACCAAAGTTATTGGTTTAGTCACTTTAGTGGGATCATGACAGAGAGCACACGCACACACACACATACACACACGCACATGCGCACACACGCACACACATACACACACACACACACACACACGCACACACACACACACACACACACACACACACACATACATACACACGCGCGCGCACACACACACACACACACACACACACACACACACACACACACACACACACACACACACACACACACACATACTGACCGGCCAGATGCAGGGGGAACTGTAACATGCTCCAGGTCCATACAGCTAAGATGATGTAGACCAGCTGAGGACTGTTCTCTCTGGAAAAGAGATGTGGAAAACAGAGTGAGATTCAGAGTCCACATCATGTCAACACATCATTAGCAATACTATAGGATTTGAGGCAGCAGGGCCGCTGCTAGGTTTCCTGGTGCCCGTGTCACTAAAAGCATACTAACACACTATACGGGGCGGCTGTAGCTCAGGAGGTAGAGCGGGTCGTCCACTAATCACTTTGGATAAAAGAGGTCGGTGGTTCGATTCCCGCCTGCTCCAGTCTGCATGTCGAAGTGTCCTTGGGCAAAATACTGAACCCCAAATTGCTCCTGATGGTGTGCCAGAACCCTGCGTGGCAGCCTGCCGCCATCGGTGTATGAATGGGTGAATGTACCTACTGATTGTAAAGCACTTTGGATAAAAGCGCTATATAAATGCAGGCCATTTGCTATAGCTGTAAGTCAATGCACCTGTCACTAAAAGCATACTAATACACTATAGCTGTAAGTCAATGCACCTGTCACTAAAAGCATACTAATACACTATAGCTGTAGAAGCGAAATTCTAAAATTAAGCAACATCATCAATCACCCACTTGACATCCGACAGCGTCTCGCTAGTGAATTCCAGGATGTCCGCTGCCGTGCCGACGAAAATGAGGAGGAGCTGAGACAGCTCGTCTCGGGTGACCCCGCCTCCTAAGGGGAGGAGCCACTTCCCCACGATGAGGAGGATGAGCAGGATTTGATGGAGAGCCAGGATCCAGTCGTTGGGACAGACCTTCGTCAACAGCTGGTCAAGATTCTGGAGGAAGAAGAGAATGAACTGCTATTTTGCATTTCATAGGTTTAACTCACACAATGTTTGTTAAAACATGCATCACAATGAAACAAACAGAAGAAGAAGAAGAAGAAGAAGAAGAAGAAGAAGAAGAAGAAGAAGAAGAAGAAGAAGAGGAAGAAGAAGAAGAGCAGTAAATGATAGAGGCGCCATTCTCCATATTAGAAGTCGGTGAACCATCATAGTGATTTAAAAGCTGTTATATTAAGATTAAAAGTTACATATTGGGACTTTAAACTCACAATGAATGAAAGTGACACATACTGGCTGCATTTTTGCAGCCAGATGTGAGATGTTTCATCAGGAACATATGACTTGATGACATTGTGCCTAGTTTCACTACCCACGGCACGTACCCAGACACTTCCATGGCATCAGACACAAACTGATGACTCAGGAATCCGTCGAATCTGATGCCATGCATGGCTTCCAAGAAGTTAGACTATTAATAATATCCTGTTGCGTCATTGTCTTGACTCGTTTATTTTGGTCATTTATATATAAAAAATAAGTAAGATGGGATTTTTTCTTTTCTTTTACGACTCATTTAGGAGTTATGATTGTATCATGAGGTGCTTGTCTTAATCTCTGTTAAGTTTTCAGTCTGTCAGTCTTACCTTCAGGTAGTTGTGGCGGGTGAGGTTTCCCAGTGTCTCGTTCAGCGTTATCACTCCACGCACGTTCTCCCAAGAGTCGAGTTTCTTGCACTGAAACGAGGAAAAGATATGTGCGATATCAGCACGGCTTCATGGATTTCAAAGATTTCCTGTGATTTTGACCTTGCTTAAGCCTTTAAAGGGACAGCTCACCCTAAGATCCAAAATCCATTATGTAAAAGGAGTCTCTTGCTCGTCAGCCCCTCCGCAGTGGGAGGTCGGTGCTCTCAGAACAGGATGGTATAATAAATGGTAAATGGCCTGCATTTATATAGTGCTTTTATCCAAAGCGCTTTACAATCAGTAGGTAGTCTACATTCACCCATTCATACACCGATGGCGGCAGGCTGCCACGCAGGGTGCCTGCAGGGTGCCTACACACCATCGGGAGCAAGGAGGGTTAAGTGTCTTGCCCAAGGACACAACGACGGCAGCTGGGAGGGAGCGGGGATCGAACCGCCAACCCTTGCGTCATTGGCCGACCCGCTCTACCTCCTGAGCTAAAGCCGCCCCTAATAAAGAAAGGAAGATCCTGGAGCACTCAATTGACTGGAAAAGATTTGAATAAGGTGCAGTCAGTGACTAACGGACAGCGTCTTCATCAGAGTCAAACAACTCTGATGAAGACGCTGTGCATCGAAACGTTAGTCACTGCACCTTATTCAAATCACTTTCCAGTGAATTGAGTGCTCCAGGATCTTCCTTTCTTTATCGAAAATACATATTTTTCCTCTCACCTGTAGTGCTATTTATCCATCTACTGTATATCGTTTTGTGTTGGTTGCCTGAGTTTTGGAGATATCGGCCGCAGAGTTTCTGCCTTCTCTCCAATACAATGGAACTGGATGGCACTTGGCTTGTGGTGCTCAAAGGTTCAAAGAAATAAATTTGATAAACTCAACAGCAATGTCTCTTCCCAGAAATCATGACCATGTTACTCAAGATAATCCACAGACCTTGTTGTGAGCAGTTTCATGGAGGGACTATTTTCTTTTGACCGAACTACACCCGCTAGCTGCTAGCTAGTTCCTGCATGAGACCGCAAAAGAAAATAGTTCCTACATGAAACTGCTGACAACAAAGTCTGTGCATTATCTTGAGTAACTGGGTCATGATTTCTGGTGATGATGCTGTTGAGTTTTTCAAATGTATTTTATGGTGCTTTGAGCACCACAAGCCGAGTGCCATCCAGTTCCATTGTATTCAAGAGAAGGCAGACATCTCTGCGGCCGATATCTCCAAAACTCAGGCAACTATCCCAAAACGATATAGATGGATAAATAGCACTACAGGTGAGAGGACAAATACTGTAAGTATTTTGGATTTTAGGGTGAGCTGTCCCTTTAAAGGCTTCAAATGACATTTAGTGGGGCAAATGTTTGAGGAATGAATGAATGAATAATATAGGCTACTGTAGCTAAGAGAAGTACAAAGAGTTTTGCAACGCCCCACCCACCCTCATCTGTTATCATTAAATCACTTGCTTTCTTGCACATTTCAGCAGTTCTGCACTGACTAAGTGTTTTTTTTCTGGTCTTAAGAACCTGAGGGTTGCTGGCTTTGTTCTGCTGGTGGTGGAGCTCCAGGATCCAGATGGAGGGAATGATACTGATGAGGAACAGGAGGATAGTTGGGGAAAACCTGGAAGACAGTCAGTCGCACTTTATCAAGAAGAAGCCAGGAAAAGATTGATGTGAAATTGAAGCTTGCACTTAAAAAAGACACAGAGGCTAAAATATGACTTCACAGATGACGTTCATATAACACTTGACAGGTTGGATAATAAACATTCAAATTGAGTTGTTCTTATCACTTTGCATTAAATGTTCATGGCCAACTGAGCCCTTAGAGCACAGCAATGCACTAATGCATAGGCTATATCTAATCATCACAGTCTAAAATACAGCAGAGTATAAAAAGTGATGAGTGGGTAGGTGTTACTTCACTGCGTATTTACAATATTTCCTCTGTCATATCATATAGATTTGCATTGCATGTTAAACAACAAAAGCAGTTGGACTTTTTAATATAAATAATAATAATATAAATTGTGAGGGGGAAAAAATACACAAGACAAGAGAACACTTCAAACACACAACATAGTTTATTTTGGGCGCTGGGGAATGCGGTGGGGACAGATGGTTTGATAAGAGAAAGGTGTAGGCTACCACCCCATCCTATTCTGCCCCGGGACGTTTATTTGAACAATGGGACAAGCAGGATATGCTTGTCTAGGGAGGTGGGGGATGGGACAGCAGCAGGGGTACAGTAAAGGAGGAGGGGGGGGGGGGGGGGGGGCAGTATTTCTTTCGCTAAAGAAAATTGGTCCAAATTAAGCTGTCAACAATATAAATATATGACAATATCTTGAGTCATTTTGATGCATCTACCAGCATAGCAATATCGGTAAATTACAACAATGCCTACTAACACTTTTAGATTCATGCACGTTATTGTCACCTCACCATTTATAGTCTTTTCCTTTTCTCCTCTTCAAGGTGACGATCATCTCAACGACCAGCGGCAGAAAGAGGCAGGTCAGGAGCCAGTAGGTGTTGTCCTGCGTCACCCAGGTCACCCTCCACACTCCTATCAGAGAGACGAGGATGAAGAGCGCTCTGGTGACCACCGCGCTTATAAACTGCAGGAAAGCCATGATGCTTCAGAGGTTTGCTATTGTCGTGCATTCGCTCTGTAGCCGGCGGCTGCAGCAACGCTTCAGTCGCTGAAAAGAGACAACTATCATGCAGTTTTCGAACAAAGTCCCCAAAGTTTTAGGCCCCGCCTACTAGGAAGAGGGAGTGAGGGACTCGAGCAGTTTGCTGCTGGGAGTTCTTCAGACGACAGTGAAACTATTGTTGGCGATGCTGATTAACTCTTAGCCTATTCAACACATGTGACACATGAATCATGATCAAGAATGTCTCAAAGAGCTCGTTTAGTAGGCCTATTATGCACTGATTTATTACGGATGACATCACGAGTGCATCACGGACCCTTTACCTTAGACGCACAGCAGAGGGCAGTATTTCATCATCAAGTTTGGTATCTGAGTTCAAATACATTTCCCTCGAGTTGATCGGTTGTAAGGACTTCAGAGGTGTATCTTGGGGTAAAAAGGGGCGTGGCGAGAAAGAAAGAAAAGGCTATGGAAAAAGCATGAAAAAAATGTAGGTTATCTATATAGTGTGAAAATATCACAACCATAATGCCAATAAAATATTGATGTGACCACAGAATGATCATGCAGCCTTAAGTGATAACAGAGGATATTATCAAGTATATGTGTATGTTTTGAGCAAAGACAATTGTCTATCATTATGGGATATAGACAATAAAGTTTTTTGAATGTTGAATGTTGAATCTAATGGGATGAGAATCAGTGGCGGCCGGCCACTAGAGGGCGCCTCACCTACCTATAGAGGTAGGTGAGGGAATATGATGTGGGGTGGGAAAGGACAAGTAGCTTCAAGTTACTTCATATCTCTCTCTCCCTCTCGCTCGCTCTCTCTCTCTCTCTCTCTCTCTCACACACACACACACACACACACACACACACACACACACACACACACACACACACACACACACACACACACACACACACACGTTTTTACCCTGCCTTTTAGACACAAAATGACTGCTGTGAAAAAAGCCCATTATGAAATGTAAAAGAATGAGTGTTCTGATCACAGTTTCACTGTTATCTCTCTACCTGTCCTGCAATACAATAGTCATGTAATGATGGACAAAATCATCTGACAAAAAATATGATCAGATTTGGTTCCAAAGACAGTCTCATGAAATTAGGCTTTGTGGCCGTAATGTGGACTGAATTAGCGGCTTTTGATATGAAAAAAGTTAAGAATCACACTGTGACCTTGGATTTTGTGTTGATGAAGTTAGAGGTTTGCATGCACTGTCTTCTTTGTCTGCTATTTAACTGTTGTTGTTCATAACAATATTCTTCTTCTGTCTTCCACACAACCCAGATATGCAGTGTTGTGTGGTATCGTAATGTAACCTAGTAAATGTAGAAGTATGTAGGCTATATGATGTATGAACAGGGGGCACTCCTGAAACAGAGAGCATTGCTCTCAGTGAGGCTCCCCTGTATAAATAAAGGTGAATTAAAAACCAGAAAAGTCAAACGCATCACTTCCTGTACACCATTTTTGGATTTTTGCCAGGAAAGGAAAAAGCTACCAGACACCGGGTGTTTAGAACAGCAAATGCAAACACTTTCATGGACTGGGTATTGGTGAAACTTGACATTTCAAATGTTTTGACATATTTATGCTGAAAATCGAACTCAGCCTATTATTGCATTCTCAAGTAATGCTGTGATGACGCTTTAAAGTGGTGGTGTCAGATGTGCATGTCAGAAAACTGTGTTGCGAAATCTTGCTGGAGTTTCCTAGTTGTTGTTATTCTGACTTGAAGGGCCGTTCCATTGCAGTTGGTCTCGTAAACTGTGTTTTGTGACTGCTGGAATGCAGCATCACCAGCACCTATTGCCAATGATGTCTTAAGCTGCACAAACAGAACAAGTCAATGCTCTTGACTCTGTTTGGGTTCTATGAAAGAGATGGGCAGCTGAGAGCAGAGAGCACTGATCTGCACTCATTTGCTGCTTCAGCCACTACGGATGCATTTGTAAGTGCTGCTGCTTGCTGTGTCAGCATAAATAAATAAATAAATAAATAAATAAATAAATAAATAAATAAACAAATAAATAAATAAATAAATAAATAAATAAATAAATAAATAAATAAATAAATAAATAAATAAATAAATGAGAATGAAGTCATTTGTACTGTGAAGTAAAGTAGGATGCAGTGAATCATCCAGTGTTAATAGCCTAAGTAATTATTCAGTGACAATTATTTTGAGCTGACAATATATATATATATATATATATATATATAGTGACATCATCATCATCAGTGACATCACAATGTGGGACAAAAATTGAAATAAACAGACAAACAGAGCCCACTTAGGCCTACTCCCTTTGAGATATATATTTAATAGCATAGACCTACCCTGACCCCATTTGCAGGTCAGGTAACTCAACCCCTCTGGTCCATGTACTGTATAAAGTATATTTGTGTTTTCAATTCATAGTACAAATATACTTTTATACACAGACCCCCTCTCCGGTTGTTTTTTCTCTAACCACTGGGGGCAGCCCATGGATGTATTAAAAGAACGGGGCAGCCCCGTTTCAATGTGGTGCAACAGGAACTCAAGAGGCGCGGTCGGCAGCGGAAGAAAATCCCTTTCCGCTCCCTGCAAGCTCTGCCATTGGCTCCGACCGACCGGCTCTGCTCAGCGGCCCTGCGTGTCGCTCTCAAATCCGTCCGTAGCTATGAAACAACAATAACAACTCTAGCTTGTTGCTAGTAGCAAGTAGCAACTTGCTATACGCTGAAAATGGTAAGTTTTGACTACACACTACTCACGTTCACTTCATTTTGATCGGGTAAAGTGCAGCATGCATGCGAGCGCTGTTACACCCCTTTTGACAGAGCCTGCCGACAGATTTTCGATGCAAGTCGAAAGTCTGTCTCGAGACTAAATGTCTCGAGACTAATCTCTCGAGACAGACTTTCGAGTCAAATGGTAGCCTACAATATAAAAACCACTATAGTTACATTTGAGTCTAATCATATTCAAATGAAGTATGTATTTCATGTATCTCATTATCTCGCCATGCAGGAAAATTATTAATACATCATAATTATCCAACTCCACCCTGGCTTGCGCACGTGAGTACACGCACGCACACACACACACACACACGTACACACACACACACACACACACACACACACACACACACACACACACACGCACACACGCACACACGCACACACACACACAGAGTAGCAGTGGTGTGTTTCTGCCCTAGTTGGCTGCATGCTGAGCTGATTTCTATTGAAATCAGTCCCTGCAGTTAGCCAGCCAGCCAGCAGTGCAGGAGAAAGGAAACAGTAGACGAGGTCGTGACCTTGGAAAGGAGAGAGACTTTTCCTGCCTTTGTTCCAAATTGTCCATCATCCCACTGCCGTTTGCATCATGTGAAATCACGATCATGTCAGATATGTAAAAAAGTAGGGGAGAGAGTTTAGTTACATTCTACATCTGGGTTGTGTTTGTATGAAAACACCGGTGTATCTCTCCCTGCTCTTTTGTCCTGTTTCCTGGATTCCAAGTAACTTGAACTCTGCTATAAACTAGAAACAAAGAAGTGGCTCTATAACCAACGTCAGACCAATAATAGTATCAGTGCTTCTTCCTGACCGCAGAAAGACCGAGGCAGAGAGAAAGACGCAGCTTGATAAAGGGAAACTCCATGCACTGAGATAGGAGGGCCGAGTAACAGCATGGCCCACGTCAGACAGCTTTTAACCACTCATTTCTGCATTTGAATTTTTGCACACTTGACAGTGGTTTGTGACTAATGGCTACATATATAATTCTCATAACTATAGCCAGTGTTGGGGGATGACGCATTACAAAAGTAATATATTACAGGTAATATTACTTGCAGTAACTCTGTAATATAATTTATTATTACCAATAGGATTTCATATTATACCAGTTACTTTGTCAAGTAACACAAGTTACAAATTGACTTACTTTTTATTTATTTACCAAAACACATATTTAAATTAAGATACAATCATTTCCTAATCAAATTGTGTTTTTATGCAAATACCCAATATAGATGACAATAACAAAGGAAAAGGGTAACATTTAGAATTTTGCACAGTTTACACTGACTTCAAGATGGTTGAAATTATTTTTCGGCATGGTTTCAGGGCGGCGATGTCATTCTGTTACTGCTGTTACTTTGGTGAAAGCAGCACAAAAGTAGTGTAATAAATAACGAGTTACTCTACACACACAGTAATATTGTAAAGTAACTTACTACTTTCAAACGAAAGTAACTAGTCATATGTAGAATATTACATTTTGAAAGTAACTTGCCCAACCCTGTAACTAGCAATGTAATAACTGGAATACAGTATTATGTAATACTGGAGTGGGAATTACCCTAAATACCCCTGTGTGACTTTCATCATCTCCATGTCATTGCTGCTATGGGCCAACAGGTGGCAGTCAATACCACACCATCCAGGTCCAGAAGGCAATAGCAACAAATACAGTGTAGTATTATACAAAGGTGATTGGGCTGAAGAATGTTACACCTGAGTCAGATTTATGCTGATGCCCAAAAGGCTCCGCGCGATGGGAAAGAGGAGGCGCTGAAGACTGTTGAGCCTCAGGTCTGTTGGGAAAGAGGAGGCGCTGAAGACTGTTGAGCCTCAGGTCTGTTAACAATTAGCAGCCGTTGCATCATGCCTGGCCCAATTTATTTTTATAGGTGAGAAATCTTTGTTTTTTTTTTGTTTTTTTTTTACACAGTATACCATTTCCACAACTCACATTTTCCAAACGAGTGTTTTCTATTTCCGGCACAAATTGCCCTGACGACGACTATCCTTTTAGGGAGGAACCACCGATTTTCATCTCTCCTTTGCCCGATTCATTTCGTTTCACGGCAGTCGACCTTGCATGATCTAAAAAGACAACAGGAGTGATTTCCTTTCCAAAATATTCACTTTGTTTGAAACGGCACACAGGTCACGGGTAAAGCAGGTCACTGGGTAAAGCAGGTCACGGGTAAAGCAGGTGGTAAAACGGTCTAATAGCTCTGGCCTTGATTCTCTCCTCCCCGTTTTCAAAACACTGTTTCAACTTCAGGGCTGCGCAGAGTCACACATGTCAGACATTTTGCATGGGAGGGATTGGGCTTAAATGGGTAACACATGATTCATTCTCTCTCGGCCCAACAGCTGCAAAAAGCCCCGCTCTTATTGGACAAATATGATTCGCCTCGGAGCGGAGAAAAGCCTTCAAAGACTTTCCAATGTGGAATTCCTGACGTAAGCTGCAAAATAAAGAGATATTGAAAGGGATTTAGTGTGAAACATATTGGGTTACATTTAAACCATATCATGAGTAGTCTATTCATTTTCCTCTCACTGGCTGGATGTTTTCTGACCTTAACTTGACAACTGGTATGAATTCTGGGTTAGCAATCAAAACAAAAGGCTATTATGCAGCGGAGGGGCTGACTTGGCTCATATTCCCCGTACAGTAAACAGCCAACAGATGTTTTACATTGATATTAATAACCTTAATTTGCCCTATGTAGAAAAAGGCCCGGCATAGCGCAGGGATTACGTTCTCAGCCATGTATCATGATCACACACAGCACAGACAGCAAGCTCATTTAGCTGGAGTGAAGTTTACAGTGAGTGTTTTTTTTTTGTTGCATAGGCCCATTAGCTGTCTCAAAATACCCTCTGTCACCATAGCAACTTCAAGTGACTCCTAAATTGGCTTGTAAAATTAGATCAATTATTAATGTGAGAGTTTTTTTTTTGCAAAGTGTCCCCCCCCCCGGCTCTCCTCCGCTGCTGTGATGGAACAATCCAGTGCTTGTCAATCAGTCATGTTTGGAAACTTCTCCTTTGTCTCCATTCTCAGTGAATTTAAGGCTTATTGCTTCGCCCTGATCTGTAGATAGATCACAGGGATTATACAGATTGTAACGCTGCTGAAAACACGCCAGAATACAACCTCACCTTTCACACAAATACAACAGTCGGCGACAAATGGGTGAAAATGGCTAAATGTAAAATGTCCGCATTAGATTGTCCTCATACTGCATTATATGTAATTGACATATACGTAACGCAGCTCTGAGCCCGTGGGGACGTTGAGAAGGATCAGTGAATAATCTGATCAAAGATGGCTGCTGACATTTATGCCTGTTTTAAAACAATTCAGTGTTTGATGGAAAATGCTGTGCTGATGCGTCCTACCAGTGCTTCTCAAAGTGGGGGCGGGGGACTCCGAGGGGTCCTTGAGGGGCTTCCAGCAAAAAGAGCAATACTTTATTATAATTCCATCCATAAGTAACACAATGACCACTATTTTGGTCATGGATTTCATACACTTTGTGTAATAAAACATCTAAAAGCAAAACTCTTATCAGATGGGGGACCCTGCATGGGACCAGATCTTATCATATGGGGGTCTGTGGTCTAATTTGTGTCCGTTTAGGCCCTAAACTGGGCAACTTTAGGGGTCCTTGATGTGAACCAGTTTGGTATGTTGAGGTCGCTGACCTGTGTGACTTCATAGTGGCTGGGAGTTTGGCCATGGGGTGTAACCTCACTTGATGTTTGAAGTGAGCTGTACAAACTGTAAGTGATGAGGTCAGCGTCTTTTTATTGAGGCTTTCCTCAGAAGTTGGAGTGGGCTATGCTGTGACCTCTTGGCTTCTCAGATCCAGTGGTGTTGGACTGAAGACATCATAACTCACATGCAGCCGTAACTCAATCTAACAAAAATGCCTTTTCAATCACCCTCATCTTTTATAGTTATACCCATCAGACATTTACATACATACATTATTCATGAGTCTAATCCTAGTTTCAGTTGGGGAGATATAAAGTGTGTGACTGTGTGTGTGTGTGTGTGTGTGTGTGTGTGTGTGTGTGACTGTGTGTGACTGTGTGTGTGTGTGTGTGTGTGTGTGTGTGTGTGTGTGTGTGTGTGTGTGACTGTGTGTGTGACTGTGTGTGTGTGTGTGTGTGTGTGTGTGTGTGTGTGTGTGTGTATGTGCACATGTCTCTGTGTGTGTGTGTTGCGTGTGCGTGTGTGTCTGTGTGTGCGCATGTCTGTGTGTGTGTGTGTTGCGTGTGTGTGTGTGTGTGTGTGTGTATGTATGTGCGCATGTCTCTGTGTGTGTGTGTGTGTGTCTATGTGTGGTGCGTGTGTGTCGCGTGTCTGTGTGTTGCGTGTGCGTGTGTGTCTGTGTGTGTGTGTGTGTGTGTGTATGTGTGTGTGTCTCTGTGTGTGTGTGTGTGTGTGTGTCTCTGTGTGTGTGCGCGCGAGTGTGTGTGTGTACTGTGTATGTGCACGTGTCTCTCTCTGTGTCTGTGTGTGTGTGTGTGTGTGTGCGTCCTGATGTGTATGCAGATGACAATGGAATGAAGCAGCCTATTTAGTCGTTTGTGGTTTGCACATGTCTGATTGAGCTGAGCCCTCTCCTCTCCATCAATGAGGCACATTTGCATGTATACATGTATATGACAGTAATAATAACCTAAAGCATGTATACATGTATATGACAGTAATAATAACCTAAAGCATGTATACATGTATATGACAGTAATAATAACCTAAAGCATGTATACAATGTATATGACAGTAATAATAACCTAAAGCATGTATACATGTATATGACAGTAATAATAACCTAAAGCATGTATACATGTATATGACAGTAATAATAACCTAAAGCATGTATACATGTATATGACAGTAATAATAACCTAAAGCATGTATATATGACAGTAATAATAACCTAAAGCATGTATATATGACAGTAATAATAACCTAAAGCATGTATACATGTATATGACAGTAATAATAACCTAAAGCATGTATACATGTATATGACAGTAATAATAACCTAAAGCATGTATACATGTATATGACAGTAATAATAACCTAAAGCATGTATATATGACAGTAATAATAACCTAAAGCATGTATACATGTATATGACAGTAATAATAACCTAAAGCATGTATACATGTATATGACAGTAATAATAACCTAAAGCATGTATACATGTATATGACAGAAATAATAACCTAAAGCATGTATACAATGTATATGACAGTAATAATAACCTAAAGCATGTATACATGTATATGACAGTAATAATAACCTAAAGCATGTATGCATGTATATGACAGTAATAATAACCTAAAGCATGTATACATGTATATGACCTAAAGCACGTAGTAACTAACACTTGTACCTACTTGAATCCACGTTGCCCCGGCACATGATTACATTTGTACCGTGCTTTAATCAAATGACTCACTTGACATTATCAAACAGTTGGGCTGTAATAGTATCCTGCGCCTGAATATGAAATTGCGTTTCTCACGCAATTAGTTCATTGTTATGGCAGCCATTCAGACTAGGCCGAGCAATGTTTTGCTTCTGAATTATGATGACTTACACGCATATAAATATATGGTATTAGGCACGCTCAATGGCCACGGCTACGAAAAGTAATGGCTCCTCTGTTTGGCGAACGAGGGCGCTCAGTTGTTGCGTATTGTAATTGAAAAGGTGGATTCCAGCGACTATAAATTATGCATGAAATGTGATGTTGAATGATAGAAAAATTGGTATGTTGAGTCAGAAAAACACCACGACCGCTCTACTGCAAACAGCTGTTAATAATCCAGTAAAGAAACTGTTCGTGCAGTATACTTTGATAAGATATCACAGCAGCTCACATAGCTGGGTCAGTTATTCTTCAGAACCCCACCCCCCCACCCCCTCTCCCGGGACGACACCACACCTAATATTCATGGAAAAGAATCTCCTCAAACTCCCTTTAGACGAACGTATCCATGTCCTAATTAGAAGTGATCCGTTTAATAAGCTAATTGGATTTGTATTGAGCCTTTATTTAGCCAGGAAGATCCCATTGAGATACCAGATCTCTTCTTGCAGGCGGGGATCCTGTCAGCGGCAGGGCTGGACTCACGTGTGATTGAACAGGGGGAAATGTAAGCTACGTTATAATGAGTGTGAGTAGGCTAAAATTAGCCCCGTAACATTACTCACATCTCCTGTTACCTTTCCTCAAGTCATCCTGGAGACAGGGGCCATTGTGGCGCGGTGACGCCGGCACAAAGGCGCAGGTGTAACGTTACTACTGAAACGTGTGCCCACCAACAAATTTACCTGATGGATTTTTAATGTCCCTGATGCTTTCCATTGATGCTAGATGTTCTCCACTGGGTATTTAATGCATTTGGAATGAGGAGAAGACAAGAGTGTAAACTGTGTTGACCTCGTTCCTCTCAAGCTTTCTTGCTTAAATCCTCTAGATGTAATCATGCCTGCCAGTGCTATTAGAAATGTCCAACACGGATATCTGTTGTTGGATATTCTAATATCAAATCAAGGGCTTTATATTATGTCAGTTAAAATAATCAGTTTTACCATGTGTATCGCTTTACGGCTGTATGGAAATGGTTACTGGTTACTGACCATTTTTGTGGCTATTTTTCAAAACGTATTAGATGACTAATTTTGTGAACAAGAGCGCTTGTAGCTGGGTTGAAATGAATTTGACTTCCTCTCTACAGCCCATGTGGCTCTGCGGTGGTTGAATAGTCATCATTATTTTTAAACTACTCTAACTACAATAGATTTCCAGCATAGCGGGCGAGTCAACATCATGGTGAAAAAACGGAGTAATATGTTGTTTTACTGGTTTTCCTCGTGCTTTGCTGTGGCGGTAACCCTAAACCTCGGCTCTGCATTTTGAGGTGGCTTTTTTTTTTTCAAACCACCTCTTCTTGCTCCCTGCTGAGGCTGCCTCATTAAGAGGAATGTGGAACACCTGTGCTGAGAACACAACGCCGTCCACACTTCCTGTCACTGCGTTCCCGCTACAGCCAACAAATACGCACGCATCCACTTGAAAAATATTGATTCGCTTTTTCACTTTATGTCCCTTAATTAGGCCCCTTTAGTCCCTTTGCTCGTGAAAAAAAAAATGATTTATTTTTCTCGTGGCTCTCTCCTCACCCGTGCAGTAAAAAGATATTAATATTGGAAAGAATAGTTCTGTGTCAGAGGCTTGAAAAAGAAACAAGAAATACAACCTATTCATAAGTGAGCTTATTTCAGTCCGCCAAGTAAACAAACTGTCGAGCAGTGTACTGATTGCAAAAAGGAAAAAGTGCTACTATGTAAACTGAAACTGAAGTGCAAACTCTTGTAAGAAGCAAGTTAGGCTGGACTCAGATGCTGTTACTTCCACATACACTAAAGGGGATTTGTGCTACTATATTTCAATATGGGTATGACATTTTTAACTTCTTCTAACAGTGATGACCTGAACAGGGTGACCTGACGGAGCCAGATTTTTTTATTAGGTAATTGCCCTAATTACCTAATGATGTGATGTTATATGATGCCATCAGTGATGATGTCATCAGTGATGATGTAATCAGTGATGATGTCATCAGTGATGATGTCATCAGTGATGTCATCCTTCCTGGCTGAGGCTATATAAGACCACTGTGTACAAAATATGAACTGGTGACCTATAAGGTTATAGAAGCAAGCTTGTGACCGGAAGGTTGTCTGTTCAATCCCCGGGACCGGCAGGATAAACCTATGTGGGGGGGGGGGGGCACTCCTGATAAAGAGAGCATTGCTCAGTGAGACCCCTGTATAAATAAAGGTTAAAATATATATCAAAGGGAGTAAGAGGGCTCTGTTTGTCTGTTTGTTTCAATTTTTGTCCCACATTGTGATGTCACTGATGATGATGATGTCACTATATATATATCACTTTGTTGTGCACCATTATTGTATTGTACTGTATTGTGGTTTGTGTTATGTCTACACGCACTGTGTACAGACATGTCTGTATCACGTGTAGCCTACATAGTTATGTAGGTCTACACCCTTTTTCTGTCGGTCTTTGTGACCATGTCCTTGTGTATGTAAGGCTGAGGGTGCTCAGAGCATAAAGAATTTCATTGTATTATACATTGTATTATACATATGACAATAAACTACTTGAACTTGAATATATATATATATACACATAAACGGACACTCTTTTTATGAAGCACATTGATGAGGTGTATCCAGGTAAAATTAATTTCCTTGATTAAATATATAGCAATAAGAAATGTAAAGATGTGGATAGAGAAAGCAGAAGATGGGTTAGAGAAGGATTTGGAGGTTGCAGCTCATTATCAGGAAGACGTGCCTATCATTTTGTACATTCAGTGTGTGGCTATATCATGTCATCACATTTCATTGCTATTGACTGTGTAGCTTTCGAGTGCCCCCCCCCCCCCCCCCCCCCCCCCCCCCACACCACCACCACAACATCGTTATTATGAGCGCTTTGAATAAAGATTTCTCAACATGTGGCTCAATTCATGCGACTTCTCATCGAACTGTGTATTTGCATCAGAATGCGCCGATCACTGTTGGGCGCTGACTATTGACAAGCAAGCACTTTCAATTAGCAGATAAGAGTTGGGGTAGTGCCATTGATTGACCAGGGACTTCATTATGTTGGCTGCCATGAACAATGCAACCGCATCGATTCAGTCATTGAAATGGCTTTGGGAGAAATCAGGAAAAAAGAGAATAGCCTACTAAGAGCCGCGGTCTGTAGGCCTATATGCACTGCAGGGGACACACACACTGTAGGCCTAATATGCACTACAGGACACACACACACACACACTGTAGGCCTATATGCACTACAGGGGACACACACACTGCAGCCCCCCCCCCCCCCAGCTAAGACAATACAAGTCTTTGTAATCCACATTTTCCCACTAAAGAAATGCACAAAAAAACAGCCTAATAGTCAGCCAAAAACATCTACATGACAGATGTGTTCATCTCCAAGTGTCACCAAAACATGTCCTGGGTTATTTTAGTATCTTATGCTGTACTGTTTCACAATATGTCTTGAATTGTTACTGAAGAAGTAGACAATGAAGAAGAAGACTATTTGGTCTTGAATGTCCTATGATTTGATGTTCTGCCTTAAGCAGTTTAAGCATGCACATTCTATTCTATTAGGTAACACTTTACAATAAGGACATTAATGAACTAAGCCATAATGCTTATTACCATAATAACCCTAACCATATATAGCCATTAACTAACCCTAACCCTAAAACTAATAAATAATATATAGCTAAATGAATACCTTAGTTAACATGAACATAAGTAAATTATTAATAGATGCATTAGTTAACTCTACCCTTAATTAATGTAGCCTACCCTTATTCTATTCTATTCTATTCTATTCTATTCTATTCTATCATATATATAGGCTAACATCTGGAGCTCATGGGTGGAGCATGAACTACGTGATGCCTCATCATCAGCATGTCTTCCAGACAGCAGCAGCCAGTCAGTCGCAGCAGCAGAAAATATGTGAGGAAAACAGTTGCCTGGAAGTGAATCAATGCGCCTGTATTCCCTGCCCGTCATTTCAGAAGAAGCGTATTGCGTAACACTGTAGCCTACTTGAAATAGCCGGTGTCTGTCAGTGTGTCGCTGTTGCACCCTCTGTGATTTGTAGCGGATAAAAGCAGGGCAAAGGGTGGAGGGAGAACAGCGCAGCCCTGTGGACCGCTGCAGTACTTCCCCCATACATGAATAACTCTAATAAAGGATACATGTTACAGGCTTACATAGCCAGATGAGACTGAACAAAAACAACAACCGCCTACTTCTGCAAAGATTGTCTAAGTCTGTGTTAACGATTATAAATGCAAAATATGATTCATAATTTTACACTTTGTATATAGGCTATTTTTAATCCAATCTGTGTTAATTTAATTAATCTTCATCTAAAATCAGAACGATAACCTGAAGAGGATGTGATCGTGCAAATCTCCGTCTTTTATCGTGGCTAAATATTTATCTCGCAGCCTCGACAAGGTCAGCGTGGCTTTTTAACATGATTTATCTCGGGATAATGGACCGCCTCATCATGTGACGCCCGCTTTCTTAACTCGTCCAAAATGTGTCTTTGGCTTTGCCTCAAAAATATAAAGAGCATTATTTTCAGTAAAGCTATTATAGCCGATCCGTGCCCGAGACACGGCGTTGTAAGTTGTGCTCTAAAGCAACGCCGGGTACCTCACGGGTCCCACATAGCCTTTTGAGGAATCATTTGATAGCCCTATTAACTTTCATGTAACATTGTTTCTTGAAGGCATCCACAGCAAAGCGCCCCAGTGTCATTACTGTGAGAAATGTGCTTTCATACTGAACGTCTTTTACGCAAGTCCTGGAAGAGACATCTTTTTAGAAAGCCAAAAAACACAAGTTCCACGGAATATAAAGATATTATAGGTACTGGATTTTTGCGACACGGATAAGGACTGTTTTATTTACAAATACTTACATCGATGATCGGTCATTCTTGATATGATGATAGCTATATCTTAATATTTTGTGTGAATTTAAGTGTTGGCATTTAAAGGACGGGCACAAAAAATAATTAGCACACATCCACATGGTTAAATTAACACATCAACTTAAATATGCTTTTCTCGCAGTCCATTTCACCGGCGCAATATTTTTTTGCGAGTCTTTGTCGGTTACAAGACAATGTTTTTAACTCCACAGAAGATATGTGCCTTGCAGGACCTGCAGCAATCCATTCAAGCCAGCAAGTTTGGAGAGCGTGTTGAGTTTAATCAATTCATAACGTCGAGATGGAGCCGAACTCACTGAAGGTAATGTTTGTTATCAATCGGCGATTTATTAATTTTTCACATTACGCTAATCGCTACGCATCGTACATGGAAGGTTTTCAACCTAATCGACAAAACTTTGACATATATTTCATTGTATGAGCAACGTCTATGTCATATTTTGAACATCTAAAAATAGTTGTGTGGAGAAAACTGAGATTTCCCAGCGCGAGCGTTAGCCAATGTTGCAAACGCTGCGTAAATTAAGCTAGGCTAACATGTATGTTTTTCATGTTTATGTCCACTTATATAGCTGCGATTTGTTTACCAAATGGCTTTAAACCATTCATAATTTCTCTATCTGTGTTTTTTCCTCAACAGTGGGTGGGCTCGTCTTGCGGTTTACATGGACCATATATATTCTACAAAGCCTTTAGATTTCACCGGGACTGCAAAGCGAGGATTCTGTCTCTCGGAGACTTTTTCTTCGTCAGATGTAAACCGGAGGATCCTATTTGCATAGCGGAGCTTCAGCTGCTCTGGGAAGAAAGGACGAGCAAGCAACTTTTATCAAGCTCCAAACTTTATTTCCTACCCGAGGATACTCCCCAGGGACGCACAGTCAGTCATGGAGAGGTAGGAAGAGAATCATGATTGAATAATTAACATGACATTGTTTTCTCACGCTGGTGGATTTCCTTCGTGTTCTCTCATGTCCATACGCATTTGATCGAATAGCATCTTTATTGCATTAGTGTTGGCAATCCCTGTTTAGACCCCCCCCCCTCCCCTCCCCTGTCAATGTGTGACACAGGCATTCATAACGCATGCATTGATGTACTGACAGTGATGTATTTGAGCAGTAAAAGGGATGTTGACCTACAGCGGTGTTTGTTCTCTAGTTTTTTACTTTAGCCTATTTGCTCATTGTGGTGTCGACAACTGCTGAATGTGCACTTGTCCAGCTGCGCTCAATAAGGCTGCCGATGCGCTGTATGGGGTTAATTGTATTATAGAGGGGAAAATCCGCAAGAATCCAGCGCCTATAGGCACTGCACTGTCATGTCATTGCTTCATATAATGCGTGTCAAATACTGACATACGGGCGGAAATTGCGAAACGGTAATGAATGCTGCCTGAAATCAAACTGCCTCGGATTGGACACTACGATAGTTATTGGATATTTTAGTAATGCCTGCAGAGCACAGCAAAGCAAAGCCAGTGCTGACACGTCTTAACCAGCCTACTCTCTCTCTCTCTCTCTCCGTCATTTGCATAATTTTCCATGTGGAAATTTTCATCCTCGATGATAATGTGATATTGTCAGCTCACATTTGCTGCACCACTTAAAAAACGCCTCTCGGTTACATTACGCCGTTGTTGGCATAAGCAATAGTTATGATTGACTGTAGCCATATGTGGCGCTTGTGATCCGGTTACGTCGCTCCACTGAATGGCATTACTTTGATTAGTTGGTGGGAATAGTTCCCCCCCCCACACACACACACTGGCCCATAAAACAATGATGTGTTCTCATGCCGTCATTATTGATATTCCTCGTCGACAACTTTAATTGCCGCCCTCTTCTTTTGATCACTTGTGGTTGAGAGGGAAATGATTCTCTGCTGCTGTTATATTGTTTATAGGGCAGGACAAAGCCGGGTTTGTACTTGACTCTTCCGCTGATGGTTTACTTACATTCTTTCCTCTTGAGTAATAGAGTGGCTATCGCATTTCCTTTTCATGAGAAAGGTGCCTATTTATGGCCTGCTGCTGCTTAGACAAGCGATCATCTATGATGGCTGCAGGATTCCTCTATGAACGGTATCATCTCCTGAAGCCCTCTCTCGCTTTAGCCTTTAACACGCCGCAATTATTTACTCATTACTTTGGAGTGCACGCATCGTCGATTCAGAGGGCATGCTTGCGCAACATGTCAGCTCCGCCCCTTTCCCCACAAATGACTTATTTGCATTGCAAAGTGCTTACATTCCAGTCCATTGGCTATCTGGAAAAGATTATATTAACTATCAAAAGGGGTCACAGAGCCAATGCAAATCACATTTCAACGAATTTTGGAAATAAGTAGAGCACAGAGGATGATATACGACAACAGTCTTCTGCTGTACAGTAGTGTGTTTGTTTGACAACAGTGTTTAAAATCTTATGGGAAACAGAGGCAATTTCACTGCGTGAATTATGCATCAAATTGCGTTACAGGATACAGATCCTTGTACATGCAAGTAGTGTTGTTGTCAAGTACAACTGCTTTGAAGTCACACTGTGATTATAGCACAGCAAAGACTATCAAACCATCTCGTCTGAAGATGATCTGTTTAAGTGCAACGTAGATGCCTGCAGGCTGACCTCAATTAAAGGCCTTGTCAAACCTCATGCTCTCAGCAAATCGGCCTACTTATATTACACAGTGGAAATTACCCCGACTAGTCCAAGTGAGTTTATGACCTTCACTGCTGCTCGTTCACATTCTCGCTGACTTTGCCCCATAACAGTAATCTGCACTGCATGAGTCAGCTGGGAGCGCTAACATGCTACCTGTAATCCAACAACAACCTGCCTCACAAAGCACTGATATATAGGACTTATTATATATGCAAAGCACTGATATATAGGACTTATTATATATGCAAAGCACTGATATATAGGACTTATTATATATGCAAAGCACTGATATATAGGACTTATTATATATGCAAAGCACTGATATACTGTATAGGACTTATTATATATGCAAAGCACTGATATATAGGACTTATTGTATATGCAAAGCACTGATATACTGTAGGACTTATTATATATGCAAAGCACTGATATATAGGACTTATTATATATGCAAAGCACTGATATATAGGACTTACTATATATGCAAAGCACTGATATATAGGACTTATTGTATACGCAAAGCACTGATATATAGGACTTATTGTATATGCAAAGCACTGATATACTGTATAGGACTTATTATATATGCAAAGCACTGATATACTGTATAGGACTTATTATATACGCAAAGCACTGATATTCTGTATAGGATTTATTATATACGTCACTGTTGAAAGCAGGTTGTGGAACATTGTATGTGTGAAAAGATGATTGTTAGTACTTTAATTTGCTGCAACGATTAAGATTAAGAAAACAATTCAGTTACATAGGGAAGTGAAGATCATGGGCTTCTGGACTCTGGGTATTATCATAGCATATCCTCTGGTATTATATTATTATTAGATCACGAGTCACGAGTTATACAGGTTTACACATCTGTAATTGATTGACTCCAAATCAGCGCGTTAGATTAGCCTGGTGATTATGCAAATATGGATTTGATGACTTCTGGCGATCAGGAAGTGTGCTGTTTTTACAGGCTGTACAGTGCAGCAGCTAAAAGAGCAGAGCATCATTAGGAGAGGACATTTTTCACCAGCTCAGTGTTATTCAGGTTCCTGTCATTTCCTGGATCACCTCCTCACACTCGCTTTCACATATTTTCACACACCAGATGACTGCAACTGTGTCTGACATTTGACATATAAACAGCTCCTTGCTATTTGACTTTCTCCCCCCATGAGATTAGAGGCTACATGTGGGTATGGTGGCTACGGCTCATATCTCGTATCTCAAGATAGCAATTATCTTAAGAGCGAAGCCAATATCCTCAAAATACCAGAGGCATAATCACTCTTTCCAGACGCACACACATCAAAACAACCTTTATTGACCCGGCTCACTAGAATTGGATTACTGATTCACTTGTGTTCTCAGCCCTGTGGTATGATGTCATTTCCTGGTGATTTCTCAGGTATTTGTTTGCTGTGTTTGGCTGTGCTCGCCTCTGTGTGAGGCAGGCAGTGACAAGAGCAACCAAGCCGTGACCTACTGTGCTTGTTTTTCCTCTGTCACGGGGTCAGAGGTCAATGCCTTTTAAATGCAGCCAGCTTTGGACACAAATAGAAATTCAGTGAATAAAACAAATTCTCAGTTGTTTCATTGTTGATGGATGGTAGGGTCGCACCGATGTGAGAATTTTGGCGATATTAACATTGCTGTTATGGCCGATAACCGATATTTACCGATGTCGATATGTGATGTTCATCAAATTTTGTGCAAACTGAAAAACACATGTAAACACTGTGAATTTGAAAAATAGTCTTTATTTACTTCCAAAACATTTGGAAAAGCCCATAAATCATAGATTTACAGCATTGTTTCAAACTTTCCTCTCAATAGGAACATTCTGGCCGATACGATAGCCGATATTAACATCGCTGTTATTTTGCTCATCGGGGGCCGATACCGAACATAAAAAATGTCTAATATCGGCCGATACAGATATGATTGCCTATATTATATCGTGCGAGCGCCGATGAAAGAAAATATACAAATCAATGTATTCAGAGTTAATTATGAAGTCCATATGTGTGTGGGTGAAGCTGTATTTCCCATTGTATCTCCATCTGACGAGCAGTGTGTTTACCCCCACCACCAGCTCTTTAAACAGCCTTTGTGTTGGGCTGCTCACCCATTATAACAGAGCCTCTATTGGGGCCTCCAGTCTATTTGTCTGCCTGCTAACTGCCACCAGCTAAACAGTCACATGTGTTGAACAAGTCCTTATTGAGTGACACACGGTGTCACCTCACCCCAGATGGCCTGGCCTATAATAAACTCACTATAATGCTTTCTGTTGTTTGACACAACAGACACTTATTATTATACAATGTGCTTCACACAGTTCAGTGCCTATATGCTTATCTCATATATATATATATATATATACTGTATATCCCACTTTTACTGCAAATACAGCACGGCGCTCTTAATGGGAAATCACAACCACACCGAATATTTCTGGATCATGTTATATTAACGTGCTATTATCATCACCTCTGATTTCATCTGACCTCTCCTCTCCTCCATTCTGTCCCGCTAGCTGACAAGGCTTTGGCACAACACACACATGCACACACACAGACACACACACACGCACACGCACACACACACACACACACACACATACACACACACACACACATGCGCACACGCACACACACACACACTGACAGGCTGGGGACTGCAGCAGTAGGCTAGTATTGATTGCTGTGGAAAAGCGTTTGGCGTGCGTCCAGGGCCATCTCTCCAGTAGATGGCGGCGGTCCAGGGCCGTCTCTCTCCGCTACATGGCGGCGCTCCATGCATGTGCTCCAGTGCTTTGGAGAGCCAGCTTGTAGGGAAATTAGATTGTATTCATTTGCTGCTTCTTTGATTCTTCCTAAGGGAAAAATCCTGAATGGGTAATTCAGGCATCTGGAGCTGCTAGTGGAGTTTAAGTCTAAGTGGCGCAGATATGCGACCCGGCGTTTTGATGGAGAAGGTCGCTCTGCTGAACGACTTCGATGTAAATGTGATACGGCACTTTTTCTTTTTATACAGTGGTGGTTTTTACTAGACATCCCATAATACTGCTGCCTTGTCTTGGCCAGTGTGTGCGTTATAGCAAATCTCCCCATTCATACAACAATGGCAGGAATTTGAGAGGTGCTGGTGGTGTGTGGTGTGTGTGTGTGCGCGTGTGTGTGCGGTGGTGTGTGTGCGTGTGTGTGCGTGTGTGCGTGTGTGTGGTGTGTGCGTGTGCATGTGTGTGGTGTGTGTGTGTGTGTGCGCGCACACATGTGTGCCTCCTCCCCGCCGCAGAACAAGTCATTAACTGTGAACACTGCCCTCCAGTGAATTCCTCACCATCGCTGAAATAGCATGTCAATTATTACCAGCTTTTTAGGATAGTGTAATTTAAAACCTTTTAAATGCAATACCCTGGACTTCAAAGGCTATAAAAAATAAAAGCCAGTAACCTTTTTCCCCATTGGTTTTT
Source organism: Poromitra crassiceps (assembly GCF_964638095.1). NCBI lineage: Eukaryota > Metazoa > Chordata > Actinopteri > Beryciformes > Melamphaidae > Poromitra > Poromitra crassiceps. Next base: position 15,125,860 of record NC_139647.1, read on the forward strand.
TTAGGAGTTGTCATTCCGATCCTTCGCAAATCGTTTGATTCCCTTTTTCGACCGAAACCGTTTTGTGACTTTGCAGACGTTAAAGTAATGAGAGGTTACAAGCAGCGGCTGGTTTGTCAACACATGAGAGACTCTCTTTAGATTGCGTTTTTCCACGTTGTCATTGACAAACCACTTGAACAGGCAAACAGTTGCCTTGACGCATGACTCCAGTGCCCCCGGCTACCAGCCCGTCGTTATTATAACCTTAGAGGCACAGATGAGTGGCTCCTGCCGAACGCGCCGGGCCCATATTTTCCCTCCTTTGTTGTGGTTTTCTTCTTCGACGGCAGTACATGAAAATGATTATGCGCTATAAGTCTTTCTTGCACATTTGCTGAAATTCATTTGGTACAAAACAGCGATTTCAAAGGAGCTGACGCGGGCTTTTATTCGGCGCGTGTCGTCTTCCATGATGGATGCCTCGCCCCGCTCTGAGAAAGGCTCTGAGAAACGCCTGTTATCAAGACATTTTTCTCTGTCATTATATCTGTGAGCCGATGCTTATGTTCATATATCACCCGCTGCTCATGTTCAACTAATCTCTTAATATAATCAGTGAATAAAAGATGAGTTCAGCGCCCCCTGCAGATATTCCAGCGACTTTCTGCATATGAATAAACCCGCCTATATCAAGTGTCGGAACATTATGTACAATCATCTTCACCTTTTAAATGTGGCACCTTGAACTCTATCTGGTCTTGAGGCGGTCTTGAAACAACAACAACAACAACAGCAACAACATATTATAATTCAGTTGTCCCTGGCTTCCTCCTTCCTCCCCAGAGCCGCTCTCTCAATGCCCAGATAAGTTTGTTTTGGGACACCGAAGCCAAGGTCAGTCATGGGGAGGGAACGATAGATAATGAACTCATATTGTGTTTCATTCTCTCTCTCTCTCCCTCTTTCTCTCTCTCTCCCTCTTTCTCTCTCTCTCTCTCTCCCTCTCTCTCTCTCTCTCTCTCTCCCTCTCTCTCTCTCTCTCTCTCTCTCTCTCTCTCTCTCTCTCTCCCTCTCTCTCTGTCTCTTCATTGTCCATGTCACCATGTCCATTACTCAATTACTAATCTCCTTTGGCCCCAGGAATTCCAGTGCTGACCTCTGAGGCAGCAGCAGGCGGAAACCTTTCCAGCATGACAGTGTGTGTGTGTGTGTGTGTGTGTGTGTGTGTGTGTGTGTGTGTGCGTGCGTGTGCACATGTGTGTGTGTGTGTGCATGCGTGTGTGTGTGGGTGTCCCATCGTATAGATAGAAAGACACCCCCGACCACCGGGGGGTGCTCCCCCTTGACTCCCAAGCTGAAACTCCCTGTCGGAGCGATGCGACGCTTTTCGCTGAAGAACGATGACATTCAGGAATGTCTGCCTCCGTGTTCGTCGGCTCCGCTGCGCTCCGCAGCGCCCCCTGCTGGACTCTCACACAGGGAATTTGTTCGGAGCGCGATGGACTATTCCAGGGCGCATTGTTTCTAATGGGATCACCGAATGTAGAAGTGGCAATAGAGAGAGCGCCCAGAGGAAACAGTTATCTACAGTTCACAGCCCAAGTCTGTTTCTTCCAATTTCACTCCATTATGCGCAGTCATAACAATAAATGGACTCAGTAATGTTTCCTGGAGTTATTACGCACGCTGCGATAAAAGCATGAATTATTGAGAGAGGGAATGAAATTTGAATGTAATATGGACGCATTAATTGTGTTACCTCGCATTTTAATTCAACTGCCGGTCGAATATGATGTGCCATAAAATGACACATGGGGGGTGAAACGAGGGTAATGTGGAGGTAATGTGTTAGGAAACACAGTCATCATCACACAGCATGGTGGGAGCGTTCTGCTGAGATGACAGAGCAGATGATCTGTGATGTTGTTGCTGATATGGAGTGTCACCTCTTGGCTCTGGGCTGGCAGTCCTCTCTGACCTATATCACCAAGTGTGGCCTGCTGGCTGCGTCTGCCTGTTTGCTACACTATTAGAGTGACAGCGCGGTGTGGCGTTTACACAGGACCGCACGCTTTCCAAAGCTGATCGTCTTACTACTGGATCCGATTGGAAGACCCCCCCCCCCCTCCTCCCCCCTCCCCCCCCGCTGTGTCATGTTAGCGGATAATGATAGCGTAGCATTGCTTCATCCGACTGCAGTTCTTCCTCTTTTGTGCTCGTGTTTGGTACAAAGCATTATTTGTGTTTTTTTATGTAACTGTGCCGGTGCAGTCAAGCCTCAGAGTAGGTACTGGGCCATATGGACAAAAACAAATTATACCATATTTTTGACCTCGATATCGATATTCTCACAATATTTTAGAGATGACTATTGGTGCTTTCACAAAATATTGACACAGAGATTTTGATAAATAATCACCAGTAATGTGGATATAATGACTAAGTGGGTAAAGGCAAATAATAGAACAGCTAGAACAGTCTGGTGATGACATCACTTTACTGTCATGTAGAATTTGCCATTTCACAATATTATGATATCCAAAATCTAAGATGATAGCTTATCTAGTCTCATATCACATTATCGATATAATATCAATATAACTGCCCGGCCTTACTGGTCAAAGGCGATGACTCTTTTCTCGGCAGCCTTCTGTAGGGGTTTCACAAAGGCTTACATGGACACACTGTACATCTCTTAAACCTCTTTGGTGAAAGATTGCTCAATCGTGAATGGTGGTGACTTGTGCAACCTGCAGACCACAAAGCCCTCTTCTTAACCGCCCGTCTGTACCGACTTGACATTGTGGCAGTTGGCTGCTAAACTCCAAAACACTTGATGGCAAACCTAATGGATGTAGGCGGCTTTGAGATGGCTGGCTCTGTTCATAGACTGATTATTTTCTGGACTGTGTTGACAGCTGCTGGATTGCTCTCACCTGTTGTGTGTGTTGCTCTCAAAGCCCGACATGTCCCCAAACAGCATCTGTTGACGCTCACATTCAAGTGATTGATTCAGAGGAAATAGTTGCATAGCAGTTCCACAAATATGCTCTTGAAGCTTTTTACAATTGTTGGGAAATGTCCCAGAGTGCTTCACTGCTGCTTCCTATTCCTATTCAATAATAGGACAAATCAGCGTGACGTCACTTTGCCACCCAGAAATGCGGAACCCCCGTGGCAGTTAACTAGTATGAGTTGTGCCAAACAAACGTCAATATCTCAAAAACTATACATCACATCGCTTATGTTTTGACATTCTGAGTGAGAGCAGAATTAGCTCAAGAGTGTGATGTATAATATATGCACGTCGTGTTAAAGTTGTGGGAACTGTCGCAGTTTTTATATTGTAAACACGGTCAACGGGCTAGAGTCAGACGCTCAAGCTCAGGCTCCATAGGGTTCCATTGCAGTTTCCACCCAGTGACGCGGTTTGTTTACCAAAATGTTGCTTGGCGGATCCCTCGTATATCGGAACATTCCACGTATCTTCGGGAAGATTGGACTAAACTGGAATACTGCCTGGCAAAAATGTAGATTTTGTTGATCTATGCCAGTGGATTGCGTCACAGTACAGTACAGTACTGTACAGTACATTACAGTACTGTACAGTAGGGGTGGGAATCACCAGATGCCCACGATATTGCGATATGCTAGTATTGCGATATATTGAATATTGCGATATTTGGATATATTGTCACTCCTAACTCCTTTTCCTACCTTTTCCTTGACCTCACCAGAAGTAAAACATGCAGTGTTTTTTTGTTTTGTTTTGTTTTTGCCCCACACGTAGGCTATACATTATTAAGCTTCTCTGGACTCAATATGCCACTGCACCATCGGGCGCTTCGGGCAGATGCCCGGTGGCCTGGCATGGCATGGCCTGCAAAAAAAAAATATATATATATATATATATATATATATATATATATATATATATATATATATATATATTAGGGCTGTCAAACGATTAATTTTCTTAATCGCGATTAATCGTGCGATTAACTATAGTTAATCGCGATTCGAAACCCAAAATGACACAGCCGAAGAAGGCTGTATCTGAGCTAAAAGCTTTGGCACTTCCATGTGAATAATGGCTCGGTATTGGAAACTGTGTAGGCTATTGATAACGTGTATATCGCGTGAAGCCATTGGAGCCGACCTCCCAGTGGTTAGAGGACCCGCGGATCCGAGACTCTGAAGGAAGAATGAGTGATGAGTCTCTCGCGCTAGCTAGCTGGCTGCTAGCTGGCCGCTAGCTACTAGGTGATCGCTCGCCTCAAACTCGATGTACTTCGGTGATATTTTAATTCCGTTTTACACAAGGTGCAAACTACGGCTCTTGACTTATCCACTGTGCCATTTGGGGAGTTTTTTTTAAGTAAAACGAGCCATTTAAAAGCGTATTGCTGTCGTTCTCTACCATGCCTGCCTGCACAAGCAGGAGACAGGAAACCGAACAGCTTGACTACAAGTACGGGTGCACGAAGGGACAAAATAGCGGCATGCGATTAACGCGATTTAAAAAAAAACGCGTTATGATCGGCCTGCGTTAATGCGCGATTAACGCGTTAATGCTGACAGCCCTAATATATATATATATATATATATATATATATATATATCTCGATACTTGGCGTCCAAATATCGATACAATATCGTCAGGCAAAATATCGCGATACTATGGTGTATTGATTTCCCCCCCACCACTGTACAGTAGCTAATATTATGTATAATGTAGCTAATTCAGATACAATGTGTCTTTCTGGCTGCAGGGTGAAATAGCTATTTACTGTTGCTCTACATTATTCAAACGTCCTGCGTTTGTGAAGGGAGAGAGAGCAGTCAGTTTTTCATTGCATTGGGAGTCAGTTACAACAAGCAACCTTCACCTTGACAGCTGAAGACAGCTCATTATAAGAAAAGAGAACGGCATGTTTGATGTTTGTGCTTAGTGAGGGAGGCACAGCTATATCAAGCTACCCCTCGCAGGCCTTTCCTTTACAAGGAAATCGTGTCTCCAACTGCTGGGATTTGATAGGCCTGTAGGTGCAGATGATGAGAGAACTGCATTTGGCTAAATGGAGAGACAGTCCTCTCAGAAAGAATCATACAATTTGCTGTTTGTTTGAGAACATAAACAATATATTGTGTACGTTTGTATGTTCTATGTATGTATGTATGTATGTATGTATGTATGTATGTATGTATGTATGTGTATGTATGTATGTATGTTAGGGGTGGGACAAAATATCGGAAAATCGATATAGCGTGATACTTCCTCCTGCGATACATTATCGATACGACTTCATCATATTGAGGCCATTTACACCCGGCGTTAACATGCGTTTTCTGTCATCAGATTGTGTTTTATCGCTTGAAAGTACAGGTGTAAACACGCCCAAAAACGCATTGCAGAAGGATTGCAATCTGATCGGCCAAACCACCTCCGGAGGTGGTCAGGGATGCATTGTGTACACATTGAACACAAGTGTAAATGCAAAGTGTCCTCTCAATCTGGATACAGCAACTGTATGCGGATTGAGAGGACACCCATTTCTGCAATCTGATTGCAATCTGATTGCAATCAGATTGCAGAAAATGCATGTTAACGCCAGGTGTAAATGGCCTAATGTGATGCCATATCGTGACATTTATCGTGAAATGTGTATTTTTTGCACTCTTTCATTTCCCTGTAAACTTAATTGACACAGATTGAAAAGATTTCTGTGGCATTTTGTATGCTTCCTTTAAACATGTGAACTTGACACGGGGCGTGGTGGCAAAGTGTCACCCAGTGTGTGATAAAGAGGCTCTAGTATCGCCATATTTTGTGTGGCTAAATATTGTATCGCACGAATGCCAAGTATCGTAATATTTTATTATATGAATTGTCAAGTGCATGCAACATTTATGACAGGTTTTTATGACAGTGTTGGTCAGTCTGTCTGCTTAACAATCCCATTTTACTGCAATAAATATGATTGAAGTGAGATGAACAGACTGGAAAATTTATCTCATTAGATAAAACATATATTGACAAAGTGTTTTCCTTTGGGAACATCATTTGCAATTGAAAAAAAAAGTAATAAATCCCAATACAGTATATCACAATATCGCAATGCTCATTATATCGCAATACTAGCATATCCCAATATTGCATGACAATATCGTATCGCATCTGGTGATTCCCACACCTAGTCTGCACTTTGTTGTACATTGTCTCATGTCTGTGAATAAATACATCATTCCTGCTTTATGGGCTATTTTTTCCTCTTCAGTTACACAGATATTGTTATATTATGATATTATGCATCGTAGAGGAAATTTCTTGCAATGTATCGATTATCGCAGAATCGCTATATCGTGATACCATCGTTATCGAGGGCCAAGTCTCATTATAGTATCATATCCTGAGTTACTCTGTGACCCCCCTAATGTATGTATGTATGTATGTATGTATGTAATGTATGTATGTATGTATGTACCGTAAATTTCGGACTATAAGCCGCGGCTTTTTCCCCGTTTTTTGGCCCTGCGGCTTATATAACGGTGCGGCTTATCTATGGATTTTTTCAAAAATAAAAAAAAATAAATCTTTCTTTTTTAGCACTCTTTCTAACTATAAATCCACTTCTGTTTTAATTTCCTCTCTTGCCCTCTTTTCACCACACCGCGGACACTGTGTGCACTGTAAAAAAAACACAGGTGGTGTTGTGTTATGTTGTTTTGTTGAAATGTTAATAAATGGGAGCTTCCTCAAACAGCCATCTCTTTCCCGACAATCCCCTCTGTGCATGAACCCTTACATATGGTAATTAAACATTAAAACACAATTAAAAAAAAAAAAAAAAAAAAAAAAAAAAACATTAAAACACCTGCGGCTTATAGTCCGGTGCAGCTTATATATGTAACAAACAGGCAATTTTGCTGCTGCGGCTTATACTCCGGTGCGGCTTATAGTGCGGAAATTACGGTATGTATGTATGTACTGTATGTATGTATGTATGTATGTATGTATGTATAACTATAAGAAAAAGATGATATATGGGGAGAATGAGAGTGAGATTGTAATGCATGATGTGACCTATAGGCTGTTTGCGGTGCGAGGCAGAGGCAGAGGCAGAGGCAGAGATAGGTTACAGGCACACAGATGGCTGCTAAACGCTAGAGAAGCAGCAACGTAAACAGCAGCGAGGCCCTCTGAGTGTCCACATCTCTCCTCACACACACATCTGTCCTCCAGATTTGGCCCCGGTTCTGTAACAGCCATCCCGCTCGCAGCTCGCAGCTCGCAGCTCGCAGCACACCTCTCCACTCCGCTGCTAACAAGCACTTCAGCCATTAGGCCTCAAATGGAAACACATTGAAACATCGCAGCTCGTTCTCCTGCGTCGGCAGGCTTGTAGCTCTTCAGATGTGAGCGCTATTTCCGTGTCATGCTTGAAAGGCCTGAATCAACCTCGGAAAGGAAAATTGAATCCGGAGAGACGAGAGAGCCAGTTGAACGGAATGTACATACGCAGCTACATTCAACCGTGAACTTTTGACATGGTCGTTTTCCTGTAGTGTGTCACATTGGGTTTATTGTAATTCTATCATGCATTTCTCTCCAGTCAAATTATTCGTCATTATAGTGTCAGAGAGAGACCACTGGCTGGGAGCCTTCTCTCTCTTGTCCGTTCATTAACTGCTCACCATAACTAACGGCATTTGATGTTGTAGTTCCCTCGACGCTCTCTCTCTGTGAGAACAGAATCAAGGTGAAAATGGTCGTCGCTGAGCCTGACGTCCGAGATGAAAGCCAACATCCATGGTGAATATGAGATGATTGCCTTAGTGGGACGTTAGAGTAGCTGTTTTGACCGCCGCTCAAACACCGACATCCTCACACAGGATTTAACTGCTGGCATCAATTCAGCGCAGTAGTCGTCCAGATCATCCATATGCATGACCCTGTTTCACGTACGGCATGCTGTGCTGCTGTGTGACGCACACACACCAATTTAGAGGAATATAAATAAGGACATTGTGATGTTGCTCATGGTTCCCGTTTCTTCCTCTGACCCCAACCTTGATCCTGTTGGTTACTCATATACTGTATGTGCAGATATACTGTGTTTGTCACATTTCTATTTGGTAACACGTTATATTAAGGTACACATCACCATTTGCTCATTAGCATGCATATTAGCAACATATTGCTAGCTAATGGTGAATATGTACACCTTCATATAAAGTGTTACCTTGTGTTTGTCTGTGTCCAAAAAGCCGTCTTTTCAAAACTGAGCCACTGAGAAACTGCTGCACAAAGAATCAATCCATGGCCTCGACGTAGCCGTGCTCAGACGCTGGTGTATCGTATTTACCTGTGGTTGTAACAGTGACTCTGGGCTCTGCTGTGGTTGTAACGGTGACTCTGGGCTCTGCTGTGGTTGTAACAGTGTGACTCTGGGCTCTGCTGTGGTTGTAACAGTGACTCTGGGCTCTGCTGTGGTTGTAACAGTGACTCTGGGCTCTGCTGTGGTTGTAACAGTGACTCTGGGCTCTGCTGTGGTTGTAACAGTGTGACTCTGGGCTCTGCTGTGGTTGTAACAGTGACTCTGGGCTCTGCTGTGGTTGTAACAGTGACTCTGGGCTCTGCTGTGGTTGTAACAGTGACTCTGGGCTCTGCTGTGGTTGTAACAGTGTGACTCTGGGCTCTGCCTTCCTTGCAGCACGAGGTCATTGCGGTGTCGGAGAAGGTGATCGTGCGGCTGGAGGACCTGGTCAAGTGGTCGGTACCGGACCTGTCGGGATGGGCCCACGGGCTGAGGGCCGAGCCCCTCAAAGGCTCCGTGCTGCGCGAGCTGGGGACCAACGGGAGGCGGGAGGCCCTCCACCGCTACCGAGAGAGCACCCTGACCAGCGGACTCAACTTCAGGGACATCCAGAGAGAGAGGGCACACCTGGGTGAGCACCCCCCCCCCCCACTCTGTTTTGATGCTATTTCTGCTTTACTTTGTAGTAGCTATTTCTGCTTTACTTTGTAGTAGCTATTTCTGCTTTACTTTGTAGTAGCTATTTCTGCTTTACTTTGTAGTATACGAGGGATCAGCCGAGCAGCAATTTTGGTAAACAAACCGCGTCACTGGGTGGCAACGGCAACGGAACCCTATGGAGCCCAAGTGGCGCGAGGCTTGTGTGTCTGATCTAGCCGGCTAACTCTGTTTACATTTTAAAAACTGCGACAGTTCACACAACTTTAACACGACGTGCGCATATATTATACATCAAACTCTTGAGCTACTTCTGCTCTCACTCAGAATGTCAAAATATAAGCGATGTGATGTATAGTTTTTGAGATATTGACGTTTGTGTGGCACGACTCCTACTATTAACTGCCACGGGGTTCCGCATTTCTGGGTGGCGAGTGACGTCACGCTGATTCGTTCTATAAAAATCCCACGAGGACAAGTAGAAGAATGTCTGCTGGTTTGATGATGTATTCATGTACAGTAGTTTCTCTAGCAGGTTTATTGTCCTCTGGTTGGTTTAACAAGCGTCGTCTTGACTGGACTCATTCATCAGTTTTGTTGCTTGGGTTTCTTCTCATTATAACGAGCTGAGGGGGAGTAACACTAATAGCAGCAGGCTCGAGGTAATGGCAGCTTATTTGCCAGACACATTACCACAACACAGTGTTACAGCTCTGTGTTGTTACTGTGTGACAGTGTTACAGCTCTGTGTTGTCACTGTGTAACGGCCGCGTCTCGCAGCACCTCCGACACCTTCCAAATCCTTCTGTGCAGATCATCACTGCCGCTGTATCTCCACCAAGTGTCAGCTGAGATGTTTGGTTCCTGCGCTGGGCCTGGGTTTCACTACTGCATTAGGCAGGAATCAGGCCCGACGTAAAGGATGACTCATGGGAAACTCGCCTATTTGAGCCCGAGAATCAGAACAGAACATTATGTTCCCTTTGAAGCGTTTCACACTGATTTGCCTGCCTTTCACACGGCTGTGATGTCATCACGCACAACGCAGATTAATATGATGCTACAACGTCGATTAGCGTGAAGCGGCTCGTCCTTCGCTGCCTCCCTTGAAAAGCTCCTCCACAAATCATCAGTATTCATCGTTAGAAGTCTAAAGCAGTATGTGAAGCCAAAATGCAATGTCTTAAAAAACACACCGCCTGTCCTCTGTAGAATGGCTGAGTTTATTGATGACTGTGCTATTGTTCGCCGCTCGCTCGCGTCTTCCAGGAAGCCCAGTTGTCGGGTGTTTGCGTCGCTGGCTGGATGCGGTAGTGCCCTTGAATACACCCTGGACATGAATACACCCTGGACATTGTTAGGATCTCATACGCAAAGAGGACAAGGGGATCAATGCAATGCTTTGTCGTTCTACTATTCCAGGAATCAATACAGTTTGATTGTGCTTGTGCCCGTGTGTGTGTGTGTGTGTCCGTGTGTGTGTGTGTGTGTGTGTGCGTGTGTGTGAGAGATTGCTTGCCTTCGTAATGGATGTGTCAGCTTGCTTCTTAAATGATATTATGTTCCATATCATAGCTATCTATAAACGTGCTGAATACTAGAGAGCGTATAGATTTATCTGTTGACACTGTAACAATCTGCCAATGACGCGGTTGTGTGTGTGTGTCTGTGTGTGTGTGTGTGTGTGTGTCTGTGTGTGTGTGTGTGTGTGTGTGTGTGTGTGTGTGCGTGCGTGCGTGCGTGCGTGTGCGTGTGTATTTGTGTGTTGCTAATGAGCGGAGCTGCCGTTAATGACTCCATCAGGCTGTTTCTAAATGCACTTGTCACTCTGATGGGACACTCCGCCAGAGAATCTGCCCACTCAGCAGAACCAGCTCAAGCTCTGGCAGGGCACCAGATACACACACACACACACACACACACACACACACACACACACACACACACACACACACACACACACACACACACACACACAGACACAAGGGCGCATGCACAAGTGCACTGCACACACTACACACCGACAATCAGTGGTGTGCATTCACTTATGCATTTGTTTATCCACTCATGTACATATTGTATAGATATATTTGATTTGATTGCACTTGCAACGTTGTGATTGTATTTTAATTATCTTTCCTACTTCTTTATCTCTGTATATTGACCTGACCGCTACGCTGCATACAGACACTGAGACACATTCCTCCTATGTGACTTGCATACTGTGGCAATACAAGTGATTCTGATTCTGATTCTGTCAGTTGTTGATAATCTGAGTCAGTTGTTGATAATCTAACAATATGAGAGAGAGAGAGAGAGAGAGAGAGCTAGAGAGAGAGAGAGATCACTTATTCATTAAGGGGATGTAATGTTATTGCGAGCAAGAGCTTGCATGGAAATATGAAATATTCCACTGCAATGCTGCTGACTGTTGAAAGGAAATATTAATATTAATATAGCCGATATAAAAATACCATGTAGTTCCATGTCCAGAATTTTGTCTTGCGTGTTTGGTCATTGATTAGACAGACTGAGTTTATTGATTTATTATGACATCATTCCTCACTAAGTTTCTTTCTTGGATTGTATTTGCTGACTGAAGAGGCTGAAAGTGGCTGCCTGCAGTATTACCTGAATGATGTATTTGCAGATTGTTATTCCCAGGCTGATGGGTAACTGTGTGAGAGGAATCACATTGTTCCCCATAACAGGATACTGCAGCACACAAAACAGCAGTGAGCTAAACAGCTATAAAGTGTGTCATTGTTACTGAGGGGAACTTTACCCCCAAGTGCGGATCCAAACTTTTCCCGGCACGCAGGAAATGTGAATGAAGTGTACTACTGTTATGCATAACTGTCATGCATAACTGTTATGCATAACTGTCATGCATAACAGTTATGCATAACTGTCATGCATAAAAGTTATGCACAGTTATGCATAACTGTCATGCATAAAAGTTATGCACAGTTATGCATAACTGTTATGCATAACAGTTATGCACAGTTATGCATAACTGTCATGCATAACAGTTATGCATAACTGTCATGCATAACAGTTATGCATAACTGGTCCTGCATAAAAGTTATGCACAGTTATGCATAACTGTTATGCATAACAGTTATGCACAGTTATGCATAACAGTTATGCACAGTTATGCATAACTGTTATGCACAGTTATGCATAACAGTTATGCATAACAGTTATGCATAACTGTTATGCATAACTGTGCATAACTGTTATGCATGACAGTTATGCATAACTGTTATGCATAATAGGGCTGTGAATCTTCACTGGCCTCACGATTCGATTCGATTAGGATTCAGAGGGCTACGATTCGATTCGATTACGATTATCGATGCATCTCGATGCATTTTAAATCGATGCATCACTTTTTTCCGCAATACATGATTTATTTTTTCTCACTTTCTTTTTTCTCACTGTGTGGCTACTTTTAAAATAAAAGTGCATTTGGAATTGCATTGTATTATGATCCATAATTAAAATAAACAACTGCATGTACTTCCATTATATTTTATTTGATTATATATAAAAAAAAATAAAAAAATAATAATAATCGATTTTTGACATTTGTGAATCGATGCAGAATCGTGCACGTCCACATCGTGATCCATCTTATAATCGATTATTTTTGACACCCCTAATGCATAACTGTTATGCATAACTGTCATGTATAACTGTTATGCATGAGTCTCACAGGCAACATATGAACAATTGTGGAGGACAAATGTATTGGATAGCAGACTCACAGCAGTGTTGTTCTTGATCTGTGTTACGCACCACGTCATAGTCGGCACGTGAGCACAGCCCTTTTCTTCCTCTCAGAAAAACACAAGGGCCAAACCAAAGCTGCTTCCCCATAATAAATAATACGTAAATAATATACTATATAATATTATATATTCCCCATAATAAATAATAAAATAATAATAAAGTCATTCATTTGAGAAACTTTTTTTGTATCAAATTTTCTTTCAGATTTTTCTCCCATTTTCTCCCGGCCAATTCTACCTGCTGTTCTCTGACACACACAGTCGCCAGTCACATTTTTCTTATAATATAGATTATTTTTGGGGGCATTTTTGCCTTTATTGGACAGGACAGTAGATAGACAGGAAAGGTGGGGAGAGAGAGACGATGACCTGAGGCAAAGGACCACAGGTTGGATTGGAACTTGGGTCGGCCACGTGAAGGACGAAGCTTTAGTGGTAGCAGGTGAGCCACCAGGAGGCGCCGCCGCCCGCTACTTTTCACCGGCAGGATGTAGCGGGCGGGAGGATCATGCTATCATTCCCCCCAGTTCCCCTCCCCCCCGAACAGGCGCCCCCTAGCCGACCAGAGGAGGTGCTAGTGCAGCGACCAGGACTCATACCCCACTGGCTTCCCACCCGCAGACACGGCCAATTGTGTCTGTCGGAACGTCTGACCAAGCCAGAAAAAAACGCTGCCCGGGAAATGAACCCGGGTCTCCGCGGGGGGGGGGGGGGGGGAGCGGGGGGGGGGGGGGGGTGTGTGTGTGTGTGTAGGCGAGTGCTCTTTACCTCGACACTACACTACCCAGAAGCCCCCGAGTGACCTTCCCTGCTCTCCTGCTGCTGTGGGTCTGTGGAGGCGGCGAGGCAGAGAGGCGAGCGCCATCATAATTCCGACGGCGTCTCGGGAGAAGTGATGCAGCGTTTCAGACGCGGGCTGACCTGGCATGTGAGGAGCGTCACAATGATGCAACTGTCCTCACAGACTGTTAGTCCTGTAAAGCCAATGAGGGGAAAAAGCCCTTACATCAGCATCAATGGCACATTTTAATCCATAAAATCTGAGCAATAACCTGCATCAGTGTTTTATTGTAGGAATGCTGCATGATATTCAGTATTTTCCACAGTCCTTCTTCCCCACTTAATTCATAATATGATTCACTTAATCAGGTGATGCAAACGCTTCACTCAATTTGTTTTATATGGGAGTGAGCATTAGGGCTTATTTTTACAGTGCAACCCGCCCGGGGATGACTTGCCAGGGAAGTTTACATTCTGTCCCTCTATCGCTCCCTAGAGGACTGGCCTGATTCTCTGTTTTCTCCCCGTTGCTGCCTGACCAAATTGGTTTATGCTCGCATACGACGACGAGGCCGTGCAGGCAGTGGAGAGCTGCATCTGCTGGTACAGTTTGTTGCTTTGTGCCGGGAGAGACGGAGAGAGGCTGTAGGAGGAGGAGGGGAGAACACAGAGAGGCTGTAGGAGGAGGAGGAGGAGAACACAGAGAGGCTGTAGGAGGAGGGGAGAACACAGAGAGGCTGTAGGAGGAGGAGGGGAGAACACAGAGAGGCTGTAGGAGGAGGAGGGGAGAACACAGAGAGGCTGTAGGAGGAGGGGAGAACACAGAGAGGCTGTAGGAGGAGGAGGGGAGAACACAGAGAGGCTGTAGGAGGAGGAGGAGAACACAGAGAGGCTGTAGGAGGAGGAGGGGAGAACACAGAGAGGCTGTAGGAGGAGGAGGGGAGAACACAGAGAGGCTGTAGGAGGAGGAGGAGGAGAACACAGAGAGGCTGTAGGAGGAGGAGGGGAGAACACAGAGAGGCTGTAGGAGGAGGAGGGGAGAACACAGAGAGGCTGTAGGAGGAGGAGGAGGAGAACACAGAGAGGCTGTAGGAGGAGGAGGAGAACACAGAGAGGCTGTAGGAGGAGGGGAGAACACAGAGAGGCTGTAGGAGGAGGAGGAGGAGAACACAGAGAGGCTGTAGGAGGAGGAGGAGGAGAACACAGAGAGGCTGTAGGAGGAGGAGGAGGAGAACACAGAGAGGCTGTAGGAGGAGGAGGGGAGAACACAGAGAGGCTGTAGGAGGAGGAGGGGAGAACACAGAGAGGCTGTAGGAGGAGGAGGAGGAGAACACAGAGAGGCTGTAGGAGGAGGAGGGGAGAACACAGAGAGGCTGTAGGAGGAGGAGGAGGAGAACACAGAGAGGCTGTAGGAGGAGGAGGGGAGAACACAGAGAGGCTGTAGGAGGAGGAGGAGAGAACACAGAGAGGCTGTAGGAGGAGGAGGAGGAGAACACAGAGAGGCTGTAGGAGGAGGAGGGGAGAACACAGAGAGGCTGTAGGAGGAGGAGGGGAGAACACAGAGAGGCTGTAGGAGGAGGAGGAGGAGAACACAGAGAGGCTGTAGGAGGAGGAGGGGAGAACACAGAGAGGCTGTAGGAGGAGGGGAGAACACAGAGAGTCTGTAGGAGGAGGAGGGGAGAACACAGAGAGGCTGTAGGAGGAGGAGGAGGAGAACACAGAGAGGCTGTAGGAGGAGGAGGGGAGAACACAGAGAGGCTGTAGGAGGAGGGGAGAACACAGAGAGGCTGTAGGAGGAGGAGGGGAGAACACAGAGAGGCTGTAGGAGGAGGAGGAGGAGAACACAGAGAGGCTGTAGGAGGAGGAGGGGAGAACACAGAGAGGCTGTAGGAGGAGGAGGGGAGAACACAGAGAGGCTGTAGGAGGAGGAGGGGAGAACACAGAGAGGCTGTAGGAGGAGGAGGAGGAGAACACAGAGAGGCTGTAGGAGGAGGAGGGGAGAACACAGAGAGGCTGTAGGAGGAGGAGGGGAGAACACAGAGAGGCTGTAGGAGGAGGGGAGAACACAGAGAGGCTGTAGGAGGAGGAGGGGAGAACACAGAGAGGCTGTAGGAGGAGGAGGGGAGAACACAGAGAGGCTGTAGGAGGAGGAGGGGAGAACACAGAGAGGCTGTAGGAGGAGGAGGAGAACACAGAGAGGCTGTAGGAGGAGGAGGGGAGAACACAGAGAAGCTGTAGGAGGAGGAGGGGAGTACACAGAGAGGCTGTAGGAGGAGGAGGGGAGAACACAGAGAGGCTGTAGGAGGAGGAGGGGAGAACACAGAGAGGCTGTAGGAGGAGGAGGGGAGAACACAGAGAGGCTGTAGGAGGAGGAGGGGAGAACACAGAGAGGATGCTCCTTGCTCACAAAATAGCTCAATTCGGTCTTGTGTTTGTTGGATGCGAGTCCTCAGTCAGGAAGCCCCGCCCCCGCGTCCCGCGAGCACATTCCGAGTCTCAGGTGAGCTATTGCGGAGGATTATCCAAGGTCATCATCGCCTGGCACCGCTGCAATTCATTCAGTGACCAGAGGTGGTGTGTGTCTGACTACCTGCCCTCACCTGTGCTCCGGAGCTGCTTCATCATCCCACAGCATTTGAGGGATCACATACATCCCCTCTGTGGGACAAACAAGACAAGACAAGACACCTAAACACAACACATAAGCCTCATAATACACTACTCCTTGTAGGGCGGGGCCATATAGACCAAAAATCATATCTCTGTATCTTTAGGTTTAATGGCCAAATACACATGATGTATATCTCGGTATTTCCAACGAAGTGCACCACATGTTCATGTTGAGATGTCACAAGTGCTTTTATTAAAACGAGACTGATCAAAATAAAACGCAAAGACAGAGTTTCCTTCCCTGACTATTGGTGCTTCCACCAAATATTGACCCAATGAGATTTGTGATCAATAATAATCAGTAAAGTGGATATATAATGGCTAACTGGGTAAAGGCAAATCATAGAACAGCTAGAACAGTAAGTTCCGAAAATGACATCATGACCATAAATCTAGGATGATATGTTGTCTCATATGATATGGATATAATAATGATATATTGCCCAACAGCCCTAACCCTAACTTCTGTTCATCATATCTATACAAAGCGACAGTTATAATGCACTGTTGTGTTAGAGTTACTTAATACTACACTGTCATAGATTTTGGCTTGGAGATGCAGGAGCCATGCCAGTCAGGCACTCGGTTATATCAGTGTACTTGGAGCTTCTTTAGAACCCCTTCTCCCTCTGATTCAACGTCCCATCAGTATGCCAGTCTTGGCACGCGCTATACCCACGCTGATCCCCCCGCAATATTTCACTTTGGAACGGTTCAATTTGATGTAGAGGGCAGATTCTGTCCCTCGTCACCATGTTTATGCGGGCAGAGACTCGCGATAAGGAAACAGACAGATGCTGTCTTTTTTCACGGCTGATTTGTCCCGGTGACAAATACAAGAGGATATTGGGGGGGGACTTCCAGACGCTATCAGCACGCTGAGATGTTTGATGTTTCCACCACCACGTGGGAAGGGAGGGAGAGCGCGCTTTCTCACAAAGGATAAAGCAAACCAACCTTTGGCGGTGTTACAAGAATAATGTCGTGTTGTGTGACTCGGGAAGGGAAAAGAGATCCCGAGCGTTTGTAAAACACACGCACACACACACACACACAAACACACACACACACACACACATACACACACACACACACACACACACACTGCGCTAACAGTACTCTATTCAAATATGTGGCACATTGTATCGTTTGCACTTGTTCGCTCTTTCCGCCCCTCAGACATATTTGCCTCTCCGTCTGCGATTTCCACACTAACTAAATTAATTCTAGAAACTGTCAAAAAAAATCCCGTTTGAAGTAATTTAATGGAGTGTGTGTATTGATGATGCGTCTCTGCTTCCTCCTCTCCCTCTCTGTGTTTTTTTTAGGGGGGGCGTGTTGGTGGTGGTGGTGGTGGGGGGGGGGGGGTTGGTTATGCTAGTATCTTCTTCATTGTGCTCAGACCTGTAGGAGAGAGACTCACAAGCTGTTTTTCCTCACTGATGTGCTCATATCATTAATTCCCTCCTGACTGGGGCCTGGCTGCGAGCCAGAGAATTCTAAATCTGTAAGCAGTAAATTGTGTGGCGGGGTGGAAAAATCTATTAGATGTTTCGGCATGCCTCGAATTTGAATGGGGGCGAGAGAGATACGGAGAGAGAGGGGGAGAGAGAGAGTAAGCGACCACCAATACTCGAGCCATATCCTGTTATGGCTCATATTGTAATCAAATTCGGGCTTCTTGGGATCGCCGTATTCATTAATAATTTGTGATATTTTATATTTCTGGAATGCGCCATAATCGTGTTTTTGCGAGGGCGCGTGGGAGGGGCTGAGCGGCGCGTGGGAGGGGCTGAGCGGCGGACGCTTAAACAATGGCCTCCGAGGAAATGAAGAGCTCAGTCTCTCCATTAGCGGGCTCTGAAACAACAGTTCTGTCTCTCTTCTCTCCATTAGTCGGGTCTGGAACAACCGGGATGCTATTGACGTGACCTCTGTGTATAGACATCTTAAACACAGAGATAGAGAGAGAGCGAGAGAGAGAGAGAGACAGAGAGAGATGTTCCTTTGTGATAGCTTGTGTCTACTTTTTTTTAAACGAAAAGCCTTGAAGTCATACATACAGATCATAGGTCTTATCTGAGAGAAGTGCGCTGATTTAGGAACATTCACACACTGTCTTTTGTTAAACAAATTGCTTGACAGTTCCAGTTATACTAAGACTCCTACTCAAATGTTACCCAACCAGCAGCCTTTCAGGAGACATTTCTCTATTCGTCTTTGTCAAAATTATGCTCGTTTCCAGCATTACGGCACCATAAATATCTCAATGCGGAATGTGTTTTGATCGTACGTCTCTTCCTCTGCTGGTGCTTTGTGCAGGAGAGACGCACACAGAGACACACACAGAGACACACACAGAGACGCACACAGAGACACATTCACATCCTGCATTCTGATGCATAACAAGTGATGCTGTGCTGCTCAGTGGGCATATTAGGCATGGCAGATTGTACGTGTAAAATAACACTGCATATTTGATGAGCACGCCAGTCCATCTGCTTTATGAACGCACGTGAAGCTTGTTGGGTGGATCAGAAAGAGCTGTAACGTTGACTTGCAGTAACATTGTAACATTGACTTGCAGTAACATTGTAACATTGTAACGTTGACTTGCAGTAACATTGTAACATTGACTTGCAGTAACATTGTAACATTGTAACGTTGACTTGCAGTAACATTGTAACATTGACTTGCAGTAACATTGTAACATTGTAACGTTGACTTGCAGTAACATTGTAACATTGACTTGCAGTAACATTGTAACGTTGACTTGCAGTAACATTGTAACATTGTAACGTTGACTTGCAGTAACATTGTAACGTTGACTTGCAGTAACATTGTAACATTGTAACATTGACTTGCAGTAACATTGTAACATTGTAACGTTGACTTGCAGTAACATTGTAACGTTGACTTGCAGTAACATTGTAACATTGTAACGTTGACTTGCAGTAACATTGTAACGTTGACTTGCAGTAACATTGTAACATTGTAACGTTGACTTGCAGTAACATTGTAACATTGACTTGCAGTAACATTGTAACATTGTAATGTTGACTTGCAGTAACATTGTAACATTGTAATGTTGACTTGCAGTAACATTGTAACATTGTAATGTTGACTTGCAGTAACATTGTAACGTTGACTTGCAGTAACATTGTAACATTGTAATGTTGACTTGCAGTAACATTGTAACATTGTAACGTTGACTTGCAGTAACATTGTAACATTGACTTGCAGTAACATTGTAACATTGTAACGTTGACTTGCAGTAACATTGTAACATTGACTTGCAGTAACATTGTAACATTGTAACGTTGACTTGCAGTAACATTGTAACATTGACTTGCAGTAACATTGTAACATTGTAACGTTGACTTGCAGTAACATTGTAACATTGACTTGCAGTAACATTGTAACGTTGACTTGCAGTAACATTGTAACATTGTAACGTTGACTTGCAGTAACATTGTAACATTGACTTGCAGTAACATTGTAACGTTGACTTGCAGTAACATTGTAACATTGTAACATTGACTTGCAGTAACATTGTAACATTGTAACGTTGACTTGCAGTAACATTGTAACGTTGACTTGCAGTAACATTGTAACATTGTAACGTTGACTTGCAGTAACATTGTAACATTGTAACGTTGACTTGCAGTAACATTGTAACATTGACTTGCAGTAACATTGTAACATTGTAATGTTGACTTGCAGTAACATTGTAACATTGTAATGTTGACTTGCAGTAACATTGTAACATTGTAATGTTGACTTGCAGTAACATTGTAACATTGACTTGCAGTAACATTGTAACATTGACTTGCAGTAACATTGTAACATTGTAACGTTGACTTGCAGGCCAACATTCAGTCAAATGGACATTGAGAAGAACACACACACACACACACACACACACACACACACAGAGGGAAATGGCGTGGTCGGGTCGGGGGGATATGATTGTCACTGTTCTTGATAAGGGTACAAGAGTGGAATTGACATCATGTCGTTCTTTCTGTCATCTTGGACGGACACATCTAGATTTGTTTCTGTCATCTTGGACAGACACATCTAGATTTGTGGACATGAGCACATCTCAGTTGAAGTCAGTTGAAATTGCTTCGTTGACAATAAATAGATTTACTCCACTTTGTGACAAAGCCCGAGGTGAATTTCCAGGAGTATTGGCAAAAGTTTCTGGCTCGTACTGTAACTGTTGGCATTACGATCCAATCTTTTCATTTCCGTGTACAAACTCAAACTCATGAGTTTCCTCATTTAATCGTCGTTGTAGCAGGTTGAGTCCAGTTGAGTCTCTTAAGAGTTGTTTTCTACTTTTGGATTATTTCATGTCTGAAATAATAGGATAATCATCCCTTAGGCCCTATGCCAAACCTGGAAGAGGGCGTCTCTTCCGGGTTTGGCATGCAGGGCTTAAGGGATTTCATTCCTCATTCATTTTCCCATAGATCTCCCAATAACCAGAGAGCTTTTGATTTTAGGATTTGAGAAAACGTCAATGTAAAAAACGAATGGGGAATTCACTTCCTTTAGGCCCCGTGGGAAATCTGGCGATGGCGAGACTTTGGAAACGCTCCAACATGAATTTGTTCCTTGGGTCACTTTTCATGCAGCGGTAACTTGGTGTGAAATGAAACATTACATGACAGTAAATAAGCGTTTGCAGTAAGTCTACCTTAAGAATACAGTGTGGAGAGAAAGCGCTCAGTCAACCTGCGCCCAGGCAAAAACAATTCCCAGCGCTGATCGCAGAGATCACTTTTTCACCATCCACTTAATATCTGTCTTCATCTATAATATAAGGCACAACCCATGGCAGAGTGTGGCTTTGCTGCTGGAGACAGACTGCACGATATACATACTACTATATATATATATATACACACACACATACACATAGTATCCAGCCTTGTAGAAATAACATAGTGTTCATTTCACAGCACAGAGGTAATGCATTTCTCCCGCAGTGAAAGGTAATTGCAATGGGGCTTTGATAGATTCCAGACCTTTGTGGGAGCAGTGAGCGCAGTGTGTGTGTGTGTGTGTGTGTGTGTGTGTGTGTGTGTGTGTGTGTGTGCACGTGTGTGTGTGTGTGTGTGTGCGTGCGTGCGCGTGTGTGTGTGTGTGTGTGTGTGTGCGTGCCTGCCTGCCTGCCTGCTCGCACATACTTGCCTACGCACATAACTGCTCATAATACTTTTATTAACCAAACAAAGAGAAGAAGAAATATAAATTACATAATTTGTAAGGTAGGCGTTAAAATCTTTGCTTTCAGGTTCAATATGTTGTGGTTAGCTTTGATTTATGAAGTGCCAGAGCCAGTTGGAGGGCGCGGCAGAGACAATAGATCATTGATGACTCTCTGTCCTCTGTCCCAACCTGTCAGTCCATTTCCTGGTTCTGTCCCGGCCTGAGGAGCGCTTGGCAAATTGCGAGCCGTTCACCCAGTGTTGTTATTTCCGACCCTGGTTTACTTAGGGAACGCTGTCAATTCATTTGATGTATCAAAGGAGGCATAACTTAGGGAACGCTGTCAATTCATTTGATGTATCAAAGGAGGCATAACTTAGGGAACGCTGTCAATTCATTGGATGTCTCAAAGGAGTCGTAACTTAGGGAACGCTGTCAATTCATTTGATGTATCAAAGGAGTCATAACTTAGGGAACGCTGTCAATTAATTTGATGTCTCAAAGGAGTCATAACTTAGGGAACGCTGTCAATTCATTTGATGTATCAAAGGAGTCATAACTTAGGGAACGCTGTCAATTAATTTGATGTCTCAAAGGAGTCATAACTTAGGGAACGCTGTCAATTCATTTGATGTATCAAAGGAGTCATAACTTAGGGAACGCTGTCAATTCATTTGATGTCTCAAAGGAGTCATAACTTAGGGAACGCTGTCAATTCATTTGATGTATCAAAGGAGGCATAACTTAGGGAACGCTGTCAATTCATTGGATGTATCAAAGGAGTCATAACTTAGGGAACGCTGTCAATTCATTTGATGTATCAAAGGAGTCATAACTTAGGGAACGCTGTCAATTCATTTGATGTATCAAAGGAGTCATAACTTAGGGAACGCTGTCAATTCATTGGATGTATCAAAGGGCAACATTGAAAGTGAACAACAGTGGAGTCACATGATCACTCTGTATGCCTCTGTAGAGGTGACTTTCATTTCACTGATTACAGTGTTTGATGTGTGAAAGGCAGAAACACAGATAAGGCTGAGAGAAATTAAACACATTTATTTTGGTAGGAGTTCAAGGCTGACCAGTGGAGGACTTTATTATTATTATTATTATTATTATTATTATTGTTATGATTATTATTATGATGATGATGATGATGATGATGATGATGATGACGATTATTATCATTATTATCATTATTATTGATTTATCTATCAATCAAGTTTTTTCCGATTTCCCCCCATTTTCTCCCCAATTCTACTTGGGCAATTCCCCCTGCTGTCCCAGTTGTTGCTCCGCCCCCTCTGCCGATCTGGGGAGAATTGTCGAATGTGCCACTGAGTTTCACCTGACAGCGAGGGGTTTCACCGGCAGGACGTAGCACACGAGAGGCTCACGCTATTGCCCCCAGTTCTCCTCCCCCCGAACATTCGCCCGAGTCCCAACCGACTAGAACACGAGTGCAGCGACCAGGTCACACATACCCCTAATCCGGCTTCCCACCTGTAGACACGGCCAATGTGCCCCTATGAACGCCCCGACCAAGCTGGAGGCAACACGGGGTGCTCGAACCTGCAACCCTCACCGCGACTACCCGGATGCCCATAATATAGATGGATATCAGATGAACTGTGAGTCTGATCATCATCTTCTCAGAGGGATTTGTGAGGGACCGAGCTGGAGAACTTCCAAAGCAGATCATTATGGCGCTCGTAAAGACAACAATGTGAGGGTTTTTTCGGGAAGGGGGGGGGGGGGGGGGTGCGGTGTCGGGGGGGTGCGATTACAACGTGTAATCAAAGCTATATTCACAGCGATGTCGGCATGAGAAAATCCTACAGTTAGCATTTGTGGGCTTTACTGTTGCATCTTCAATACGCTTATATCCATGACAGCACATAAACAAGAAATGTGAACAGATGGCGCTGGGTTTAATGACATATTTGCTATCAGTAAAGTCTCCCTCTAAGCCAGCGACTCAAACGCGCACCCTTAGGGGGGCGCGTTGTTATCGTGCGCGGCTCATGTCACTCTTTTCTCTCAGCTCCCCAGCTAAATATATCCAGTGTAAATGGAGTATTGTGCTGGATGTAATTAATGAAAAGGGTTCCAGTTGGCTTAACTCTACGGGCTGTTTATTTAAAGCCTTCCTCCTCCGTACCGATCTGATAGAGAGAGAGAGAGAGAGAGAGAGGAGAGAGAGAGAGAGGTTCTTATATAATGACAGGAATTCACAATGGAGTCGCGCTGAATGACAGCCACCCCACCCTCACCCCACCCTCACCCCCTCCCATCTCTCTCTCATTACAGTTTTAGCATTGGGAAACATGCCTGTCCCCAAACAGTCCCCCTCCCCTCCCCTCCCCTCCTCTCCTCTCCCCCCTTTTCCTCTCTTTTTTCTTGCCTCATTCTTCCACTGAAAACACATTAAATCATGTTGTTTTACACCGGAGAAGTTGACGCCCTGAGCAATCCGTCCAGGTTGATAGTGGGCGGGGCCTCGTCTTTGAGGAAACACACATGGCAACTTTGATCTGAAAGACATGTAATTCCTCGCCTGACCCAATTCCTGATAAGACGTTTTCCCCCCCTCTCTCTCTCTCTCTCTCTCTCACTCTCTCTCCCTCTCTCTCTCCCTCTCCCCCCCCCCTCTCTCTCCTCC
>NC_139647.1:15150145-15162645 GCF_964638095.1 Poromitra crassiceps
GCCCCTCACTGCACTGCCCCGCCCCCCCCCGCACTGCCCTGCCCCTCACTGCACTGCCCGCCCCGCCGAAATGAACGAGCCACTTTACTGCTTTGCTATAATTAAGAACAGGAGCCAACATGCATGGAGGGCTCTCTCTCCCTCTCTCTCTCTCTCTCTCTCTCTCTTTCCATATTACTCTCTCTCTCTGTCTCTCTCTCTCTCTCTCTGTTCTCTGTACAGTTTCAATAGAACATTTCCTCTGGGTGTTAGTGCCCTTTTGTGCGAATAGATTCCCTTTGAAGAGTTCGTACACAGACATGCCTTGTGAATGTAAAAGCCTCGATATCTCTTCAAGGGCTGTGCGTGCACGTGCGTGCTCGTGCGTGCACTGTCGCGCGTGCACTGCACGTGCTCGTGCGTGCTCGTGCGTGCTCGTGCACGTGCCCGTGCGTGTGTGAGCACAGCTTGCAGCTGATATCATGAGCAGAGGAAAGGCGAGTCGGTGCCTGTGAGCGATGCGAGGTTGACGAGTGACGGCTACTGAGTCATTTTGCAAACACAGTGTGTTATGTTATGCTATGTTATGCTATGCGGCTCCACTAAATGAATATGAAAAATGATCCAGATTGCGACTCCCTTTGAACAAAATCAGCACAGTGTTGTGAGTGTCGCTGACATGCTCTGTGATCACTTTGCCTTTGTGTTATTTCAATATAGTGATTTATTGATGGAGCAGCTCATGCATGATTAATGGCACTTTTTTTTTAGCTGAGCACACACTAGCTTGCGATTAGTGAGTAATGTTATATATAGATATATAGATAGATATAGATATAGATATATAGATATATCTATATATCTATATCTATATATATACCGTATATATATATATATAGATAGATATATAGATAGATATAGATATATAGATATAGATATAGATATATACAGTAGATATATAGATATATCTATATATCTATATATAGATATATAGATATATATCGATATCGATATATATAGATAGATATAGATAGATATAGATATATATATATCTATCTATATATCTATATATTTATATCTATAGATATATATAGATATATATAGATATATATCTATATCTATATAGATATAGATATATAGATGGATATAGCTATATAGATATAGATATAGATATATATATCTATATATCTATATAAATGTTATAGCACATTTTGTTTTATATCCGGACAGTGTAGTCACTCACAGATTTATCAAGCTATGATTCACGCAGATGAATTGAATTTGTTTCCTTGTTTCATCTCATTTTCTCTTCAGAGGAAACACAAGGTCGCCGTGACTCAAAATGTGATCCCCCCAAAACACACCGTTTCATTGGGTGTCGTTGACAGATGCTGTTCGCCTTTATATTTGGTCAGGTTTCAATAGCATGAAACCAATAAGCCAGATCGAGCGCCTGCTGCTGCTTATATAGCCCCCCTCTCAGTGTCAGCTCCCCTCAGCCAGGAGGGGGCATGCAGCAGGAGTGTGCCGGAGAGAGAGAGAGAGAGGAGAGAGAGAGAGGAGGGAGGGAGGGAGAAAGAGAGGGGAGGGGGAGAGAGAGGGTGGGGGAGAGAGGAGAGGGAGGGGGAGAGAGAGAGGGGTGGGGGAGAGAGAGAGGGAGGGAGGGGGAGAGAGAGAGGGAGGGGGGGGGGGTGAATCAGATATGTTATATATTAGGAGACGAGGCTAAATGGAAACAGGACAACCTCTGAGATCAATACAGAGCACAGGAGCCCAAAGCCTGGAGGATGGAGAGAGAATATCTAACGAACCTCTCTCTCTCTCTCTCTCTCTCTCTCTCTCTCTCGCTCTCTTTCCTTTCTTTTCTCTCCAATTCCCTCCTTTCCTGGTCTCTCCTCTCCTCTCCTCTCCTTCCCCCAATATATTCTTCTCTAAATATGTCCGGCCGGGGCTTTTGGACTTGTTTTATTGTGAGACCACTCCAAGTAAGAACAATCCGATGTGAAAGTGACATGATTAGCCCGGGGTTACAAGCTTCGCCGTCTCCTCGCCAAACCTCACAAAAGCAGCGGGGGATCCAGTAAATTCCTTGGCCCGGGCGGATCGTGTGGAAATGTTGACAACAGCTAAATGTGAGCGGAGTGAGTGATTTAAGCGCCTGACAGATACCCTGAGACTAATGCTTCTCAGCCTCCCCTCTCCTCGCCCTGGCTGTGACACAGAGCTGGCCACGATGAGCACACTCAACCTCCAAACATCTTGTCAGAGCTTGTGGGCCAGTTTGGATCTTGTTGAAGAGCTGGTTTTTGAATCATGTGAACGACACGGTTTTACACCAGTCGGATTTGTGTGTAGCCGCTGCTCTTAGCTCTCCGCGGCGGCCCCCCTCACACACACGCACGCACGCGCACGCACGCACGCACACACACACACACACACACACGCACACACACACACACACACGCTCACGCTGTACAAGTGGATTTTATTCTGGGCTTGTGAAACTTTTGACAGAAATTCTCCAATAAAAGCGCTGTGAAATACAGCAGGAGAGCGAGCTTTTCCTGGAGGGGGCCTTGTTCAGAATTCAGCGCTGTATCGATGATATTTCACCTCGCGTTGCTCCAGCCATCCATCCAGCAGAGGAGGCCGCTTCAACCACAGCTAATGAGTTCCACCACACACCAGGGCGTTTCTGAGACCGCTATTATGACTCGCGATTCATCACACTTGTTATGGACCAAACTGTAACAGAGACGTTATTTCCTCCCTATATAATGACACTAAATCTTTCCTTTTCTTCTGCTATAATAATAAATAAATGTATATACATACACCGTATAGGCTTCACACTCCTCTCTCTCTCTCTCTCTCTCCCCTCCTTAAGGAAAGAGGCAGGTCAAATATCTCGCCCTCCACATCCATCCTGTGTGCTTGACTCAAATAAATGTGTCTGCACTTGGGTTTTGTCACCATCGTGAATCAAATATTGTGCATAATGTATTATGTTGCATTTACTGTATTGGAATAGATTGAGAAGTACGTTCTTACTGTCGGGTGTTTCTCCTGACAGATATAGCTAACGACTGTAGTATCTCATTTCATGCATTTGTGATTGCGACTCTTAAGAAGTAAATACTGCACTCAGGCAGGGAGTAAATACTGTAACTGCACTCAAGGCAGGAAGTAAATACTGTAACTGCACTCAAGGCAGGGAGTAAATACTGTAACTGCACTCAAGGCAGGAAGTAAATACTGTAACTGCACTCAGGCAGGGAGTAAATACTGTAACTGCACTCAGGCAGGGAGTAAATACTGTAACTGCACTCAGGCAGGGAGTAAATACTGTAACTGCACTCAAGGCAGGAAGTAAATACTGTTACTGCACTCAAGGCAGAAGTAAATACTGTAACTGCACTCAGGCAGGAAGTAAATACTGTAACTGCACTCAGGCAGGGAGTAAATACTGTTACTGCACCCAGGCAGGGAGTAAATACTGTAACTGCAACTCAGGCAGGAAGTAAATACTGTAACTGCACTCAGGCAGGAAGTAAATACTGTAACTGCACTCAGGCAGGAAGTAAATACTGTAACTGCACTCAGGCAGGAAGTAAATACTGTAACTGCACTCAGGCAGGAAGTAAATACTGTAACTGCACTCAAGGCAGGAAGTAAATACTGTAACTGCACTCAAGGCAGGAAGTAAATACTGTAACTGCACTCAAGCAGGAAGTAAATACTGTAACTGCACTCAGGCAGGGAGTAAATACTGTAACTGCACTCAGGCAGGAAGTAAATACTGTAACTGCACTCAGGCAGGAAGTAAATACTGTAACTGCACTCAAGGCAGGAAGTAAATACTGTAACTGCACTCAGGCAGGAAGTAAATACTGCACTCAGGCAGGAAGTAAATACTGTAACTGCACTCAGGCAGGAAGTAAATACTCTAACTGCACTCAGGCAGGGAGTAAATACTGTAACTGCACTCAGGCAGGAAGTAAATACTGTAACTGCACTCAGGCAGGAAGTAAATACTGTAACTGCACTCAGGCAGGAAGTAAATACTGTAACTGCTCTCAAGGCAGGAAGTAAATACTGTAACTGCACTCAGACAGGGAGTAAATACTGTAACTGCACTCAGGCAGGAAGTAAATACTGTAACTGCACTCAGGCAGGAAGTAAATACTGTAACTGCACTCAAGGCAGGAAGTAAATACTGTAACTGCACTCAGGCAGGAAGTAAATACTGTAACTGCACTCAGGCAGGAAGTAAATACTGTAACTGCACTCAGGCAGGAAGTAAATACTGTAACTGCTCTCAAGGCAGGAAGTAAATACTGTAACTGCACTCAGACAGGGAGTAAATACTGTAACTGCACTCAGGCAGGAAGTAAATACTGTAACTGCACTCAGGCAGGAAGTAAATACTGTAACTGCACTCAGGCAGGAAGTAAATACTGTAACTGCACTCAAGGCAGGAAGTAAATACTGTAACTGCACTCAGGCAGGAAGTAAATACTGCACTCAGGCAGGAAGTAAATACTGTAACTGCACTCAGGCAGGAAGTAAATACTGTAACTGCACTCAGGCAGGGAGTAAATACTGTAACTGCACTCAGGCAGGAAGTAAATACTGTAACTGCAGTCAAGCGCAGTTTGGATTAGATCTTTTTCCTGCTGCACTCGTGTTTTTATGTTCCGTTGTTTGACTTGATCAAAAGCGTGACTGTGCTGTTACAGAAACAGTACGAGAGCGAGCCTCAAAGCTCTGCTGTAACTTCTCCTCTTTGCTGTTTTGTTCTTGTAAAAAAGCATGTTGTGAGAAAGTGGTGCTGGAGGAAGAATCATATCTCTGCACTCGTGTGAAAGAGTTTGCGTGTTTTTTTAAGACAATCAGCAGATGTACTTCTTGTCCTTGTTCTTTTCCCCCCCATTTGTTCCTAGGATTTCATCAACAGCACAAAAACACACTGCAGTTATGAATAAAACAGTTATTTCAAGAAAACTTTGGTCAAAACAATATCTGAAGCATATGATTTATATTAAGTCATATTTCTCTATGAATCAAGACAGAACAAGACAAAGCGAAGGCTGAGTCATGTCTTGCGTAACTGCGATGATGGATGTCATTCTGAAAGGGATTCACATAGTCACATGGTGATCTAATATATACTCTGTTTTTACTGTACGATATGATTGTGTTATGTGGTGTGTTACAGTATATTGAGTGCTGTATTGACTTGCTGGCCGTTACCCTCAGCTGTCCTGTAGCATTTACGGCCGTGACACCATTGTAGTTTATGAGGTCAGGAGCTTTACAACACGTTCTCAAAATAATCTGCTGCACCACAGCTGTTTGATACCAACAGACTACACCGCTGTCCCTAGAGGACTGCAGGGGGAGGGAGGGAGGGAGAGAGGGAGAGAGGGAAGGAGGGGGAGAGAGAGGGAGGGAGGGAGAGAGGGAGAGAGAGGGAGAGGGAGAGAGGGAAAGAGATGGAGGGAGAGGGAGGGAGAGAGGCAGAGAGAGGGAGGGAGGGAGAGAGGGAAGGAGGGGGAGAGAGAGGGAGGGAGAGAAAGAGGGAGGGAGGGAAGGAGGGAGAGAGAGGGAGAGAGAGGGAGGGAGAGAAGAAATAGAAAAGCAATAGAAACAGATCCTGAGAAATGAGGGAGAGAGACAGAGAAATTGCGTAACTCGTTCTCTCAGGGCCGCAACCAATTAGAATGTTTACGTAAAGATAAGGACGTCCTTTATTTGGAAAGGTCGTGCTTTATGAACAAAAGGAATGTACGTTACACTCAATGTACATCACACACACACACACACACACACCACACACCACACACACGCGCACACACACACACACACACACACACACACACACACACACACACACACACACACACACACACACACGCGCGCACACACACACACACACACACACTCGACACGCACGCTCACACACACTCGACACACACACACACACACACGCGCGCACACACATTCGACACACACACACACACACACACACACACACACACACACACACTCGACACACACACGCTCACACACACTCGACAGACACACACACACACACACACACTCGACACACACTTACACTTACAGCGTCTTTGTACAGTTCTTAATGCCCTGCGGCTCTCTCTGCAAATTGAATGTAATCAAGGTAAATGTAGTGAGCGTCCTGGGGAGAGAGAGCAGGTCTGACGGTGCTCGCTCGCTCGCTCGCTTACAATAAAACCCTGACATTTGGAAACAAAGCCCCTCCTCTTCCTCCCAGCTGTAATTGCATTCGACAACTGCTGCAATCTTTGATGAATGCGTGGCGAAAGCGTGCGTCTGTGTGTGTGCATTTGTGTATGTGTGTGTGTGTGTGTGCGTGTACATGTGTGCGCGTGTGTGCGTTTGTGTGTACAGGCTACGGTCGTGTGTGTGTGTGTGTGTGTGTGTGTGTGGTACACCGTATCATCTGAATGGTTTGAATCATGTCTTTTGAAGCTAGTCGTTGGAGTATAGTGTATAGTGTATATTGTATAGTGTATATTGTATAGTGTATAGAGTATAGTGTATAGTGTATAGAGTATAGTGGAGCTAATTCCACTGATTGCGCTGAATCCAGCTGCTGTAAACACATTGTGAATGTTGACCTTCCTCCTGTTTCTTCTGCACATTTCATTGTTGTTATCTGCTGCTCTCATGACTCACTGTGACTTTCCTTTGAATCTGGAATCCTGCTCGCAATATAACAGCTGAGCACACCACAATATAACAGCACAGAGCACACCACAAGCTACAACTGTCTTTAATCCATCCGTTTACGCTGTATATGTTGCCTGTGGAGGCAAGCAAGGCCAGCTAGTTAGCCACTACACATATATTAGCATCAGCATGCTAGCAGATATTAGCAGTCAAAGTTAGGTCTGGGCTTTATAAAAGCAGACGACACATTAAGTAATTAGGCTAATATAAAATGTAATCTTTTTTCAAACCATGTGACTTTGCTTGATCAAACCGTTGAACCATGTAGGTATTGTTTTAAGCGTTGAGAGAAATATGAGCTGTGTTAACCCATTGATACCTGATGCAGCATTTGTGTGTGTGTCCCTTTAAGACGCGGTTCACGGTCTTAAAGGGATACACACACAAATGAGGGATATACACAAAAATGCTGCATCAGGTATCAATGGGTTAATTCAAACCAGCAGTCATCCTCTTGGACTTTTAGTCTGGTTTATCTCATTTAAAGTGACCTCTAGAACTATTAAATACAAGTAGAACATTTGACATATTTTATGATTGAATTCTCAGGAGGAAGGACCAGATTGATCAAATCATAATATGATAGGCCAGGCCTTCATATGGTTTCATATGAAGTCACATTATACTATGACTTCTGTTCTGTTAGTGTCTGTATACATCATTTATACATCTTACTCATATAACTGGGGTGGCCGTGCGGGCGAGAGAGCGCTGCAGTTCAGCCGGCGAAGGCAGCGGGGGGCGCTAGAAAGGAGCACGCTCAGTTTCTAGTCTTTATAAAGACTACGGTGTGGACTGTAAAGCAAGAATTCAAATTTAGCATGTGTTGTTGTATTATCTCATAAATGATTTGGTAACTGATTTGTCTGCAGCAGGTATGAAGGCGTCCATATGTTTTTATGGATTATAGAGTGGACTGTAACAAGGTCAGCAGGCAGCTAGCAATCCACAGGGCCACACACACACCACGACACGCGCACGCACGCACACACGACACAACACACACACACACACACACACACACACACACACACACACACACACACATGTGTCACTCACACACACACACACACACACACACTGTCACACACACACATACACACACACACACACACACATGCACACACACACCTCTGCCTGTGGAGAAACTCTTTCACACGTATTTTCGAAAGCGATGCATCAGATAGAGAAATTGCTCCCGAGGATTTTCTTTCAGCTGGCTTGTTAAAGCCTGTCAATCTAAATGGTGTTTTCACGTGTGATTTCTCTGAGCACAACAGCGATGATGCATCATGCAGCACGTGAAGCATTCCAAACATGCACCCCATCATGAGGGATGTGCTCAGCGGGCATCACCGGGTGGCTGCTCAGCGGGCATCACTGGGTGGCTGCTCAGTGGGCATCACTGGGTGGCTGCTCAGCGGGCATCACTGGGTGGCTGCTCAGCGGGCATCACTGGTGGCTGCTCACTGCTCATTGAGTTTGTTGCTGAGCTGTATGATGTCTGCGGGGGAGGCTGTGAAACTGCCTCCCAAACTATTTCAGCCTTCGTTGGAAAAGGAATGAATGCCCCTAAGTGTTGTTTTGTTTTTAATCACATTTACACGACATGTTAGCTTTAGCTTTAGCTGACACCGTTACCCAGGCCGACTTACAATGAGCAGTAATATGAGCGCTAGAACAAAGGTAAACTCTAAGATAAGCAAGCGTCGGATGGCAGCCAGTAGTAATGTGTACAAAGTTCAGAGGCAGAGCGCTCTGGTCTGAGACTGATCTGTGTGATATAAACAGCTGCAGGACAAACTGAAAGGGAACACTTGGATTTTCTTTTCACTATTTCTTCAGTTCATCAACAACAGTGATGATGAAAGCTGATGTTAGCAACAACAGTATCTACACAATTAATTACCGGTAGTTTACATCACTCAGTATTTTGAAACAGCATCAAAATGCACGTTTATTGCACATTTCTTTTATTTCTTTATTTGGACATTTTCAGTATTGGATGGATATGAAGTTCTCTCCTCTCCTCTCCTCTCCTCTCCTCTCCTCTCCTCTCCTCTCCTCTCCTCTCCTCTCCTACCCTCCTCCTCTCCTCTCCTCTCCTACCCTCTCCTCTCCTCTCCTCTCCTCTCCTCTCCTCTCCTCTCCTCCTGTCTGCCTCATATCTGCCTCCTCTCCTCTCCTCTCCTCTCCTCTCCTCTCCTCTCCTCTCCTCTCCCCTCCCGTCCTCTCCTCTCCTCTCCTCTCCTCTCGTCTCGTCTCCTCTCCTCTCGTCTCCTCTCCTCTCCCCTCCTCTTCTCTCCTCTCCTCTCCTCTCCTCTCCTCTTCTCTCGTCATGTAAAACTAACACTGCTTATCCTTCCACACCATTGAAAAGCAGTACATGTGCATAGTAGTTTCTCAAAGCATTTTCTGTTTAAATCCTGTTTATGGATGCAAACTTTAATAATTTTCCTTAAACAACCACGATTAATCGATGAATCATTATGTAAAACAAACAGCTTTTGACAGAAAGGAAATACAGAATGTGGGTTTTGACACCTGTCTCTTTAGGCCTACTCAACTCAACCAAGCACACTCTGTATTTCAACATTGTTTACAATGAATATGGTTAGGGTCTATTTGGGTGTAATTCTCCTCACTGGACTTTTTACTTCCTTGCTTGGCTTTTTTCTTCCTCTATGGTGGTAAAATAGCACATAGCCTGCATTGTCGATTATTCAATTAATATGTTTGGTCGATCAATTCTTAACGGCTAATAACTGATTGTCGATTAACCATTAACATCCCTAATCCTGTTCCCATGTAGACTCACTTGGAAGCCCGTCTCATCTCTGTGCGTCCTAACTGTGCGTCCTAACTGTGCCTCCTAACTGTGCCTCCTAACTGTGCGTCCTAACTGTGCGGTCCTAACTGTGCGTCCTCTTGTTTGCAGGCCAGGAGGAGGACGGCCGGGGGGTTCTGGTACTGAGCTACCCGCAGTACTGCCGCTACCCCGCTCGGTGCTGGCGCGGCTCCGGGAGCAGCCGTCGTCTCTGCTCACGGACCACACGGTGCTGGCGCTGGGCGGTATTGCCGCGCTGGGCGGGAACACCCGGATCCTGTACTGCCGGGACACCTTCGAGCACCCCACCCTGCTGCAGAACGACAGCATCTGTGACGAGTTCGGTGAGTGTGTTCAGCTTAACCAGCGCCTCCATCCAAAGCTTCAGATTAGTAACCCGGGTCGACCGTGTGACCGCTCACTTGGAAATGGACTTCCAACAGACAAAATATTGGCTATATTTGTTTTTCTTTCATTCTCATCTGAAATATTCAATGATGTCCTTAAAGTGACTCTGGCCATTTGTGTTGGCCTGCTGTTAGTGGACTGTATAAACCTTTGGGCCATTAAGGCTCCATTGTGTCAAATCCCAGAAACTGTACTTGAATCCATTGAAAATGGTAATGAGCTGAAAGGCTGCCTCTCATGAAGAAGACCATCATGTCACAGAGGAAAGGTCTGAACAGACACACAGCCCAGTGCCTTTAGGAGGAGTTCACATGAAGATGAACATGCGGGAGGAGGGTCTTTTCACTGGAGCAATACTGTGCACTGATATTTGTGCAGACCGTGCACATATTTAAAACATGGTTCATACGTGATGTTTTATAATAGCTGTATTTACTCTACTGAATATGAGGAGTTCCTATTCCAAGTCAAAGCTTTAAAGAAATCTCGTAGCTGTAACTTGTTATTTCTGACCTGGATGTGTAGAGCATTAGGGCCTGTGTCCACCTAGCGTCTTTTCATCAGCTCCGGCGTCTTTTTATAGTTGTTTCCAATGGGGGGGAGAGCATATGCGGGCGCACACGGACGTCTAGAGAAAGTGCGCTGCGCCCAGCGTCTATTTTCGCAGCGCTCCGGCGTTTTTGTGCGCCCGACTCCCAGCGCTCCCAGCTGAAAAGATTTTACCTTTTCAGAAAGACGCTGGTGTCGGGTGCTCCTTTTCTGACAACTAATCATATGGAGAAACTATCACAAGAGATACAGACAGGCTCAATTGTGAGAGCAGATTGGCTAGACTTGTGGTGAGTGTTGAGCTAAATCACTGTATGTGTGTTGTTAGCTATTGTTAGCTGTCAGCTATCAAGCTAGCTACCGCACTGAGCTAACGTTACTTTCAGACTGCTTCCTTGCATCTTGTGCGCTGAGATCAGCGCTCCCCAGCGCACTTCCAGCGTTTAAACGGTCAGAAAAAGAAGCTAGATGGACACACGGCCTTAGGTTGTAGTTTGTAGCTTGTGCTTTGGTTTTCCTTCAGATGTTTCTGATCGAACCATCTGCACCTTCTCACACTCGATAGTCCAAATGAATTGGCTCTGCAAACAGAATAGGCCTCTGATCAATGGCTCTTCAGTCGACTTAATTGAGGCTGAAATGAGAATTCAATATAATACTTAATAATCGGCGATCATTTACTAGTAAGACTTTTCAATAATGAATTTCATTTCACCCCGGGTTGGTTTGCCCCCGGAGGGCTCGTTCTGTTTACGAGCACCAGTGACCACCATTCAAACACCTCCGCCAGTCCCTCCTTACGGGAAGCATTCTGTGGTTGGAAGTGAGGAATTCTGAAGTGCTGGAACACGTCTCTATCTGCCATTCACAAGACTTTCCCTGTAGCACACCAAAGCCACAACATCTGATCCACCTTTGAAACAAAGCAATCGTGTTCTTCATCTGTCTTGATCTTTCCGCTCGTCCAGCAGCTCAGTATAGCTCAGTGGAGGAGAGAGGGGGGTTTGTGACATTCACAGTAACGACTCCTCTTGGTCAGAAGTCATTGTTTTTCTTTTCCTGTACCATTTGCCAGTGGGTAAAAGAGCCTGTGAGGAGAGCAGCAGAGGTGAGAGCAGAGGGGGAAAAGGTTTTTTAGGCGTGTAGGAAAACTCTGTTATGAATAGTAACGCTCACATCCTGTGGCTGCTGTTGCTCATTCACTTGGCTCAATAAAGCCATTCCTCTGTGAGCCACATTCAAGCTAAAGCTTTATTCTCGGAGCCGGAGGGAATTCGAGGTTTTTACCCGAGGCAACCGGAATCCCTCCCTAATGTTATTCACATCATGTTATTCACATCGAAGGTTGTCCAGTTAGAATCATACCTTTAGTTCAATTACATCAAGACACACATCAATTACATCAATGCATACATCAATTACATCAATACATACATCAATTAATTGATGTATGTATTGATGTAATTACATCAATACATACATCAATTACATCAATACATACATCAATTACATCAATACACACATCAATTACATCAATACAC
The DNA here is from genome assembly GCF_964638095.1 of Poromitra crassiceps. Taxonomy (NCBI): domain Eukaryota; kingdom Metazoa; phylum Chordata; class Actinopteri; order Beryciformes; family Melamphaidae; genus Poromitra; species Poromitra crassiceps. The sequence continues at coordinate 15,162,227 of NC_139647.1, forward strand.
ACATCAATTACATCAATACATACATCAATTACATCAATACATACATCAATTACATCAATACATACATCAATTACATCAATACACACATCAATTACATCAATACATACATCAATTACAATGAATTACAGCTCAGTCACTGATTTGTTTCAAAGCAACAGGGAAGTCATTGCCATCACTCTGCAAAGTTCACTAAAGGCGGCTCTGCTTCTTATTCACACACACACACGCACACACACACACACACACACTCATGCACAAACACACAGTGTATGTGCGTCTGTGTGTGTCTGCGTGTGTGTGTGTGTGTGTGTGTGCGTGTGCGTGTGCATGCATGTGTGTGTGTGTGTGTGTGCGTGTGTGTGCGTGTGTGTGTGTGCGTGTGCATGCATGTGCGTGTGTGTGTGTGTGTGTGCGTGTGC
>NC_139647.1:15167645-15175145 GCF_964638095.1 Poromitra crassiceps
CAATAAGTTCTTTTAACTTGGAGTGCTTGAACTCTTTAGGATCCAGCACCCAGTTAATATTATTTCCGAGTTGAGCGTGTTCTTTTTGATTTTCTAAATAACTGACATTGCAATATATGTTGTTTCTGCGATATATATATATATTGCAATATATATATAAATTATGAAAACTGACGTGTTTGAGTTAATTTGCCTTATTCTGTGACATTGCATGTCCTGCGACGTGACTATTGTGCATGAGCACATTGTGATGACGATGCTGAGTCATAGTAACACCTCCACCTCAGCCTCCTTGACCCGCTCGTTCATCAGAACCTGGATCATGACCTGGATAATTAACATCTCAGTCCATCCAGTCTCATGTTCAACCTTCATCTCTGACTGTTAAACCAAGAGTCAAACTTCTGCCAATGTGGTGGTGAGGTCACTCCACTGTGTCGGGAATTTCCTGGAAATAACTAGCATCAAGAAAATGATTGCCAAGATGATTTTATTTGATTGTGTTGAATGTTTTTGCCGTGTGTATGGAACTGGGCTGTGGAGCGTTGGTTTACAGGAGAAACAGGATTACATTGAACTGATAACAACAACAAGTCATGAAATGAAATCCCACATGTGTTTTGGATCCTGCTGAAGGAAGGTCCCTAATAAACGCTGCACACACACAGAGACACACACGCACACACGCACGCACGCACACACACACACACACACACACACACACAGACACACACGCACACACGCACATACACGCACACACGCACACACACACACACACGCACACGCACACGCACACGCACACGCACACGCACACACACACACACACACACTCACACACACACACACACACAGAGACATGCTGGAACCAGTTAACACCTCTGACTCATCTGCAGTGCAACTGTACATGTTGTTTACCCATCTCCAAGTCTGAGAGAGAGAGACAGAGAGAGAGACAGAGAGAGAGAGAGACACAGAGAGAGAGAGAGAGAGAGAGAGAGAGACAGAGAGAGAGAGAGACACAGAGAGAGAGAGACAGAGAGAGAGACAGAGAGAGAGACCAGAGAGAGACAGAGACAGCGCTCTTGAACGCAGCCCTTTGGTAAGGCTGCTGTGTGTAGCATCTTCCAGTGTGTGTGCAGGTGAGGGCTTGTCTCTATAAAGGGGCTTATGTGAAGCTTGAAGTGGAGTCAGAGAGCAGGTTGCCACAGCGCTGACTGAGTGAGACAGGACGATTGTGTTATCATCATCACTATGATGACTGTGTGTGATATTGCACAAGGATGTTTCCAAAATGAGGCAGCGGCCGTGCGAGAAATTGAACACCCACACTGACAAAACCAAAACTCATGAAACAGGATTGAAGTTTTATGCCATTTTTTTTTTTTTTTTGCAACATTTGTTCATAAAGAAATAGTCGTTTTGGATATACTGTATGTACAGTATGCAGCAGTCACTGTGCAGTGAATGAGACAGAAGACGGGGGTTGTTGTTTAGTTTGTGTATTTCAGTAAAGCCCTTCTGAGGTCCCTCAAACACACCGGCCTGTAAACAGAGGGAGGAATGTCTCCACTGGCCTGCTTTCTTTACGGGAATGATTCTTATTTATAATCGCCGTGCTTTCATGCTTTAATGGTTTAACGCGCTGTAGCTTTTGGGAATGACTCGGTTGCTTTGATTTGGTTCATTGGCCGACTCAATCCCATCAAGTGTAAGTAGAGCGTATAGATCTATTACAATACATCATGTTTGATTGATCTATTAGAATATGTTTGATGGATGTATTTCTCCTGCCTGACATTTATTTACAGCTCCATGCTGTGCTTTCTGTTCCCAAGTCATGAATAGAAGCAGCCTTGAAGCTTATCCACTGCTCCCTTTCAACTCTCTCTCTCTATCTCTATCTCTCTCTCTCTCTCCCTCCCTCTCTCCCTCTCTCTCTCTCTCTCTCTCTCTCTCTATCTCCCCTCTCTCTCTCCTTCTCTCTCTCTCTCTCTCTCCCTCCCTCTCTCTCTCTCCCTCTCTCTCTCTCTCTCCCTCTCTCTCTCCCTCTCTCTCTCCCTCTCTCTCTCTCCTCCCTCCTCCCTCTCTCTCCCTCTCTCTCTCTCCCCTCTCTCCCTCCCTCTCTCTCTCTCTCTCCCTCTCTCTCTCCCTCTCCCTCCCTCTCTCTCTCTCCCTCCCTCTCTCTCAAATTCAAATTCAAATGAGCTTTATTGGCATGACAAGTTACAAGCTTGTATTTCCAAAGCAAATAACAATATACAAATATCAGTATGCAAATAACAATCAATACAAGTGTACAATGTACTAATACAAGTATAATACAAACAGTATTATATAATATTAGAATATAGAATATAATAGAATATTCAGGTATAGAGTAACTCTCTCTCTCCCTCTCTCCCTCCCTCTCTCTCCCTCTCCCTCTCTCCCCTTCCTCTCTCTCTCTCTCTCCCTCTCTCCCCTCCCTCTCTCTCTCTCTCTCTCTCTCTCCCTCTCCCTCTCTCCCCTCCCTCTCTCTCTCTCTCTCTCTCTCTCCCTCTCTCTCTCTCTCCCTAACTAACATTATTAAAATATCATAAAGTAACGCTATTTTCTGATAATTTGCTCAACTATTACTTGCTACCTGATGCCTCGCGGCACATTGCTGCCTCTACCGGTCGGAAGTATTACTGTTCTTATTATCCGATGTTTGTCGTCAATTTTCCTCGAAATGGGGCTATCATTTGGAAAACGGAGCGCGTTAGAGCATGAAAAAGACTTGAAATTGTTTTTTCAGACCATAAACTCATTTGGAAAGTGTTTATTTAAGACATAGACCGAGAGAGAAGTTGGCTCGTTTCCCATAGAGTTGAATGGATGTTCCCGGGAGTGCTACACAAGCTGCGACCCCCACTGGCCATTTGAAAGAATGCAATTTCCGCATAGGCGTCAAAAATAGGCAGGCTGAATTGGGCACTGGTTTGAAGGTTATCGCCTATTTGAGCAAATCCTCCACATGATATAACTTTGACTCTTTTACATTTGTCACTCGTGGAACAGCACACTCTGTGTGTGTGTGTGTGTGTGTGTGCGTGCGCTGCGCGCGTGTGTGTGTGTGTGTGTGTGTGTGTGTGTGTGTGTGTGTGTGTGTGTGTGTGTGTGTGTGTGTGGGACATGCCCTTTTCTGTTCTTTGCTAACATTGGAACAATAGCCATTATGAGCTACTTGCCAACACTTAGGCAGGGACAAAAGCTTCAGCGACAGGTTCACTTGTCACATATTGAAAGCTTGTATTTGGAGGCTGCTGCTCTGCTCTTCTCAGTGGATCCTCAGTGTATTTAGTCTCTTCCTTCAGACAGCAAAGGTACTGTAACTGCCTCCAGACATGTGACCAACACCAAAGACTTCTGTCTGTTGTAGTAATGACAGAGTCTTTCTTGCACTGAATACAGGGCGATATGATCAAGTTGTCAGCGCTCGTGGCATTCCTCAGTGTGTGTGTGTGTGTGTGTGTGTGTGTTGTGTGTGTGTCAGTCAGTGGGTCTGGGCTGAGATGAAAGTCAGCCATGTCAGTGTGATGGCTGTTAATAAGTCCTTATGGTATGATGCTACCATCATGAGGCTAGCACATGAGGAGGACAGAGAGAGAGAGAGAGAAAGAAAGAAAGAAAGAAAGAAAGAAAGAAAGAAAGAAAGAAAGAAAGAAAGAAAGAAAGAAAGAAAGAAAATGAATGATACTGAAGTGATGTAATTATACGTGTACCTTGTTTTGACTATGAGACCAAATGAAAAGATTGTAACATTTGTCTTGTAAAAGATGTAACACACTTTCACCAGGTACTAATTGCTTTGCTAAGTGAAAGCTTGAGTCTGCAGCCTTTATGAGTTTGCACAGTGATAAGGTACACACACACACACACACACACACACACACACACACACACACACACGCACACACACACACTCACACCCCCCAACCAATCCGATGAGAACGATTTCATAATCCGTCGCAAATAATCAACTTCTTTGAACAGTTTAATTGGCTCTTCCTGGAACGGCACGGCTTCGCTTCATTTGATCTGATGAAAGACTAATGTTGCCTCTCCCCAGGGGGAGCATGCACAACGGCGCACAAATAATCAATTGAGAACACTACCCTCTCTCTTTCTTTTCTCAAATGACTGCCATAATAAACTTGGAAAATTCATACTGCCAATTTCAGGGCCCCCCCGAATTGCTTTCATGTTTACTCGCTAATCACATTTAATTTTGCGAGGTTTGCTTTTAAGTGAAAATAATCCTGATTCCTGGAAGGCTGATGGATCGGCGGGTCAGGCGGAAGCGGGGATTTTGATTGTCATCATAAAGCATAAGGCACCGTTGTTATTATGAGCGTTTGGAAATGTTCCAGAAACATTCCTTTGCACGGTACATGATCAGTGATAAGTTGCACTTTGTGCTTCACTGTGCTGGCTTCACTGTGCTGGCTTCACTGGTGCTTTGAATAAGCTGCATGGCTGCAAGGAAATGCGACTGGAACGCATCTGGTGTGTGTCAAAGGGAAACAGAAGTAGGCTATGCAAAAGAAATATGTCAAATTGAAACTGACAAAGTCGTGATGGTTTGGGAGAATGTCCTCTCTCTCCAGCAAAGGAGTTGGATTGACTTGCGGATTCCTCGTCGAAAGAAGTAAGCAGAAAACATGTCTGGCACTTTTCGGTGAGCCCTTTCGTTCCCGAGATATTTGCAAAAAACTGCTTAGGGTGAGGGTGAGGGTGAGGGTGAGGGTTAGGGTGAGGGTGAGGGTGAGGGTGAAGGTTAGGGTTAGGGTTAGGTTAGGTTAGGGTGAGGGTTAGGTTAGGGTGAGGGTTAGGGTGAGGGTTAGGTTAGGGTGAGGGTGAGGGTGAGGGTGAGGGTGAGGGTTAGGGTGAGGGTTATGGTGAGGGTGAGGGTTAGGTTAGGGTTAGGGTTAGGGTGAGGGTGAGGGTTAGGGTTAGGATGAGGGTGAGGGTTATGTGATTTTTTTGCCGGTGGTCGGATTGACTGTATCTAATCTATCTAATCTATTTATTATTATTATTATTTTTAACATTTATGCAATAATATATACATCTACATATTTGCACACACCCTCATCTATATTACCCCCCTCGTTTCCACCTAACGTACTCTGTCCTTAACAGTAAGGCCAACCGGCCATTATGTGGGACTACCCTTAATTTAACCCCCCCGCCCCTTATTTTTTTTAGGGGGGGGGCTTTAGTGTTTGAATTATATATATATATATATATATATATATTTTGGTAAACAAACCGCGTCACTGGGGTAAAACGGAGCCAGCCTTGAGTGTCTCACTCTAGCCCCGGTTATGTTGTTTACATTTTAAAAACTGCGTCAGTTCACACAACTTTAACACGACATCATGCATATATTATACATCAAACTCTTGAGCTACTTCTGCTCTCACTCAGAATGTCAAAATATAAGCGATGTCATCAGGTATAGTTTTTGAGATATGAACGTTTGTTTGGCACAACTCATACTAGTTAAGTGCCGCGCTTACGGGGGATTTGCGGTGTCGTGACGTCACGCTGCTTCCTCCTGTTGATGTATGCAGTATATAATTGCATCCCATGACAAACAATAACAGGTTGGATTAGGAAAATTTAATTTAGTCCCTTGGTGGTGAATTCTGCCCATCAGCTCCATCTGTTCTGTGCTTGACGCAACTCGAAGGGGGAAGCGTCAAAAATAGACTGTCGGCGCGTATTATTAGCGGAGCAGAGGGGAGAGAGACGCTTCAGGACCGCGGCGGCTAGCCCCTTTCACCAAATCGGTGTAAAACCAAAACCCTAACCTAAATTAACCACAACTCCAACCACACTTTCCCTAGTAGGCTTGGCAGGAGGAAATCCTCACACACACACACACACGCACACACGCACACACACACACACACACACACACACACACACACGCACGCACACACACACACAGCCACTTGAATAACTTCACATGCCGACAGGTCGATAGTGTCCATCTCTAAAAGAAGCTGATTGACAGACTTTTAGACGACAGAAATATGGACTATGTTTTAGCGTAACGTCCTGGTAAACACAAACACTTGGCTGGGATGTGGGGCTTGTCTCCATGGTAACGTGAGTCGCAGCATGCGGCGCGCGCGGCCTCGCGTTTCTGACAGCTTCTCCCTGATGATGATTGATAATTACCACCTGACTTGTTGTCCCCGTTTCCACAAACATATGGCGCTAGCTGCCCTCCGCCGTACATCTGCCAAAATGTTCTCTCTTCTCATAATAGCTTTTTAATGTTGCGTTTTGTTGCGCGTGCATAGCGAGCAATCACCCCCCCCCCCCCCGCCCCCCCACCCCCCTCCTCTTTGTAATTACATTTGCCGCTGCTCACACAGTTGTTAGAGAAGCCAGAGATAAATAGATAGATAGGAAACGCAGGAGAGAGAGAGGGGAGGGGATGGACTTCACATTGAATTGAATACAGGTGGATTTAAATGTGACAAATGGACAGGAGAAGCAAAGACAATCTGCACTTCTCACAGTGCAGTCACAGATTCAGGGGCGGCTGTAGCTCAGGAGGTAGAGCGGGTCGTCACCAGTCGCTTTGGATGAAAGAGGTCGGTGGTTCGATTCCCGCCTCCTCCAGTCTGCATGTCGAAGTGTCCTTGGGCAAGATACTGAACCCCAAATTGCTCCTGATGGTGTGCCAGCACCCTGTGTGGTAGCCCGCCGCCATCGGTGTGTGAATGGGTTAATGTACCTACTTATTGTAAAGCGCTTTGGATAAAAGCGCTATATAAATGCAGGCCATTTAGCATATTCAGATTTCAGGTGCGTGAGACTCTTTATTCCATATGTGTATGACATGATGCTGTGTTTGCATACATGCAGAACAGCTCGTAGTTAAGAGGCGAGTGGAAGCGGTCGTGTTATCCTCGCACAGGCCACAGGAGGCATCAATCTATAAACATGATTTATCTACTGCGCTCCTATGGACCCAGGCATTTGCATAGCCTTCTCTGCTGTGTATCTCATTATCCCACCACAGCAGAACCTCCACCTCGGACTTCCAAACGGACCAGCGTATCAAGCACGCTGTCGCTAACCCAAATATCATTAAAGGATGAAATCCATTGGTGTTCCCCTCAGAGACGGCTTTGCATCTGTAAAGACAACATCTGTGCATTTTAGACTAGATACATGCGGAATTGATTGGAAGACATTTTCTATGACAAAGAGGAGATAATTCTATTCTATTCTATTCTATTATTATATTATATTATACTATCGGGATGTCCTCCGTACATGCAGCGTTTGACCTCCACTTTAAATTGTGCAGGTTGTTTTAGAATATGTCTGCATTCATGTTTAGCTCAATAGGCTCTTAGTATTTTGCTTGTGTTGCACTTGATTTGGGGGACAGGTTTGGGTTTTGGGGGGCAGCATCAGCGGGGGTCTACTGTTCCACTTCTCCTCTCTTCAAAT
>NC_139647.1:15177645-15190145 GCF_964638095.1 Poromitra crassiceps
TGGCTGGCTGGCTGGCTGGCTGACTGACTGACTGACTCACAACCCTGAGCAAGTACATTGTGACATCATCAGTGATGTCACTGGTTCTAGGAAGTTCTATGGAACAGAAATATGGAAGTACCAACGCCTAAAAGAAAAAAGAAAAAAAATCAGCTTGTGAAAGTTTTCACCTTACAGTATGTAGTCCCGCCCACTTGACCCGTTGAAACCTGTTCCTGCTCAAACCTGCTGTTTGACCTGCTCAAACCTGCTGTTTGACCTGTTCAAACCTGCTGTTTGACCTGCTCAAACCTGCTGTTTGACCTGCTCAAACCTGCTGTTTGACCTGCTCAAACCTGCTGTTTGACCTGCTCAAACCTGCTGTTTGACCTGCTCAAACCTGCTGCTTGACCTGCTCAAACCTGCTGTTTGACCTGCTCAAACCTGCTGTTTGACCTGCTCAAACCTGCTGTTTGACCTGCTCAAACCTGCTGTTTGACCTGCTCAAACCTGCTGCTTGACCTGCTCAAACCTGCTGTTTGACCTGCTCAAACCTGCTGTTTGACCTGCTCAAACCAGCTGTTTGACCTGCTCAAACCTGCTGTTTGACCTGCTCAAACCTGCTGTTTGACCTGCTCAAACCTGCTGTTTGACCTGCTCAAACCTGCTGTTTGACCTGCTCAAACCTGCTGTTTGACCTGTTCAAACCTGCTGTTTGACCTGCTCAAACCTGCTGCTTGACCTGCTCAAACCTGCTGTTTGAGCTGCTCAAACCTGCTGTTTGACCTGCTCAAACCTGCTGTTTGACCTGCTCAAACCTGCTGCTTGACCTGCTCAAACCTGCTGTTTGACCTGCTCAAACCTGCTGTTTGACCTGCTCAAACCAGCTGTTTGACCTGCTCAAACCTGCTGTTTGACCTGCTCAAACCTGCTGCTTGACCTGCTCAAACCTGCTGTTTGACCTGCTCAAACCTGCTGTTTGACCTGCTCAAACCTGCTGCTTGACCTGCTCAAACCTGCTGTTTGACCTGCTCAAACCTGCTGCTTGACCTGCTCAAACCTGCTGCTTGACCTGCTCAAACCTGCTGTTTGACCTGCTCAAACCTGCTGCTTGACCTGCTCAAACCTGCTGTTTGACCTGCTCAAACCTGCTGTTTGACCTGCTCAAACCTGCTGTTTGACCTGCTCAAACCTGCTGCCTGCTCAAACCAGAGATGAACTCTGGTCAAAACTAGTGACTCACTGGAAGCAGGCTGCGGGCATATATCTCTGCCACAGGAAGTGTCAACACAATCGTCTCCGATTGTGTTGACACTTCCTGTTAGTCTCTGGTGCCAGTCTGTCTGTCTCTTCTACATCAGGTGAAGAGTAGCAGAGCTTCTCTTTGGACTTCTAGTGAAGACAACACGGCCTGTCCTCTAGTGAAGACAACACGGCCTGTCTTCTAGTGAAGACAATGCGGCCTGTCTTCTAGTGAAGACAACACGGCCTGTCCTCTAGTGAAGACAACACGGCCTGTCTTCTAGTGAAGACAACACGGCCTGTCTTCTAGTGAAGACAACACGGTCTGTCCTCTAGTGAAGACAACACGGCCTGTCTTCTAGTGAAGACAACACGGCCTGTCATCTAGTGAAGACAACATCACCTGTCACCTCCTGCTTTGTGTCTTCTAGTGAAGACAACATCACCTGTCACCTCCTGCTTTGTGTCTTCTAGTGAAGACAACATGGCCTGTCTTCTAGTGAAGACAACATCACCTGTCACCTCCTGCTTTGTGTCTTCTCTGTGGTCCAGTGAGCTGCCTTGCTGTGTTGGAGCCCCTCTTGTCACATCACCATGTCTTCAGTGGAGTTAAAATGTTAAATATCACTTCAGTGATCACATGTGACGCCTCACTGCTCTGCAGAGAAACATCTGCGTGTCTCATGAGTTGTAGGAGGTGGGGGTTCTGCATCATGTTTTGCTTTGATTCATTTTGATCTATCATTATGTTCTAGTCTATCTTGAGGGACATGCTTTAGCAGTTTGCAAAGTAGACATAATCTTTGCTGAGAATTGCCAACTGGGAGTCGGTTCTTTGGTGATTTTGCTCCCAAGTGAGGGGGCAGAATATGCTTTCCTCCTACCGCCGGTTGCTCCACTCCACCTTACGTCCCCTCCTCCTCCTCCTGTCCGTCTGAACTCTGACCTTATTATGGTGTGAGGAACCTGAAGTTAAACCATAGAAGAAGAATATTCTGCCAGTGAAGATGTCCATTTGAGTAGTTGCTTCATGGCTGCACAGGTGGACTTCAAGTACCATCAGAGGCGGGACGAGTCTCCCTCGGCTCGGCTCATCGGGTCACACGGTCTCTCTGAGGGATTGCAAACCCTGAGAAGTTGCTATTCCGGAGCCGGAGTCAAAACAGTCCAAAGCAGTCGTTGCGTTCCTCCCATAAAGAGGTCAACAGCTCATTTGTACACGGTTGCGAAATTGTTGTGCAGTGAGCTCAGCAGCTTTGTGAACCTGCTGTTGGACCACAGTTCTGTTGGCTGTCGTTCTATTTAGTCGTTTCCTGGCAGGATTTCCCAACCAATCCATTGTAAGTGATTTATTTCAGCGTGTGATGTTGAACAATCAACTTTCATAACTGCTTCATTGCACATTTTTGTATGATGGCAGCATTACGCACTTACACAGAAGATTGCAAAATAAAAGTCCCTGCAGCCAATATGGGTTTCAGTCTGACTCTGCCTGCCTGGGCAGTATATTGATATTATATCCATATTGTGATATGAGACTAACATAACGGTTTCGATTCTGGATGTCGGAATATCGTTTGTGATACAGCATAACTATTGTCTAGGCTGTATTACAGTAAAATGATGTCATTTTCTGAACTTACCAGACTGTTCTATTATTTGCCTTTACCATTATATCCACATTACTGGTGATTATCAAAAATCTCATTGTGTCAATATTTTGTGAAAGCACCAATAGTCAGTCATCCCTTGAATATCGCCACTATATCAATATTATTGAGGTTATTGAGCTCATAAATATCATGATGTTTGATTTCAATCACCCAAAGACAGGGTTTTAGATGGCCACTAATATACAAGAGCATATCAAAATATCTAATTGTTTCATCCCTGTGCTTTTCATTTTGTATTCACAGATGAAACAATAGAAACAATACATAGCATCAATTACTTAACAGGAAATAACATTTGTCACGAACAGAGACAATCATTATATATACTGTATGAGCACAATGTAGATATGGATTTTTCTTCTTCTTCAGTCAGTGTTGTGAGTGTTATCCGTGTTATCAGCAGAGGCATCATGTGACGCGTGATGTGTCGCTCCCTTCCCAGCAGCCTCTCCATCAATCACTCCCATTTTGTTGTGCTTCCCCCGTGGCTTCACTCTGCCGCGGCGCAGCGCCGTCACAACCCTTCCCCCAGAACCTCCCTGATGACGTGTTCGTGATCATTAAAGAGACGATCCTTCACATCGGCTGATGGTAATGAAACACATTCTTTAATTGAATCTGAGAAGAACAATTTATTAGACACAAAAGCTGCCGTCGCAAAGCCCGTTAAGCGCCGAGAGCGCGCGCACGCATCCGGAGATCAAGTTGTCAAGTCACGCCACTTCCATGACTCCAGGGTTCTGCTCTGACAAGACATGATGGACTCACACCCCGCGGGGAATACCCCTCACCTGTGTGTGTGTGTGTGTGTGTGTGTGTGTGTGTGTGTGCGTGCGTGTGCGTGTGTGTGTGCGTGTGCGTGTGCGTGTGCGTGTGTGTGTGCGTGCGTGCGTGCGTGTGTGTGTGTCTCTGTGTGTGTCTGTGTGTGTGTGTGTCTCTGTGTGTGTGTGTGTGTGTGTGTGTGTGTGTGTGTGTGTGTGCGTGTGCGTGTGCGTGTGTGTGTGTGTGTGTGTGTGTGTGTGTGTGTGTGTGTGTGTGTGTGCCCTTGCCCTCAGGGGGCTCGTGAGGGAGCAGGACTCCTCTGGTCACTTGTGGAGTTGTGTCAGTGAGGCAGATAAGTGCACAGCACACAGAGCCACAGACCTCCATGTAGGAGGAAATAGAACTTCACTGGGGAAGTCAAATAGAAACTGAGCCGCTTCAATCAGCAGCCATGTTTGGTGTGTGTGACTGTAGCAGCGCCCGTTTGGAACTGATGAAGGAAGTAAAGTATCATGTACTGTGTATTTGAATCATATGTTTCTCTTGTAATACATGGAGCAACACGTTGACTGTTCTTTCCACTTAGCCCGCAGCTTGTTAAAAATAGCACATCGCTCAGGCTTCCTGTCAAAACGATTCTCTTCTGATGTTTTTTGTTTTCTTTGACAAAAGAAAATGGCCGTGTCTGCTTCCATCGCAGCAAAATCAATATGGCCACGTTTCATTTTCTTTGTGTTATTCTAAAGAGGAGGACTCCTCCCTTATGTAACTCCACCACAAGGAGACCAGATCAGCAGCTCTCCACGACTTCACCGTGCAGCAGTAGAGGAAGATCATCTGCAATCCCCCCACTTGACCTTTATGTGCCTGCGTGTGTATGTATGTATGTATGTATATAAATATATATCATGGGCCAAATATATAGAAACATATGTCTGTGTGTGTGTGGGGTACGTGTTACACAAGTGTGTGTGTGTGCCCCATTTAACCTCGGCTTCCTGCCTCGCTGAGTGGAGCTGTGTCTTTATCGATCGGTCAGTGATTTTAAACTTGCTGGCTGTTGCGTTCTCTTGCATCATGCAGCAATATTTTGCTGTGAATGCTGCATTTTCTTACACAGCAGTATTTGTCCTGATGAAATAATGTCAACAGACAGGCTCGTTATGTAACGACCTCAGTCTGTTAAGGAGGTGGAGGCAGAAGCGGGTATTTGTGGCTGGGGGAGCTACGGGAGAGCTAAATTATTAACAGCAGGGGCTAACTTAAAAAAGTAATAATAATAATATAAATAATAATAATAATACAATTGGGTATGAATTGGAGGGCCACTGATTTTCCATTGCGAGCCAAATCCCCAACAAAACTCTCCGATACGTAAAGAACAGAACAACCGATCACACCACACGTTAGCAGAGGTCACTCACTTTTGTCTTTTTTGCAAAGAATAATAAATATATGATATATTTTCATATAGAAGTCTGCATTGTCATAAAATTAATTTGTATTTATATTTTCCCCCAAAGAAGATTGCAGGGGGTGCTGCTGAGGGGGAACTTGGTTCATTCCAGGGGTAGCTCAAGCACCCCCTAGTGCCCCCTAGCTGCCATGCCTGGGTGTGCAGGGTGTCGGGGTTGCAGAAGTGAAGTTTTGACGTGGAAACCGATGCCACACGCTGCAAAATAAATCCGCTCTGTGTCAGACTCGCAATTATGAACTACGATGTGTCGTCTGTCACGTAAAGGCTTGATACTAGGATGTGTCATTCTGTCACGTAAAGCAGTGGTCCCCAACCACCGGGCCGCGGACCGGTACCGGGCCGCAAAGCATTTGGTACCGGGCCGCGAGCCTGGTCCAATTTTTTTTTTTTTTTTTTTTTTAATATAAACATAGGCTATAATATTATAGGCTGTGTGTGGTAGTTAAAACATAGTTTCAAGTTGACGTTTATTTATGTTTGTAGTTGAAACAAAAACATAAATACTGTAGGCTACATACAGTACAACACAAAAGGCTGTTATTTACCATTTATCGCCACCTGGTGAATAAATATATATGTAACTAAAACCATTCAAATTGACAACCGGTCCACGACTTTTTTTTCCATATATCTACCGGTCCTTGGCACAAAAAAGGTTAGGAACCCCTGACGTAAAGGCTTGATACTATGATGTGTCATTCTGTCACGTAAAAGGGTTGATGTCATTTCTTAGTGTTAATTAGAGCATGAAAGAGAGAATGAGAGGAAACAGAAAGCACACACCCCACGCTGTTTAAGTCAGATTATAATGTTGAAAAGTTGTTTTTTTCTCCTGATGACAAAGCTCATGACAAATAGCCTTGTAATTTTCCCCGTGCCGTTTCTCCCCCGGCGTCGCTGTTGTGAAAATAACAACATGAACTGAGAGGTCGCTGTGTCGCAATCACTCTTTACCCTTTTTTAATGACTGCCTCTTAGTTTTTGATTCAGCTCCGGTGTTATTCTAACATTCTAACATGCTCTTGATGGGAGGTGTTATTCTAACATTCTAACATGCTCTTGATGGGAATTGGATCCGACAAAAATAATCACAGAGTCCCGTTGGCAGGAGGAACAACCTTGGATGGGATTTAATTGACATTGCAGATGGAAAGAAAGAATGTTGACGCTGTGAAATACGTGACTGAACTTGGCTTATTTGAAGTTTCTCCATCTCTCCCCTCTCTCTCCCCTCTCTCTCTCTCTATCTCTCCCCTCTCTCTCTCTCTCTATCTCTCTCTCTCTCTGCCCTCTCTCTCTCTCTCTCTCTCTCTCTGCCCTCTCTCTCTCTCTCTCTCTGCCCTCTCTCTCTCTCTCTCTCTATCTCTCTCTCTCTCTCTGCCCTCTCTCTCTCCCTATCTCTCCCCTCTCTCTCTCTCTCTCTCCCCTCTCTCTCTCTCTCTCTCCTCTCTCTCTCTCTCTCTCTCTCTCTCTCTCTCCTCTCTCTCTCTCTCTCTCTCTACCTATCTCTCCCCCCCCCTCTCTCTCTCTCTCTCTCTCTCCTCTCTCTCTCCTCTCTCTCTCTCTCTCTCTCCTTTGAGCTTATCTCTGTTTGTGTTGCTGCGTGGAAGCGATGGCACTCTGCCAAGCAGTGACATTACAGTCCCGGGTTGACATAAACGTGCCGAACAAAGGACCTGGATGCTTTCAATACTTGATTGTGTGTGTAATGTGAACTGAGCAGTTCTATATCTGCCAGCCTTTCAAGACATGGAGCTGCTATCAGTTAGCTTCATGTGTTTTTAATTAACAACATTAGGCTGTGAGACGTGAGCAGGCTAACTGGAGGCGAGGCAGTACGGGAGAGATGATATCAGCGCCATAATAAAGACGTAATGCTCCCCAACGTCCGCGCTATTGATGAGATTGCAGCGTTGGTATTCCAGTTGTGGAAAAAACAAAACAAAGCATAGTTACAGTACATTGTGTTATCATGGTGAGAAACACCACAGGACCTGAGCCTCCATAACTGTCCATATTAGGGCTGTAAAACGGTTCACAAAATTCACAGTTCGGTTCGATACGACACAGTGGTGTCACGGTTCCGGTACGTTGTTTTTAAAATGTGTCATTTTAATTTTAATTTGATTTGACTTCTTTATTTGATTATTTTCACAGTCTACCTTTCGTCTCAGTTTGAGTTTTGCGTGATATCCTTGTGGAAGACTTTGCACTGTTCAGCAGTGAGAGATTTGTTCGGTTTGCAATCCGTATTGGATTCCTTTTTGTAGGTTTGTGGCTTAACCAGAATCTGTAATTGTGAGTACACTGACCATCACATTATGCCCTCAGCTCCATCTGCAAAATGCATCTGTCTGAAATTGAAATGTCGTTTCTATTTGGAGGGAAGGAAACTTGAGGACTTTGTTTACTAGAACATCGGAGCTGTTTGGCACTCGGCTACATTCAGCACAATGTTACACTTATCTGCTTTAAAAACCATTAGCCACAGCAGGCTAGCAGGTTTGTGAAATCCCATCTCTGGTTGTAAATGTTCCTGTCATCTTCATGGTTTAAATTCCATGTTGTCAGATTGAAATGCGTCATCTTCTGGCTTCTTCCTCTCAGAAATCGCATGTTTGTTGGATTACATGACATTGCATTCAGAGATGAGATGCATGGTCTGTTATGATCGTTCTGAGGTGAGAACTTTGCACGGCTTCAGACTAAACCAAATGTTGGCAAAGCCGAAGTGAAAACGTGCAATTATTCAATCACACAATTACAAAATTGAGGGGGGCGGATTGGGAAATGATCAACAACATGCATTTCAGTGTAAATCAATCGTCCCCCAGTTGTTCTAATGGTTCCGTCTTCTGTCCTTCAGCTCCCAACCTGAAGGGGCGACCGCGGAAGAAGAAGCTGTCCATCTCCCAGAGGAGGGACTCCCAGGGTCAGGCTCAGGGTCAAGGTCAAGGGTCATCAGGGTCAAACCAGGGGTCGGCAGCAGCTCAGGACCCCTGCAGCCCAGACAGCAAAACTCCTAACAAGGTAGCTCTCACATTGATGCCAGATGTTCACCAGAGAACTAAAGCACGTGAAGTTAAACATCTTGTATCTTCTATAAGCTCTCCCATCATGCATCTGGCCTGCAGCAGGAGGGATGGTGATGGCGGCCTCTTTAATTGGCGTTTTGTGACACTTAAGCTTAATTTATACTTATTATAAAGTGTCGCTCAGCACATGGTCGCAGACGAAAAAGAAAGTGTCTCTCAGGGTGTTGCATTTATACTTCAGTGAACGTCCGCCTCGGTTCAACGGTCACGTGACACTCGGAACGCTATAAGCATTTCTGTCGGCGACCGTTTCAAAAGTGTCTGCAGACGAAGCATAAATTGGGCTTTAAACTGGTGTTTGTCAAACAGCAGCTTGCCACACTGTCCCTATATGTTCTGTCAGGAAACAAGAAAAGAACATTGACTGTGAGAGACAGAACAGCAGTGTTGTGTTACATACGCTACAGGCGCTAATAATGTGTCTGTGATGGCTACGTCTTATATTGTCAAATGAAAAGAGATCATATGAAAAATGTTCCTACAGTCTGAGATGGGACTGTAGTTCTGGCACTATATTGATTTTCTTTTTTTAAATAAAACCATTCTTCATAATGACAAAATATGATTCAAAATCGCAAAAAGATTCCTCCTCTTTGTGCATAAATGTTTCCTTTCTTAGACTGGATTCAAGATAATGATATTTTCTGCGGTACACCAGTATCATGAAACAAAGACAGATGGCTGCACAATCAAGATCATGTTCTTTCATCAAGAAAATTCTAGTTTGTTTCGTATTGGGAGAAAAACACATTCTCTCACACCATTGATTAAAAAACCCCTGATGATTTAAAATGTTCTTCTAGATTGTCTAGATTGTGAAGACGACATGTTATTGAGCAGTGCAACTTTATCCATGAATGATATGGGAATATTCACGCTAAATCCATTTTCACACATGTTACTCCTCGAACCTTGGGCAGTTCAATCGATATCGACAATTCTCTCTTCAAGCCAGCAACAAGGTCATCTATCTCTGATATGTGATGACAACATTGGTAATCAATGAGAGGCTGTAAGAATATTTGTAGTATATGCTTGTACCCCCATGTACTTTGTCTCAGAAAATCAAACCCACCTGAGATCATTAGGGTAGGGAGTGTTCATCTCAACTTACATCTATATTGACTCTTTGGCTTCTTCTCTTCTCGCAGGTCAAACACAACTGTAAAGTGACGGTACCAAACGGTAAAATCACCTCCACGGCCAAACCCAAAGCCAACGGCCTCAGCAAGAAGTGCCCGGCCGACGACGGGGAGAGAGGGAGGGAAAAAGAGAAGGAAAGGGAAAAGGAGGAGAGGAAGGAGAAGGAGAGGAAGGAGAAGGAGAAGGAGAAGGAGAAGGAGAAGGAGAAGGAGAAGGAGGAGAGTAAAGAGGAGGACACGTCGGAGGAGAGCAGAGCAGAGGAGCAGGCTTTCTTGGTAGCGCTCTACAAGTACATGAAAGAGAGAGACACGGCCATAGAGAGGATCCCCTTCCTCGGCTTCAAACAGAGTGAGTGCAACAACTTTCTCTTCTGCCTTTTCTGCCAACATGTCAACTCTTTTTACACTCAAACGCTTCATTCAGTAGTCAGGTTGGCTCTGTATTGTGCAGACGTTTTTCCTCCTTGGCTTTTTTGAGAGGTTTAGGTTGTAAAGTCACCGGTGGGGAAAGTTCTCAAGGTGATGGGGGCGGAAGTCCCATGAAGAGCAAATCAATATTTAAACTCAGTGAGATGCATGGTTCTTAACAGAAAGAGTATATTTCACATGATATTTTGGTGATGGGGCGGGGGGGGGGGCGCTATGTGATTGTGAGCTACCTGGGAGTCAGGCAGGCAGGGGACAACCTTGTGTGGATTTTCAACACCTCTCAGCATATGTTATCTACAGTGTTGGGGGGTAACTCATTACAAAAGTAACATATTACATGTAATAGATTACTTGTAGCAGTAACTCCGTAATATTATGTATTACTTAAGTAACTCAAGTTACAAATTGAGTTACATTTGATTAAATCAACGCACATATTTAAAAAAAGATACAATCATTTCCTAATCAAACTGTGTGTTTTTATGCAAATAACCACTATAGACGACAACAACAAAGGAAAAGAATAACATTTAGAATTTTGGATTGTTTACACTGACGTCAAGGCGGTTGAAATTATTTTTCGGGATGGTTCCGTGTCGGCGATGTCATTCTGCTGCTGCTGCTGTTGTTTTGGTGAAAGTAATGCAAAAGTAGTGTAATAAGTAACGAGTTACTCTACCACAGAAAGTAATATTGTAAAGTAACTTATTACTTTCAAATGAAAGTAATATGTAGTATATTACATTTTGAAAGTAACTTGCCCAACACTGGTTATATATGGTGCCCCCCCCACCACCCCCTGTTATAATCAAATGAGTATCCAGTAGCTGCTTTGCTCACCAGTCAAGGGCAGATTTTGTCCTCACCACAGACAGAATCTGAATGAGGGGCTGGAGGAGAAGAAATGGAGCCAACGACTGCAGGCAGTGTGCCCAAAGTCCCTGAGTTACACTCCGGTTATAAACTGCAGAAAAAACACACAATCTGTAGCAATAATAAACTCTAAGAATGATGGTCTGCGTTTAGATGAATACCATCTAGGGGTTTGTAAATAATACTCTGGAGGCCTCCTGTCACAGCACATTGGGATGGCTTTTTGCAAAAAGGAGAGAAAACCTTCTCACACTTGTCAGAAGGATTTTCTGTGGAGGCCAAGGACGTCCTCTAAAACTGTTAGAGGAACATCACATGTATATGAGAAACACATCCGTTTTGAGATCAAAGATTTATAATCGGCCAGACGCTGAGCTCACACCGAACACTCTGCCTGAGGGAAAGCATGTACATGACCATCTTCTACAGGACACCATATACAGTGTCTTGAATCCACAAAGTGTGTGTTTATGATGTGTGATGGGATGATTTGCATTAAGCTTTTTGAACTGACTTCTTTCTCATTCTTTTCTCTTTCATTCGTTCAATTTGGATTCATCTCGACTCGTTTCAAAGTGAACCAATTGAGCGTTCGCCGATCACAGTCCTGAACCCAAACTAACTAACGACGTCAAATTGATCGCACACGGGAATGAACATAAGAGAGACAGAGAGAGAGAGAAAACCCTAGAGAGAAATGTCTGTTGCATTTACTGTAAGTATGACAGTTTATAGCGCAGTCAAACTCATTACTCTAAACTATTATATGAATGTAAGCTGTGGTCGCCCCACTCTGCAAACCTCACCCGTGGTATTTTGACAATCCTGTCATCTTGACTGCCGACATGTGCTTAAGTAGGTCACTGTGGTGGAGGGAGAGAGAGAGAGGGAATAACACACCCAATACGCGTTACTTTTAGTTGACATCTCTGGGTTTTTGAGCGCAGAGGAAAAAACGAGGTCCACGCGCCAACTGCTTTACATACAGTACATGCTTTGAATCTCAAACGCAGAGACATCATAAGCCGGGCCTCATTAAGCGCTGAAATCATGCTGTTTAAAGTTCGTCCTTGGCAGCGAGCGCGCATCAGCACATGTAAAAGAGGAGGCGAAAGAAATCAATAAAAACACATCATAATTAATACAACAAACCCTCAGATGTAATCAGGCGCATTTTTCATATTCTTCCCTTTAAACTACAAAACTACAAATGCACTAAAAGATCAAAGAACACGTTTTCCCGTAATGGCAATTCAAATGATGTTATTTCAGTTGCGTTTGAGTAATAATCTTTTTATGAAGTTTCTCAGGAGTTTTCCAAAGCAACAGATGGTTAAATGACTTAGCAGACTTACCCGTGCTTTGTCTGATTCTCCTCCAAAAAGCCCCATCTGAAACCTAACATGGACTATTTATGTCGATTCCACCTGATCTCTTCGCTGTGAAAGATTCCCGGGAAAACCCGTCTTTTTCCCCCTTTTTTTTATGGATCCACAATTGTGGCCCAGCGGAGAAAGATATGTTCAGTCTGTCAATCTGCCCCTCATTTGAATGGCTCACAATGCGTTTTTATTATTTTTTAATACAATAGCATTATTCATTTTGGTGCTTGAACACGGCACACACTCACTCGCCTCACACTCATGTTGAATTGATGCTTCACTCGCGGGCCTGTACTGTATGCATTAAACATCTTAGAACTGAGGTACTGATCTGCGACTAACTGGCCTCTTAACTCACACTTAATCCGATAGAGGGGCGTCTGGGTAGCGTAGAGCAGTGGTCCCCAACCACCGGGTCGCGGACCAGTACCGGGCCGCAACGCATT
>NC_139647.1:15192645-15197645 GCF_964638095.1 Poromitra crassiceps
AAGAGAGAGAGAGAGAGACATTGAACTTAGCTGCCTACTGTACCTGCTATTTGTCAAACGTGTTGTTCAGGCCTGTTCCTTCATTAGCCACATGCTATAATGTCATGCTAACACACACATAAACACACAAACACACACACACATAAACACACAAACACATAAACACACAAACACACAGCTCCGTCCCACCCAGTCATATTTCCCCCCTTATCCCCCCCCCCTCCCCTGCAGATCACAGTGCGCAGGCAGTGGAAGCACGTATATGACGAGTTAGGCGGGAACCCCAGCAGCACCAGTGCGGCCACATGCACGCGCAGACACTACGAGAGGTGAGTTAACATGCCGGCGGGTCTATAATATGACGCAACACATGACACAGTTCACACACACACACACACACACACACACACACACACACACACACACACACACACACACACAGTGAAGAAGCCTCCCTACAGCTGCATGAAATATGCTTTCACAATGCTTTATTCATAAGCAAGACCTGCATTGAGACACATCTGATACAGAGCAAGTCAATGCGTTTACACATCCATGAGGAATAGTCACTTGCTTGCAACATTGGGATTTCCCTCGGGCAGTGGGTCTCAAACTGTTTTGGCTTCAGTACCCCCTTTTCCTGATTTCTGAATCCATGTACCCCCTTTACCCCACTACAACATTTTGCTTAGAAAACTGCAAGAGAAAACTAGATACAGCATATGATGCCATGAATGAATGATAACCCACCTTTTGAAGAATATCACTTTACAAAATAAGACATGGAGTGAAAGAGTTGCAGTTAGTGCCTCCCGAGCAGATTTATTTGCATGTTTCATTTATTTTCATGATTTACTCTTACATTTTTACATTTTCCCCTTTCTCTCAAGTGCCCACTGTAGTACCTCCACGTATCCCTAGGCAGTGTTGGGGGTCGTTACTCAAAAAAGTAATATATTACACATTACACACTTTAAACAAACTAATGCCTTACTTTACTTAATTACTCCCTGGAGAAAGTAACTACTAGTTGTTACATCATTTTTGCGTTACTCCGCCTGAGATGTGAAGTAATGTGCATACAGTATCTCCAGTTGTGGAGTCCTATGAAAGTTGGTGCTACAATAGATCGGTTGGAGGGACAGCTGCCTCTGATTGGCCTGAACCAACCAATCGTCACTCCTCGCTGTCCCTCCAGCCCATCCATTATAGCATTTGGCTTTTAACAGTCAGCTGTTTTTGTGTCACGCTATTGTGCAGGAAAAAGCAGCGCATGTTTGATGTGTTTTTTTCATAATCCAGCAGATACAATCCTGATCCTGTAACGCAAGTAATGACATAGTGTTTGATTTAGTAACTGTAATGTGATTACTAATGCCTTACACTACTCGTTACAGACAAATGTAATGTGATTACAGTAATGTGTGTTACTTTGTATTACGCTACCCCAAACACTGCCCCCTACTGGTACGCGTACCCCAGTTTGGGGACCACTGAGCTAGGCTAAGTGAAGTGCTGAAGTCATTGTTATGGTACTGTGCAGTTCTAATTGTGTTATGAAATGCATTCTAAACAGAGCTCAATCAATTCAAGAGCGATCAAAGGGGATTCAAGTTATTTTTCCAGGATTAATTGATTAGTCTTGTCTGGCACAGTGGAACCAATTAGAAATGCGTAAAGGGTTAATAGTCCGCCCATAGCAAAGTTTTGAATTATTAAGTGCCCTACATGGGATATATATACATACGCGCACACACACACAGGGACTAGAATTTTTCCATCTGTGTCCATTGCAATGCACACACACACACACACACACACACACACACACACACACACACACACACACACACACACACACACACACACACACACACACACACACACACACACACACACACACACACACACACACACACACACACACACACACACACACACAGAGCTCCAAGACAGAATGTTCAGAAAATGCCTTCTTAATGTATTCATGTAATCAGTCAGTCAGACACTGCAGCATTTTGAACCTGCGCATTATAATCACTCAGATGGAATTACTAAACCAAAGCAAGCATATGGATATGATCCTGAGGGAGCTGAGGAGGAATTATGCAGGGACACGTGCATATAGGCACGCACGCACTCTCTCACACACACACACACACACACACACACACACACACACACACACACACACGCACACGCACTCTCACACACACACACACACACACACACACACGCACACACACACACACACACAAACACTCTTCCAAGGTTAAGCAAATGACAAATACGATCTTCCCTAGCAAGAGATAACCAGAGGCTCATAAAGCAGGTGGTTCCTCCAGGCCGCCGCCCCTCTCCAGAGCCCTCAGGCTGCTGTGTGTGCATGCATCAGCACAGCTCAGACACACACTCACCTGTCAGTACGAGAACAATACAATATGATACAATACAATACAATACAATACCATATGAGATTGCATGCTGTAAGCAAAATTGCAGCCGCAGACAGTCGGAGCAGTGTTTGCTTGCTTCTGCATGTATCTCTTTGCCGTGAAATCAGTGAAAGTATGTGAGTGAGAATGTATTGCACAGTGTCTTATCCACCTTATTTCTAGCTGCCATGATGCCTGATGGGTGCTTCTTCCGCTTCCGGTGTAATAGACTGTTTTACAGCCTATGGTTTTAACTTGACAAAAAAAACGTCTATGAGGATTTTACCCTTTTACAGCAGAGCCATTCTGCTCTACAGCCGTGTCGTTCGGGTGCTGGGATAACGTAATGCATTGTGGGTAGTCGGCCACTGTGGCTAATGTTAGCGGCTAGCTAGCTATGTTACATGGCAGTAAAACGCCACTGAATGACCAAATTGATTTAACTTTTAACCATTTCGAGTAACACTGTTTCCATACGGACCCCCAGCGTTGGTTAGTTGTTTATAACGTGACTATATTTATAACTTTTATAACGTAAAAATAAGGTGGATAGGAGACAGGTTGACATTGTATTGCACAGTGTCTTATAGGAGACAGCTTGACATTGTGCCTCACGATGTGCTTTTAGTGTTTGAGCATGCATGCGGAGTTCTTCCACGCTGCCTGGAAACACGGCGGTGTGTGAAGGAGCTGCAGCTCCTCGCTTCCTGGAAACACGGTGGTGTGTGAAGGAGCTGCAGCTCACTGGAGTTCAGACGAGGCTCCGGCCTTATTTACACTAGTAATGAATATGGCTCTTTAACACCTGGCTGCAAACATGGCTCTGCCCACCATATCATTTTATTGCACAAGTCAGAAATTCCCCTTTTGATTCTTGTTCTTGTACCTCTGGAGGCGGCGAGCTCACGCCACATTTAAAGTCCGATTCTTTTCCCGTTTTTACAAACTACAAACGCAGTGTATCTTTGGCTGGAAATCACTTTGAAGCCAGATGTGAAGTAGTAGTGTTCAGCGCTTTAACTAGGCTCGCAGGCAGGCAGGCAGGCAGGCAGGCAGGCAGGCAGGCAGGGCAGGGCAGGACGGAGCCGAGGAGGGAAGCGGTGAGGTGTGACTGCTGCTGCTGCGCTGGCCTTTTCCTCTCCAGCCACTGAGAAGCAGCTGAGAGAAAAGAATGCTGAATCAATAGAGCAATAATATCCACACACTGCAGTGAATAGAGAGAGGGTGCAAGGTAAGAGAGAGGATGTGTGTGTGTGTGTGTGTGTGTGTGTGTGTGTGTGTGTGTGTGTGTGTGTGTGTGTGTGTGTGTGTGTGTGTGTGTGTGTGTGTGTGTGTGTGTGTGTGTGTGTGTGAGAGAGAGAGAGAGAGAGAGAGGGACATGATGGAGGGGGGAGTGGGGGGGGAATAATTTGAGCTGAGGCCGTGTGTTTGAGCTGCTTGGAGGGCAATTAGCTCCATTGTATTAACTCAGCAAACACGGCCATTCTCTCCTCGGCATGATGAATGAGGCTCGCTGAACTGTGTGTTTGTTCCCTGGAGGTGTCTTTGTTTCCCCCCGTAATCATTACTCAACGCTACCAAAATATCATTCACACGCGCGCAGAATGGACCAAAATATTAGGGATGCACCCATCCACATTTTTTCACTTCCGATTCCGATTCCGATACCTGAATTTGGATATCGGCCCATACCGATATTATGCCGATACCAATATTTTTCTTGAATATACAGTATAGGCAAATATTTGGCCAATTAAAGATTTTTTTTTAAAATATACCCTGCAAAAAGCAGACAAAATTAAGAAAATATACAAGGCAAAGAAGGATACTATTATACATGGGCAAGTTACGGCCAGCGCCCCCTGTGCCGCCCGCGCTGGAATTGCAAAAATTCCGATCCGATCCGTGAATTAGTGCCAATATCGGCACCCGATACCGTTATTGGATCGGATCGGCCCCATCCCTACAAAATATCGTTCACACACGGAGAGAATGTACGGCGTACAAACTGGAGAATGTACTGCGTACAAACTGGAGAATGTACTGCGTACAAACTGGAGAATGTACTGCGTACAAACTGGAGAATGTACTGTGTACAAACTGGAGAATGTACTGCGTACAAACTGGAGAACGTACTGCGTACAAACTGGAGAACGTACTGCGTACAAACTGGAGAATGTACTGCGTACAAACTGGAGAACGTACTGCGTACAAACTGGAGAACGTACGGCGTACAAACTGGAGAACGTACGGCGTACAAACTGGAGGATGTACTGCGTACAAACTGGAGGATGTACTGCGTACAAACTGGAGAATGTACTGCGTACAAACTGGAGAATGTACTGTGTACAAACTGGAGAATGTACTGCGTACAAACTGGAGAATGTACTGCGTACAAACTGGAGAATGTACTGTGTACAAACTGGAGAATGTACGGCGTACAAACTGGAGAATGTACTGCGTACAAACTGGAGAATGTACTGTGTACAAACTGGAGAATGTACTGCGTACAAACTGGAGAACGTACTGCGTACAAACTGGAGAACGTACTGCGTACAAACTGGA
>NC_139647.1:15202645-15217645 GCF_964638095.1 Poromitra crassiceps
TGTCTCTCTCGGTCTCTCCCCCCCCCTCTCTCTCTCCCCCTCCCTCTCTCTCTCCCTCTCTCTCTCTCAGCAGCAGTTATTGGTTTGTTAGCGCTGTGATGGCGCTTAATCGCCACACTTGCTTTTTGTAAAAGATTTGATTTGATCTTTTATTCCGCTGCCTTCTTGCTGGCAGGCTGGTAATAAAAGCTGCAGATTGTTCTACAGCCTGCGGGGGCACCGGCGTGTCGTCCACTCGCTCTTTAAATAGTTTCTTTCTGCACGGAGCACAGCTCTTGTGATCTTAACACAACACCGGCTCAAATTAATTTCAGCACGGATGGGAGGAGGGAGATTGTTGAAATGGAACACAGCCCGCAGGGGTTTTTCCCACTGATTTTGGTGACTGAGGCATTTCTTGGATTCCAACACACGGCTCGTTCTTGTAACACACGGCTCGTTCCTGTAACACAAACCTCCGATGAGAGCAGCACATTGCTGGTAAAGTCACCTTGTTTTTGCCAAGTTGTATTTTTTGAAGGGGGGGGGAGGTGCCTCGTGTGCAGTCAGTCCATTATTATTTCAAAGGCACAAACGTGCAGCGTTGACAAGATGTGGTTTGATGAATTAGATTGTTATTGATGATATTGATTTGAAGGAGGATCGGTGTCAGATATGCATTATTCATACATGAAGAAATATCTTTTTGGGTTAATGAGATGTACCACATGGTGAGATCCTCTCTATCTCCTTTGCTTATTCAATATTGTATCTCTCTCCAGCATATTTGACTCACTTGGATGTGTTATCAACATGGAGAACGGCTGCTTAAACAAAAGCCAAGTGATAAATTGGCACGAGGGGAAGTTAAGTATTTATTGACCTCATAAAAATGTAACCTCTCCTGCTCTAATGAAATCCTTTCCTTGTGTCTATCTTGGTGCAGCCCCCGCCCTCTAGTGGCTCAAAGCGTGAACTACCTCTGGCTGTCACTCCACTAACGCAGTGGCTGCCAAACTCAACCCTTGGAGGAAATTGCTACTTATATAAGTGGTATTGTATTATGATCGCTATATTACGCCATCGTGAATAAGCTCTATATATACAGTGCTTGAAATTACTCCTATCTTTCACAGCGAGGGGTGCAATCATGATTTTACAGTTTGATTTGCTTTTGCACCCTACAGTTAACGAGAAATTGGCGGGGTGGGAGTGAACACCCTGTAGCCTCCAATTACTTCTCAGCCGTTCGTGAAAATTTACATAGAAGTGTAAAAGGTGTAAATCCTGAAATTGAAAGCTCCACTTGTAGAATCATACCACTTACTTAATAGCCTGCAGTCTGGAAAGATTTCTTGGGATTTATTAAGCATAATTTAGCAAGTAATTCTCACAACGTAAGCCGATTCCCGGGGCCGTTTCTTTTTCCATGTTTTGTTTTGGGGCCAGCTTAGCCTTTATTTCCATTTGGAACTATTTGAGGCTCCAGTGATTTCCCCCGCTCAGCTCTTTACATGATGTGTGTGTGTGTGTGTGTGTGTGTGTGTGCGACGCCCCCATCGAATCCCCGCCCCCACCCCATATTGACATTCCATAAAGTTGACCCAGGGCACGGCAGCCATCTCTTTCCCACAGATCACAGTGATAGTGATCGTAGTGATAGTGAGCTATATGCTATATACGCACTATTATGCCACTTTTTCCTGGCCCTTTGATGGGCTAATCTGGCACGGCGGGACAGATCTTACACACATGTTGATGCACATTTGACTGGCGGGGAGAAGTCAAAGACACAGCTTTGTGAGACAGGCTGCATGAATAGAATACATAGAAATCAGCAGCAGGGAGTTCAAAGTGAATCTCGGTGTGCTGTAACAGTCCATAGCAGTTTGTTTTTCTCATATATAGACACAATGTAACATGTAACAATGTAACATGTTTAGAAAAGCTATCTTTCTCCTTCTCTCTCTTCTTATCTATCTAGGTCTATCTATCTAATCTAATCTATCTATCTATATATCTACTGTATCTATATATGTATCTATGTATCTATCTAACTATCTATCTATCTATCTATCTATCAATATATGTATCTATCTATCTACTGTATCTATTTATTTATCTATCTATCTATCTATCTATGT
This sequence comes from Poromitra crassiceps, assembly GCF_964638095.1. Classification (NCBI taxonomy): domain Eukaryota; kingdom Metazoa; phylum Chordata; class Actinopteri; order Beryciformes; family Melamphaidae; genus Poromitra; species Poromitra crassiceps. The sequence continues at coordinate 15,204,769 of NC_139647.1, forward strand.
ATCTATCTATCTATCTATCTATCTATCTATCTATCTATGTATCTATTCTAATCTATCTATATATGTATATATCTATCTATCTACAGTATATATGTATCTATTTATCTATGTATGTATCTATCTATCTATCTATCTATCTATCTACCTACTGTATCTATCTATATATCTATCTATCTATCAATATATATCTATCTATCTATCTATGTATCTATTTATCTATATATGTAATGTATCTATCTATCTATCTATCTATCTATCTATGTATCTATCTATCTGTCTATTTTTCTTGCTGTCTGTGTGTATGTCTGCTTAATTATTCTGAGATCTTCATCATAGAATAGAATATACTGTATAGTCTGAGAACCGCTGTTCTTTCTCTCTTGGAAAGCACCGCTGCTATTTTAAGGACAATCAGAGTGAATGTTGTTTTTTCCTCTCTATTGCTTCATTCCTTCTTTTGCCAAATCATTTTTTACTCACTGCATTAACATGTCATTATCCTCCCTCGTTCATTATCCTCCCTCGTTCTCTCTCTCTCTCTCTCCTCCTCTTTCTTTTTCTCCCATTCTTCTCCCCTCCCTCCCTCCCTCCCTTCTCTCTCACAACCCCCCCCCCGCTCTCTCCCTCTTTCCAATAAGTCACATTTAATAGTACATTTCCTTTCTTGGCCCGGGGCCTGGTGCCAGACCAGCTGTATGAAATGTAGTTTCACCGCTTTCCCTGCCAGCACTTTTGTTCAGAGGAAAAATAACAGAAAATCCCACAGAGCCTCTTGAACTCGCCGAGGCTTTTTTTTCCTCCTCCTTTTGAAACAGCTCTTGATTCATTGTTTATTTTACCGCCATGTCCCTTAAAAGGAAGAAGTGCAACCGTCTCTCGTCGTTACACGAGAACCTCTTGTTTTCCTCTCACGACTGAGAAACTCATGTTTTCTGTCCTGGCTTTTATGGATTGTTATTGTAAAAGACCTGACGGAGGAGCTGGGGAGCTTTTTCCGAGGAGCTCATTGAACTTTTGGAATGTTATAGTTCTTCAGCTGTCTCGGTTTCCTCTTCCACGTCGTTTCTCCTTTCTGGTCTAATGCCAATTTCCATTTTCTCTTCGGAGCAATAAAAGTCGAAAAGTTTTCCAGGCGCGTTTCTGCGTGTTGTTATTATTTTTGCACACGGGCGCCATTATGCTACTCCGATCTGAATGTTCTCATTAGTGCTGACATCAGATATGGGAAATTGCCTGAGAAAGAACAGAAGTAGAAGAAAAAAAATAGTTGAATCGCTTTCTACAAAATGGCCGTTGTCATCGAGAATCGTGAATTTGATTAAGTCAGAGCGCAGCTATCCTGTAATGAATCAACTCAACAGGACAGTGTGTGAAAAAGTGGAACGTGTCGTAATGTAACTCTTTGACTGATTAATCACATTAGAATATTATATTAGAATGTACAGTATGCAGTGAGGAGGATCTGAGGAGTTCCATTGACAAATGACATTTGAAGTCTTCCAGGCTTTTCCTCCCCCTCAGAAGACAACACCTGCTCATCTCTGAGCAGTTCATCTCTGAGCAGTTCATCTCTGAGCAGTTTGCTACTTGTTGCATACCTGCAAACTTAAAGGTGTACTATGTCACTTTTTTGGGCCCTTCAAACATAAACAAACTTTTTTCTATTTTTACATCTTAAAGTCATATTCTTGAAGAGTAGGACTTCTAGATGGACAATGTCTTTTAATTGTTATTATATTATATTATATTATATTATATTATATTATATTATATTATATTATATTATATTATATATTATATTATATATTATATTATTGCACCATGACTCAAAACACAAGCCTGTTTTGCTCCAATGTTTACAACCGATACAAATGTAAACAAACCGTCTATGACTTTCAAGTACATCTAATACTCATTTTTCGCTCTTACAAACTGATATTGCTTGTATCAAGAGCTCTGTCAGACCTAAAATATACTTTAAAATGTAAAAAAAAAGAGAGGTTGTTTTCATTTGGAAAAACAAAGTTGCTTTAGCACACATACACTCACACACATACATGCACGCACTCAAAACCAAACATTCTCTTAAGGTTAAGGTTAATTCCCGAAATATGATCTTCGATAACCAGTCGCTTGAATTCTCACACACACACACACACACACACACACACACACACACACACACACACACACACACACACACACACACACACACACACACACACACTGGCTGTGGCAGCATGGCTGCAGCTCATAACCACACAAAGTGCTTCATGTACTCTTTGTACTTTATATTGATCACTCATTTGTTTGCTATCGACACTAAAAGAGCAGGTTTGTGCCGTTAGAGACGCTTCACCTTCTGGTGCGGTTTTGAAATCTACTATCTGAATCAAAAATGATTGTTCTGCCAAAGATAGATGTTTGATTGGCATGCATGTGCTCTGAGGCCCTGTCCTATATTTGAATGAATGTATATATTTGTATTCTATTTGTACATACTTGTATAGCACTGCTTTGATGTAAACGCAGTACTTGTTTCTAACACTAGATGTCACATGATGACCTGGTGAGTCATGTGACAGGTGAGGGGGTATATATAGATGGCGTCTGTATATGTGTGTTTTATGTCTGAAGAAGAGCGTAAGCTCGAAACGTAACACCTGGAAAGCAAAAGCAAAACCAAACGGGAGCTACAGTGTGCGGCCTTTATGTGTTTATTTCACTGCGTTTTCTATTAGGTCCAGCACCTGCCTTTCAAACTGGTTGGGATGTGCGTATCTTTTTTCACTGTTTGATTGGCATGGATGACACGACACGACACGACACGACACGACACGACACGACACGACACGACCATAAAACAAACTCACCTACATTGTTGCCCTTGCTTGCATTCCTCCTCAGGCTCCTCCTTCCTTACGAGAGGCACGTCAAGGGAGAGAAGGATAAGCCCCTCCCATTGGCCAAACCCAGGAAGCCGGACGGCAGCCAGGAGAAGGCTGCAGGAGCCAAAGCTAAAGGAGTGGGGCTCAAGAAATCCAAAAGTCCCAACAGTCCCAAACAGGGGGTCAAAAAGGAGAGGGGGGAGACGGCGAAAGGTCACGAGGAATCACAGGTCAGTCATAAGCTCATCTGGACGTTTCTGCTCCCTCATCAGGATTGAACCTCACTGTGTCCCAAGTCGCTTTGGTGCTGCTGACTCAGTTTGTGTTGTGTGTTGTGCTGTTTAGACACGTCTAACAACCTACATGACACATTTCATATGAATACGAGGCCATTTCAATGTCCAAATAGTTTAGGAGAGTGACTTTGATCAGAGGAAGCAGCAGGAGGCGCGTGGGCGACGTTCGACATTCGATTGTTAATGCCTTAACTGCATTGTTTACGTTGGCATGAAGCGGGGTGACCGACTCAGCGTTAGCCTAGCCCAGCGCGATGCTAAATGACCGGCGATAGCGTCCTTTTCTCAACTCTGGTAAAGACAAATCTAAAGTAAAATGGTTCAAACGATAGAAACGCTAGAAAGATAAGAAGTCATACTTGACTTTTCCACCATGAAACTGGTTGTAAACATTACATGGTCATAACAGTAGCTAAGCTAACCGTAGCTGTCCGACAATAGCAGCAAAACTGCGTCACTCCCTCTCTCTCTGTTTCAATCTCCTTTTAGTCTCCTTTTGCTTTCTCATCATTGCTTCACTGTCTTCACTTCTGATGTCTTATGAATCTGTGAATAAATATAAACGGCTGTTTTATTTCTTTTGTAATAACTATTGTTTTGTTTCCCCCCGCATCCAGGACTCCCAGGTGAAAGAGGAGGAGAATCCTGAGCTTTCCGCCGCCGTAAAGCAGGAGGCCTCTTTCAGCGATGAACCGATTGTAATAGAGGAGGAAGAGTTACATCTCACGCTGAAGAAGGAGGAGTTACATCTCACCCTGAAGAAGGAGGAGTTACATCTCACCCTGAAGAAGGAGGAGTCGGACTGCAGAGCCCCTCATGCAGGCCTACCCCTCCACAGAGGGCCTAGTCCCCAGCCTGAATGGAGGCAGATCAGCGAGGCCCTCCAAGAGAAACTCGCCTCCGAGCAGCAAATTGAGGTGCACTTCATTCCCAAAAACCCCTACCTGCCTCACCGCTGGGACCAGAACAAACCCGCTGGACATGTTGCCCTCCCCGAGTCCGCGTCCCGGGTCAAAGACTCCATAGAAAGTCACGGGGGCAGAGTCGGGAAGGTGCTGCCTATGTGCAAGCAGTCTGTGGACTCCAGCGCGGATTCCTTCCCAGAGAAAGAAGACTATGGGATCATCAAGAAGGAGTCGGCGCAGGGTCCCACGCAGACGGCCGCCTACTGCAAAGCCAGCCAAGGTGTCATGTCTCCTTTAGCCAAGAAGAAGCTCCTCTCTCAAGTGTGCGAGACCAACCCTTTCTCCTTCAGCTCACCGTCTCTTCAGCCTCCACCTCCCCTGGTTCCTCCCTCTCTCCCGGCCATATCGCTGGTTGAAAGGGAGAGGGAAAGGAGGAAGGGTGAGGAGGAGGCGGCGTTGGGACAGAGGCTGGGGTGTGTGACAGACAGCAGCAGCCAGGAGGTAGCGCCCGTCTTCAGGCCATCGGTCATCCAGCACGCGCAGAGCAGCAAGCCTCTCCAGCAGGTCAGCGGTGGCCCAGCAGAGAGGAGCCCTCTTGGCGAGCTTTCAGAGACTTACGGCTGCCGGACGAGCCACCACCTCCAGCCCCAAGTCAATCCTCCGTGGCAGCCCTACCTCCCCCGAACCCATGCTCAGGACGGAGTGGAGAACGCTGGGGAGAAACTCCTCCAACAAGTCCCCCCTGCCCAGCCCCAGAGCTACACGGGCGACTGCTACTCTTCCCCTCACCTCCACAGTCTGTACAGGCAAACTGAGAACTGCCTGAGCCAGGAGAGGATGGCTGGCTTCCCCAGCGGAGAGAGGAGAGGCCATTACCCCCGGGACAGTGAAGGCAGCCAGGCCTTCGTTTGTAGCAGCTTGGAAAGGGAGGGCTTGGCCTACAGATCACACTACAGTGACAGGACTCAAACACATGGAGACAGTAGAGAGGCAGAAGATGAGCCCAGAGACTTCACTATTTCGAAACCTCTCTCTCAGAGGATATCCTCCTTCTCTAAGCCCCCCTTCTGCAGTCTCCCGTACCCCATCATGCACCAGGGTTTGGATTCCCACCCCAAGGCGTGCAGAGTCCCTCCTATGACCATCTCAGCCACCAAACAGAGCCCAGTAGAACCCTCCCAGCCGTTCCCCAGCCCCAAAGCCTCCCCCGACACGTCCCTCACCGGCTCCATTCGACCCAGCAAGCGGAGCCTCGGGGAACCCGAGAACGAGGGCGTCCCGGAGAGGAAAGTGCGCGTGGTGACGCCGATGCACCCCGCCGCCGCCATCCGCCGCGGCGACCCGGAAGAACTGAAAGCGGCCGAGCCGGCCCACGCCGTTCACCTCAGCAACCATCTCCCCGAGGGCCACCCCGCCACCACCTACCCCCCGCCCCACGCCGCGGCCCTCTACGTGGGCATGTACCCTCCCGGCAGCCTGGTCTCGCACAGGCCCCAGGACGGGCTCCAGCACCATCCGGGTCTGCAGTACCTGAAGAGCCAAACCGCGGTGTCTCCCCTCGTTCCCCCGTTAGCCTTCCACTCCATGATGCTCCACCGGCAGCTGATGGCCACCGGGCAGAGCCCGCACCACTTCTACAGGCACCCGGGCGGGGTGGCGCTGTACGGGGACCTGCTCCACCACCTGTATCCACTCTCCACCCTCCCACCCCCTCAGCTCTCCTCAGTACACCCCAGTACAAGACTGTGAGAGAGAGAGGGAGGAGACACGCTCGCTCTCTCCCTCTTTCTCAGCCTCTCTCTCTCATCTCTCGTCTCTCTCTCTCTCTCTCTTGCTCTGGGATTGTGGCTCACTCAGAAAGAATAACACTGATGATCAAACTTTGGCAGATTACAGACTGATGAACTCATCGAAAATTCCATTTACTATTTGTTTATATACTTTGCACTGTTCTGTTCTTATCACCACTTACTGTATCTTTTGTTGTTCTTGTACCCTTATTTGCACAATGCTGATGTGTAATGTGCTCACAAATCAGTTTGGCGCTCTGAGTCACCACGAGTCAGGTTGTTGCTCTGAACATGTGAAAAGTGGAACAGAGAAAAGCCATTTTGTTTACTGCATCCGAGGACTGAGGGCTAAACGTGGTTGCTGAAAAAACACTAAAAAGTAACACGATGACATCAATGAAAATCCTTTAAAACTAGGAGGTGTGCGTTCGCCATCGCAAACAGAGTCCAGCGGCTGTTTAGCGCATTATTACACTTCATTCAGCCAGCGGTGGTTGTATCTGTTTACATGTCTCCACGCTGAAACGCTGTTGCCTGTTTTTGCGACAGTAAATCCACCTCGATTCCTCGTAACGGACATGAACACACGCTGCGGTGCTGCACAACATAGATAGACAAAGACAGATAAAGACTAGCTTCATCGTAACATTCTGAGGTGCTGTGTTGACAGATGTACTGTAGACTCACGTTCAACTCGATTCAGGTTTTTATTCAGGATTTACTTCAGTTAACTTCAGTTAACTACTTAGTTAGCATGTTCAATCTGTTGACAAATCACAAATGAATGTTTCTTTTTGTTGTTGTTGTTGTTAAGGAAAAGCCCTTTTAATTTTACTTTGGGAATTGAAAAGTAAATTGAGCCCAACCCCCCTGTGATGAGTAGCCCGTAGCAGCTTGTTTGTGTCTCTCTGACCAGCATGATGAAGCAGCCTTATGCTGTGGAATGCTCACCACATGAAATCAGCATTTCTCCTTTTGAGTTCTTGACTTGAAAAAGCTCTTCTTTGTGAACGGACTCCTTTATTCAACAATCTGAAAAGACTCACTGTATGATTTGATAGGAATGTTGACAGTTCGGCTTTTATTGCTTTGCAAATATCTGTGCCTTTCGCAGTCTTGGATTAGAGTTAGCACTACAATTGTTAAGACTTATCTTCTGTAGCAGGGTAGGAATATCAATATTACTGTCATTCTCGTCTGTAGCGCCGCACACAGACACACACACTCACACAAAACTGTTATAGCACACTTGGCTATCAGACACCAGACTTGATGGGTATTTTAAGTCTTTTCAGTTCTTTTAAAAAGTTTTGCTTTGACCTACTGATCGGTGTTTGTGCTCACCTAAAAAACAATTGACTTGGCTTAGTTGCGCGAGGCAGTGGACGACGGAATACTTGAAAAGATTTACAGACACTTTGACGGTGACCCGGGTCTGGTGTCTCCTGGCTGGGAGGCTGTGTTGTATGTGTTTTCTAGCAGTGATCAAAAGGTACCAGGCTCCATAAAGTATGCCTACCGTGCTCCATAGCCCCAGGTGGGAAGACAACACCTGCTCCGGCTTTTACAACCACTATAACCGCTGTTAATGGCAAATCCGGTGACAGTCGAAATACAGGGAACATGTCCGGTGTTTCGAGAAAAAATGAAAAAATAAAAAAGGCTGTAAACATCTATGTGTAAAGTTTTACAAGATACTTTTAAGATTACAAAAAAACATTCATTTCTGATTAAGTACTGTACATTACTGTGTGTTAGGTTAAAAGCGGCTGCCAAGCCCTCCTGTACAGAACCTTCATTCTGGGATCAATTTCATGGCAACCTCCCCCCTCTCTTGTCTTATTTCCTGTGTAAATAGCACTGTAGATAGTACCGTGTGGTTGTTATCATATAAACTGTGTTATAATCTGTAAATAGTATCAAAGATAGTATAAAAAAGTCGGTTACACAATCTAGCTGTGTCCTTGTTTTGCTCTGTTTCAAGGTCAGCGTGATCATATTAAGATTGGAAACAAACACTACGATTTAAGGATTTAGGATTCTCTCTTTTTATTTGTTGTTGTCGTTTCACTTTATTTTTCCATGTCGTTTCCACAATGTGCATCCTGAAAGTGTTTTTGATACAATAGCCATCTGTTTACCAATCACCCAGCTGGCGAGCAAGACAAAAAATAAAGAAGACATTTTGTATGATACGACCTCCTGTATATTTAATTAAAATATTTTACTATCTACACGTTTCCTTTGCCGTTATTCTTTTGAGTGTTTGGGTGTTGGATTACGTGATATATTAAACATTGCCATTTCATCTATTGCATGTTAATTTGATTTGGGTTCATGCTGTAGAGGGGGGGAAATATATTTAACTACATTAGCCTGAAAGAACTCACATCACAGTGAATGTAATGCTCTTTTTTGGTGAGGAAATGCAGTGTGAATGAGATTTGTATTTTTTTTTATTGTAACACCATTATCTGGCTATGAGATCCCACCCTGCCCTAATCTTCACAACAGCCTACTTCTGGGCTGACAGCCAGAGGAGCCTCTCAGCAGCGAATGCTGCAGTAGAAAATGTGCCAGTGCCGCCCCCCCCCCGGTAAATCTTTACCATGAAAAATATTCAGGAATACTCCCAAGATCAGCAAAAATAAAGCAGGCTCACCAGGGTAGAATGTAGGGCGCTTTATTGCAGATCAGCAATAAATAGAAAAATACAGTTAGCTTCTAAGACAAAAGTGAACAGAGGAGAAAATTGCACTTGTGGAAACAAAACTAACTACAGTATTAATATGGTATATATATATATATAGTATGTATGTATGTATATATATATATATATATATAGTATAGTAATATACAGAAATTATATTGTACCTGGTCTGATTAATGTACAACTTACTAGAACATAAACTTACTGGCATTAAAAGTCTAAATAATCAATATGCTGAAAAAATTACATTAAGATGAAATTATAGCAGTATTAAGCTAGAAATAAATTACATTTCAGACAATTCAACAAAAGGGCTTTTCACACTACATGCTCTTAGCCCGGGGCTATCTAAGCCCTGGCCTAAGAGTAGGGCTAAAATAGCCCCAGGCTAATCCCTTTTCACACACATATTAATAACCCAGGTTCACCTAAACACTATGCCATTCACACTGTTTCCTTGGCCCCGTTTCACACTAGCAACTTTGAGCCCTGTATTTAGATGGAAAGTCAGGGATAACTCTGCTCCAGAGCAGGGCCAGCTAGCCAGGGCTGAAGTCACTTTGGAGTCGGCCAGGATTGTGCAAGTGTGAAAGCTTTCTTAGCCCTGGGCTAACAGCTCTCTTAGCCCTGGGCTAACAGCTCTCTTAGCATTTGGCTAACAGCTCTCTTAGCCCTGGGCTAACAGCTCTCTTAGCATTTGGCTAACAGCTCTCTTAGCCCTGGGCTAACAGCTCTCTTAGCATTTGGCTAACTGCTCTCTTAGCCCTGGGCTAACAGCTCTCTTAGCCCTGGGCTAACAGCTCTCTTAGCATTTGGCTAACAGCTCTCTTAGCCCTGGGCTAACAGCTCTCTTAGCCCTGGGCTAACAGCTCTCTTAGCATTTGGCTAACAGCTCTCTTAGCCCCAGGCTGAGACTGACTTAACCCCGGCTAAGTGTAGTGTGAAAAGCCCTAAAGACTGAAAATATTTCTGCAACAACTATTACAGTTGTGCATATTCTAAAAACATACCAAATATTTTTAGTGAAATGTAGTAAATAGGGTAGCACTTTACAGCTCTAATAATACCGTAATACAATTTAATTACCAAAGTAATAACCATGCAATAGCTTGGTATTAACAATGGGTGTATCTGGCTAATTAGATTGAAATTTATGTAGGCCTAATAGACTAAGAGGGCCAGAAACATATGGTAATAATGGGGAAAAACACATTTAAAGATGGCATAGATGGTAATATCAGATTAAACCAAACATCCAGAGATTAACTGGAAACACTCCCCAGCTAGCAATCTGCCACCTCCAATAGCGTTAATACCAAGCTATTACCTGGTTATTACTGCTAATTACAAGGTTTTACCTAATTATTGAGCTGTGATGTAAAGTGCTACTGTAAATAGATGTAAAACTGGATCAGACTACACAGTACTGTGTTAGTTCTGCTCTGATCAAAGTGAGAGCGTTCAGTCCTTATCAAACATCAGGCATTTATTTTCCTTTTTTTAGCAAGTTTCAATAGATCACATGTTCTTCCTCCTGCGCTACATTTAGAGATGAGCTGCACAATATGACACACACACACACACACACACACACTTCAATGGTGGCTACACTTCACCACTTTGAACCAGGGCTGCACAACTGTATATAATTGTATAGAGATTTTATCTTTCACAATTACAGTAATTATTATTTAATATTGCAGTATTGAAACATACTTTTCTTTTTAGAATGCCCAATGTAATTGAAAAGAATCATTATGTTGATATGTGATGCAGAAAGTGCAATACAATAAATGTGATCCCCGAATCATGACTAATAAGCTTGTTACAGTGTAACTGTCATCACAATAATAATCGTTGTTTTTTATTTGGGTGTTAATATTCTGCCAGAACTAAACTGCACAAAACATAGAATTAACAATGCACAACTACTAATACTCCAAGAATTCGGCAGCAACAAGACGGAGCGAAGCAAGCAACTAATAACTAAAGGTATGCGTGTCAAGGACACATTTGAGCGTTTCATTCACCACCGTGGCTATCGGCAAAGGGCTAGTAATTAGTCACTACATGGTGACATACAGTAATATACACTGAGCATACAACACTGCCAATATTGAGCTGCACCACCTTTTTTGCAATCCATTTCTCATGATGTCAAGGTTGAAATAAAACCCATCTTTAATCTGTCTGTTCCCCATCTACCCGTCATGACTGAACAGGATTTAGAGTAAATAAAAAAATCACATTATCGTTTACCTGGTCACAGTCAGTCAAAGCAGCTGGACCTCATGTTTTGTATACTCAGTGTAATTATGAAGACCACTCTTCAGAAAGTGACAGTAAGTGGTTGACAGATCTAATGATGAGCGGTATTATATTTCCAAAACACACACAAGGACATTCATTATCTGAGCTACTCAAAAGAGACTCCATTCATACAATCATGCTAATGGTGTTTAAGGACTGCAGTGTTAAATTATGTTGGGTGTACTGAACTGAATATAATGAGTCACCCTGCAAAATCAACTCTAGTGGTCATGAAGTCGTCACAGTAAGTGGAGTCAGTCAATAATTCTAAAAGGAATGACTCGTCTATAGTCGGCCTGCAGATCAATAACAATTTGAGCGCTTTTGCAAACGCTCTGACTTCCATGTTCCACTGTCAGAGCCGAGACATCAGCCTTTCCATGTGAGTGGGCTTGATGGTGGCAAAGCTCAAAGCAAACATCTAGCGCTCAGATCTGTATGGATTAGCTGCTCACGAAGAAGCCATCCAGCCAGTCTAAACTGTTGGCATCATTATTAGTATTAGTGGTCAGGCGGGGTTAGAGGGTTAAAGGTCACCAGGCTTTTGGGTTGATCTTCTCTCTGAAGGACTTCCTCAGTTTGCTCCTGGGGGCAGGAACCGGACCGAGACCAAGCCCGGGTCTGAAGTACCCGTGTCGGGCGGAGGCCTCGGGGGTCTCGGCGTGGTGGTTCTGGTACTCCAGCTCCTGGAAGGGGGGCTGAGGCTGGCTGTAGGCTGGCTGCACGTCGAGGTGCCCCAGTGGGGCGTTTTTTCGGCTGAGGGCGGCCGCTCCTCCGGCGTTGTTCCTCTGAAGCTGCTGGATAATGGCCGAGAATTTGACATCCAAAGATGGCCTCCCGGATTTGGACTTTGCGACCGGGCGCGAAGTGCCGGTGTTCTCCTTCTCCTGGTGCGAGAGAGGAGGAGGAGGAGGAGGATGGAGAGAAGTGGGGAGAGGAGGTCTGGCTGGTTGGGTGAGAGGGGCATAAGGCTGTCTGTCAGAGGGAGGGGGAGGGGCATAAGGCTGTCTGTCAGAGGGAGGGGGAGGGGCATAAGGCTGTCTGTCAGAGGGAGGGGGCGGGGCATACGGCTGTCTGTCAGAGGGAGGGGGCGGGGCATACAGTTGTCTGTCAGAGGGAGGAGGCGGGGCATACGGCTGTCTGTCAGAGGGAGGGGGCGGGGCACGCCGCTTCTTGTTGCTGTTGGATACAGAGCTTGTGTTGCCACTGGGGCTTGAACAAGGGGTGGAGCATTTAGTCGGTGACAGAACACTCCTCTGCACTACCACTGAATGGGAGCCGTCAAACAGAGTGGACCAATTAGGCGCCTCCCTCTCCTCCTCCTGGCCAATGAGAAAGCGGCCGTCCGTCTCCTCAATCTTGCTGTGAATAATGTCTGTGATGCTCTCAAACTTTCCAGGAGAGTTTATACCTGAGAGTCAAAAAAAATCAAGACATTCACATTGAAATACAGTTGAGATAATCAGCCATTTAAATATAAACAATTCAATACAATTTCAAGTTTTCTTTTGGCTTTTTGGCTTGTTTATATACAGTAGAGTAGACTGATCTGTACACCTCAGGTATGGTAGCATGGATTTGTGAGATTATTAAAATACTCGTCTGAAAATGTATTTGAAATATCACAATAATACACAGTCGCACACATTCCAACAGTGTAATTTGCATGTAAAAGGATTTCAGTATTCTGCATCAACACTGAAATTGGAGCTATTGTGCAGTGTTAATCAAATAGATTTGTTATCTCAGTGTTTCATTCAAGCAGCTCATTTGGATGTTTGCACTCTGGAATAATAACTTCCATAAATAGATACATTAATAAATACAAATCCTGTGAAACATGTTTAATCACGGCCACTCTGCCATATTGACTGCTCACATGGAAGTTAACAGCCTCAACGTGGAACTAAAATAGTTCATGTTTTGAGGACAGAATCATTTCTGTTTTTCAAATATTGCCTGATGAATTTCAAGTAGC
>NC_139647.1:15220145-15257645 GCF_964638095.1 Poromitra crassiceps
CTTGAACCCGCGTCTCCTACAGAAAGAGCACAGAGAACTTGACAGAACCTGAAGACAAGATTGACAGTTACACCAACTGAAGTTCCACATGAGCTCTTGTACTAAAAGGCACATTGCTGAAATTGTAGCAAAAACAGAATAAAGTAGCAAAATGTCCGATTTAAACAAGACCTCAATGAGAAAAGTATCAATTTGTTGATCAGTGTTGGCGTAATGAGTAATCAGATTACTTTTTTGAGATAACTAGTAACGTAATGTTTTTTTTGTAGTCTGCCAATTACTTTTTTATTCTAATGTCACTGCTGTTTGTTTTCTCTCCATTGTTTAATTTTTGTCAGCACTTTCTGAAGTATAAAAACAAGCAGACAACACTTGACTGATTGAAACAACACAATGCATATAGTTGATATTATTATTATTATTATTATTATATGATAATTATTATTATCTTATTATTTTAAAACAAACTAACTGAACTGTTATTTAGGGTTTGGTCTTACCTTGTTGATGGGTATGTTCATGGTGGGCTCCACTTTAGCATCGATTTCCTCAGGTGTGAAGTAACAGGACAAAGAGCTGGCACTCAGCACACAGTACAGACTGCAGCAGCGGGACACTCCCTCCACACACTGCTGAAGATCCAAACACCACAAGAACCTTAACCTTTAACTGTATTTATTTAACTAGTAACAGTATTTTCAGCCATTTCTATACATTTTAATTACTTGATACTTTTAATCACTCATTTAAGGACAGCATGTGTAAATGTAAGTTTTTCATACATGTGTATTGTGTAGACTACTTGATGGATGACTTGTGAATGAGACTAGGAGCCGACTTTGGGGCTATGCTAATGCTAAAAGCAGTCTCTCTATACTCTCTATACTATACCTTCTGGCTCAGGTAGCCGCTCATCATGGTCTGTGTCATACAGGCGGGCTGGGCCACCAACCGGCAGCAGAGGTTGCCATAAAGTGGAAGCCAGGAGGACCAGTCAGCTGTGAAGGTCAAAACGCACCATAAAGCACACTGTCAGATTTGTGTGGAAAAGGGAAAACGAAGCAATCTTTTTCAGATTATACAAAAGTACAGCGTCAAACAATATTCACAGACAAATACATACTGTAGAACAGATATACGTTTCTGTCATATACCTTCCTTGGTAATGTATGATGTAATTGTAATAGAAAATCTCACAATATACACTGTGGAATAATACAATAATACAAAAACCCAATGAACACCTCCATTGAATCGTTCACACAAAGGAAGAAGAGTAGTCGTAGGCTGAACTTCTATCCTATAAGTATCTTTGTTTCATTCTTTACTTTAAATCTAATGCTGTGAAAATAGAGTATTGTTCACCTGCTACTAAATCAAACCAGGCGCTAAGCATCCCTTTTTACATCCCTATGTATTACACTTCTTCTTCTGCTTTTCTGCCTCTTACCGTCTTGGAGGACAACGAGGGAGTGAGACTGGAAGCTGCCTTCAGCCTGAGGCAGACACAGGGTGGTGTAGGCCAGCAAGCTGTACCTGGCTCCGCTGGGAGAGGTAGACACACACACACACGGACACACACACACACACACACACACACACACAGACACACACACACACACACACACACACACACACACACACACACACACACACACACACACACACACACACACACACACACACACACACACACAGTTGATGTTGAAGTTAGACTGATATACTGAGCCAATATGTATTGGTTCCTCCTTGACCACGCTACTGTACAGAAAACGGCCTGCAAATCCTGCAGTGATTTTTTTTTTCTTTGCATATTTTATGAATCTCATTGTTAACTTAATTCTTGATTCAAAGGTTGAATGTATCTCTGAGTTTCTCCTTCCATTGAGAAGAGTCGTTATTCGTCTGGGTTTCAATGGAACATTTGACCGTTTCATGATGGTCTAAGTAACTGCTGAGGGTTTTTCAGCCTGACAAGAATGTGGTAAACACGATTTTGTTTTTCCAAACATGGAAATGGTTCACCTTAAAGACATTGAATACTGGCACAAAAGTATTAGCACAAAATATCGGCTATTGACGACGCCCAGTCCAAAACATCAATATCAGCCTTCAACATCCGTCAATCAGTCAAACGCTTATTTCCTGGCTTTCTTGATGTGATTTGGTTGAAAAGCTGTTTTGTGATCCCCCGGTGGCGGCTACAGCTATTGCTCCAGTAATAAGTCATAATCAAGTTAGTTTGGTTTCCAACTGTGAAAATATCAACCAGGAAGCCAAGAGTCTGTAGAAGGTTTTACAGTGCAATAACACTACATACGAGGGTATTGGGTTGCGCTGCAGGAAGGTGTCAGGGTCTGGAGTGTCCAGCAGAGGGCAGAGCTTCTTCCCGCTGGCTTTTCCGAAGGAGCTGCGCAGCTTCTTGGCCAGTTTCTTTGGCGTGTTCACCAGCGTGATCTCTTCCTCCAGAGCACAGCTCCAGAGCTCCACCTTCAGCTCAAACTGAGGAACTGCCTCATTGCTGTGAGTGAGTGGAGAGAGACATTTAAATTGGCACTAAAAAAATAAATCATGAATCATACAATAATAAGCTTTCATTGCACACCAATTATGGGCAGTAACAGCAGAAATGGTCAAAGCCTTCATTCAAATACAAATTGTGTTTACAGTAGAAGAATCTTTCTCCAGGTAAATTTGTCGACAAAACTCCACACAAACAGGCCCATTTTCAAGTATATTACTGTCTATTGTACATACAATTAATACTTACAAGATGGTGACTCCCTCAAAGCAGATGTCCGTGACCGATCTGTCCACCACCACCATCTCTGTGTCGAACACCTCGGAGCCGACCCGCATCAGGCAGAAGAGCGCCACGCGACGAGAGCCTAACACACACAGGGGATGTCTCAGCCAGTGCATCTACGACTACGACGCAATACAGCAAGCAGCATCCTCAATGTAACATGAGGTGAGGCGCAAAAACACAACAAGATCAACTCACTGCCTCTGTTGTTAAAGTGGTCTGAATCCTTCCACATCAAAGGAATACGCAGCCCTACATCAGCAGAAGAAACAAGGAAAAAACTATTTCAATAACAGCACTATTACATAACAATAAATTAATAATTTGTTTCCAAAATGCAATATCCATTTTGAGTATTAAAAAAAAGTCTCAAGTTTGTGCTATGTATAATTTTGTAAGAGTAGGTGTCAAGTACTGAATGATTTTTGGACAAAGTGAGAACAAACTTACCACAAATTGCAACTTTCCCACTACAGGGCACACGCTCCTCTGAATCTGAAACTCTGGAATTAAAGTATGAATTTAGCCTCTGTATCAAAACAACACTTCAAGGTCTCAATATGTGAAAATGAGTCTGAGATATAAAGTGCAGTATAAGTTCTGTTTTTTTTATTTATTTTCAGACATTTTGTGCAACTTCAGAACTTTTTCAAGACCTTGAAATGACCAAATTGATTCCCCCTACGTATCCAGGCCTGGGAACAGTAACCATCCTCCTCCTTACCTCCTGGCTCCTCCCATCATCATATTCTGCTCCTCCTTCTTCTTCTGCAGCTGTGTGAGGTAAGCCTTGATCCTGGTGTTGCAGGTCAGCAGGTTCTTGGAGGTGTTGAGGACCTGTTCTCTCTTGGTGCAGGCTAGCAGCAGCTTGTAGGCCCCGTCACGCATTCGCATCTCAAAGTCCAGCTTCTCCTGGATGTTGGTGTCCTTTTTTTTGGGGTGAGACACAACATAACACACAAACACACACACGATTGACTCGATCCATCTAAAAAAGCTCTAAAAACTAGGATTTGCTACAACGCTTTGAAAAGCGTTTTCCCATCAAATATGAATATATCATAACACAAGTGGTATGACGGACATGATGGGTGGCGCCAACCTGTTGGTGGTTTTAAAGTGTCATTAGATTGAAGTTGCCCTTGAATGTCGTTAATGGCCACAAAAATCCCTTCACTGTTTAAAGGTGCGGCATCTAGAATATTAAGATCAATTAAGTAATTAAGTTTGAATTGTTGAAACATTATTGTAATTATGGTAAACAAACGAGACCATCACTGAGAAGATTGACAACCCCTACCTACTTCTACACTGTTACATTGCGCGCGCGCGCGTGTGTTTTTGGGGGGGATGTGCTGTCTTGCTTTTAGGGCTGCAACTAACGATTATTTTCATTATCGATTAATCTGTCGATTATTTTCTCGATGAGTTGTTTGGTCTATAAAATGTCAGAAAATGGTGGGGGAAAATTCGGTCAGTGTTTCCCAAAGCCCAAGATGACATCCTCTAATGTCTTGTTTTGTCCACAACCCAAAGATATTTAGTTTATTGTCATACAGGAGTAAAGAGACCAGAAAATATTCACATTTAAGAAGCTCGAATCAGATAGTTTTTTTCTTAAAAAATTACTCAAAACGATTAATCGATTATCAAAATAGTTGTCGATGAATTTTCTGTCGATCGACTAATCGATTAATCGTTGCAGCTCTAGTTTTATTGTAACGACAAAATAACAAATAAATGTCTTTATGAACCTATTGAAACTGCTGAAAGGTCAATAAACAATTTCAAATAAAAAAAGTCTTTTGAAACATGTTTTGCCTCTTCGGTCATTTGGAAGAGAAAACAAATGCACAAAGACGATGCCAAGGACAGGGAGGAGGAGGACAAGCAGCAAGACTTTGCAACACAACGTTTATGAGACGTTTATGGGCTTCATGAGAGTTTAACAGGGTGTATGGGAAATGTGCTCTTAGCTTTGAGAAACACGAGCAGTAATGATCCCACTGGCACGAGAACAAGGCGACCAATCATCTCAACCATGCTCTCTTTTGTTTACAGTTGGTACGGCAATTAATTTGATGATGATGTATGATGTTTGAAAATGTTACAGAGAATCTTTGAGGTTCGGTTTGGAGACGTTTTCTTGTAAAAACTCAAGAGCAACTTTTTGAGATAGAGGGTGAGGTGACATGTCTGATGATGATCCCTGCAGCGAGAGAATGAAGTGAAACACTGATTATTATAATGTTAGTAGTAGACATGCCATGACTGAGGAGAACACACTGATCAGATGCCTTCATAAGGAGGAACATGAGCTAGATGGGAGAAGAAGAGTACAATGACTGACAGTGAGTGCATGATCTTATATACGGTAAGCACATGCAATATGGATGCTGTGAAGGACTACAGAACAAAACTGTGGGCAAAGCTGTAAAATGGTAATTCTAGCTAAAGACGTGTGGCCTAAAGGGAGACTGATGATGATGTCTGAGTCTGATATCAGCTGGACAAAAAGACAGCTGGTAAATAGTTGCCGCTGTTGTTGATACAAGACTGAAGTCATAACATACTAAAATGTGAAATGTGGAATTCAGAAGGTATCAGTGAGTTATAAATGATAGTGAGCAGTCCATGCATTTCTGTTTTGAGGAGACAGACATCATCATTCTCCTCCGCTGCTGTGTGTCTACCTGTAGTTTCTTAGAAATCTGTCGTATGTACAACAAATTCATATCCTCTACTATCTGCAGCGTGTCATTCAGAAGACTTGGGCATCTTCTCATGCTTTTGGCCTGCAAGGACATTAGTTTGAGCAAAGACAGTGACATTATTTGGACATGCAGCAGGGCAACGTAGCGACATTCAAACAAGTGCAGAGGAAACATGGTTCAAGTTTCAGTTACTGAATAGAGGCGAGGGGCAACTCCCCTATCAGATTGCTAGCCCATTGTCCCACTCCCAGGCAACTGAATGTGTGTGTGTGTGTGTGTGTGTGTGTGTGTGTGTGTGTGTGTGTGTGTGTGTGTGTGTGAGAGAGAGAGAGAGAGAGAGAGAGCGAGAGAGAGAGAGAGAGAGAGAGAGAGAGAGAGAGAGAGAGAGAGAGGAGTGAGAGAGGGAGATCATTAGGAAATCCAATTTATTATTGACTAATTATCTGATATTAACCTAAATTGTGCTTTTATTAACTACTTTAATGGCAGCAAACAATGCAGTATACTGTTATTGCTAGAAAAGACAAATGTTATTGCACTTTGTACCCCCGCCCCCCTCATAGCTGTCAACCAGTGTGGAGGATTGACTTGCTGCTCTCTGGCTGGCTTTAACGTTACCTCGGCTTTCAGGAAGACGGAGCTCTGGCGGACTTTCTTCCTCTTGATCTCCATCGCCAGGGCGGACCCGGCCGACACCGACGATCTGCAGCTCGCGTTCCGCCTGAAGGTTTGAACATCCCGCGGATCCTCCATGTTTCTGTCCATTCAGAGCCAGCAGCAGCTTCACCACCTTCCACTTACAACGCCTCTCGCTCCCGCTGCCTGGGCCGCTCGATTCGGAACACCACGTCTGCCGGAGGCGGGGCTTCTCTAAGACCAAGCATGGAAATGAATGAATGAATAAGATTATGTATATAAAATATGAATAAAAGATCAACTCAACTCTCAAAACAAAGTGAATGATTCAAAATATGCATATTTTTCACTTTCTTTGGTTAGATAGGAGAGCTACTGCACCGAGCATTTTACTCCAATCTGCAAATGGAATCAAAATTCCGGTACTTCCGGCGATGTAAACCGAGTGCACCCCTGCTGATGGTGCGCGTCATCTGGCGTCGTCCAGACAGGACTGAACCATTTTAAAATTTGAATGTTTGGGGGTGTAAAAAAAAGATATATAGTGTTTTTGTTCCCCTTATTTTAGGGGTGGGGTGGGAATATAACGGCCTGCATTTGAAAATACCCACAGTCAGACATTGAAATATGGGCAATCATGAAATACCATTTAAATCTCAATCTTTGTGTGGTTTTCTCTCTCACCAAACTAGTCTCGCCCAGTGTGTTGTGAACATGTGAAATGCTGCAACGCGGCCATTTTTCCTAGGACGGCGACGGAAATGTTTTCTCAATCAAATTCGCTATGCTTTTATTAGCGTGAGGTACTTTTTGAAGATGACGCCGTGTCAACACTGCCAGTGGAAGTTGCCAGTAAAGGAAGAGGGGACAGGAGAACGTCCACTTCTGGAGGTCAGCAACGATAAGTTTGTTTTTGAGGTAGCCTCAGCAGCGCGAGACTCATCAGTCAGAAGGACTGATGACTCTCGCGCTGAGGCTAATTGTAAGGTTACGCTAGCGTTAGGTAACATTAACGTCCATGTGTCGTATACTGACGTATCAAACGGCATGTATGAAAATGATATTTTCTTTCAGAAACTATTAGCCTAGCTGCTGAAGTTAGGCTAGCGAACGTTAGCTGGATGCTAGTGGTTTTCAAAGTGGGGGCCACCAGGTGGCGCTAGGGGGATCTGGGCCATTCTTTAATAATGGAAAACAGAAATATTGATGAGGGAATTCTAAAAGATTTGAGATACAAATGTGTTGGGCTACTACATTAGTAAAAGTCAGGAAATATATTCGGAAGTTGTATGGATGTGATTTTTGATATTTGCATTGTCAATGCGTTTTAGAAGCTAATGCTATCCCTGCTCTATCTAACTATAAAGTTAACGTTATGCTAGGTATAACGTTAGGCATTCATGATGACAATGCTATTTTCCTTCAGATTGAGAAACTATTACCTGCGGGATATGACCATTTGGTGTGTTCCTATGAGGAGATGGCACTGGGGCAGTTTAAGGCCAAAATTAAACTGAGAATTACCTCAGAAGATGAGGTTCGGAAATGGCTGCAAGATTTCCAAACCTCCTCCTGGGTGGTTTGGAGGGTGGCTAAATCATATCCAAACAAGGGACGTTACAACGCCTACAGGGTAAGTTTGTTTCCCAAATAAGCTAAATCTAACACAACCAACAAGATGGCCGATGGTTACAAGCGTTAAGTCAACATAGCTTCAAGTGTTTTGTTATAATATAACCAGATTTAATTCACATTTTCTTGATGAATCCGGCCTATTTGAAACAGTGTTGTGTCCATGAAGATGCCTAGGATGTATAGCCTATTTAGTTTACCGTAGCCTATCTAAATAACTAGTTAAAGTATAAACATGACCTGATAATGAGCTAAACTGATAAAAATTGAGATGTTAATTAATAACAGGTTAACAAAAGACCTTGTAAACATAGTCCAGTATTGTAATAGCTTGTGATTTAGGCTACAATAACCCAATAAGTGCATAAAGTGGCCTGCTTGATTATGGAGATCCACTGTGCACAATATCCCCAATACAACTGGAGTGTGTGCAGCCCGTTTGTTTAAATGTGCATTAATTACAAGTTTTTATTTTTGTGCCTTAGGTGGACTTCAGGTGTCAATACAACACCTTTCCCAAAAAAAGTGACGAAAAAGTTGTGAAAAAGAGTAAGACCAAAAACACATCATGTCGTGCCACCATGTTCTTGGTCCTGAAAAGGCTAACATTAAGCAACGACAGGAAGTCAAGGTAATGAACCAGCATCTCAACCACCACACAGACTGACCCCGACAACCATTCTTTCCACACCAATTTCTCCATTCAGTTAACGTCAGCTGCTTTGCTGCTGGTGTCTGAACACGCCACTGCGTAAAATATGACACTTGAGTTGCCACAACTGACAGTTAGAACATATTGAGCACTGAATGGTTTCTAATGCTCGGGGAAAGTTTGTGAACCGTTGTGATTACAGATGAATTATTCTCTTTTCTCATGTAGGTCTGGGGATCCTCATATTAAGGACGGCTACCTATTTAACGTCAGTCTCAGACATGAACACAACCACCCGCTGTCGTGCGATGATGTTGTGAAGAAGCGAGGCGTCTTGGCGGAGACCCTTGAAAAACTGGACATACTGACGTACTTTGACAGTGGTCACTCCTCCACCTCTGTGTCTGCGCTGGATATGATCGAGTATGAGGTGCAGGAGCACGGAGGGGAAAGTTACATCTACATTGCTGCAGACGATTTGTCCGTTTGTCCATTTGGTTCTGCCAGTGCTCAGGACGACGATGTTCAGGAGGAGAACGTGGATGAGGATCCTTCAACCGCCAAATCTAGCACCTCGGGTCAGTGGAAATACGATTAATACAAGCTTGATGTGGCAGTATTTTCCATTGACCTAATTTTCTATGTTCTGTTGATTTAATAATAGCCAAAATCATTTGATTATATTTTATTGGTGTTTTGTGTTTTACCTAAAGGCACGTCTGGAGAGCACCTTGAGGAGATGATCAAGCAGTTGGGCAGGAGTCTCATAGATAAGCTGGAAGAGGACCCCCAAACCTTCACAGCACCGATTCGCAGCTTTCTGGAGACCTACAACAAGATGAATGATAGCTCCCTCAAGTTAGCTCTGCATAGTTTTGGTAAGGTGCTACAGGTGAAATCTAAAAATCGTCAGTCTTCAAAGGCGAGAGGAAAGGCACCGCTAGGGGAAAGACCGGCAGTGAAACGCGGGCGACCTCCAAAGTGCTCAAGAAAGGAGCATGAGTATTCAAAACAGCAGCGGCGGAAAAGTGCCCCTCCTCATTCCATAGAAAAATGTGAAGAGGCAAACACATCTCTCGGTGAAGCGGAGAACACATCGCTCTCTGGTAATCACTAGCGCAACTGCAGTGCACCTGAACGTACCCTTCCTATGCTTTCCAGAGAACGGTCTCTCAAATGCAGTGCAACGCAACGCTCCACTCCCCTTGTTATTTTTGCACATAGTTAAATGCCTATAATTGTGAGTCAGTTGCTCCCCCAAAAGTCAAGCGAAAGCTTAGGTATAGTCTCAATTCAAGGATGGCAAAAATATGTTCGACAGGACTGAATGACTTTTTGTACATTTAAGTGTTGGACGCTTGTGTTTTACATACACCATCTTCAATGATAATTTTGGAAGGAGGAAATGAGAGATTTACTTTGAGCATTTCTGCCAAAATGTTATAATTACTTCCATGACGTACACAGTGGGATTGAAGTAGCTATAGAGTTACAGGAGAATAAAAGGTGCAATGAGCCATGAGGTAATTTTTTTTTTTTTTTTTTTTTTTTTTTTAAAGAAACAAACAAAACAAAAAGACAGGCTCAGACACAAGGAAAGAAATGAAACAAAAACATACATACATACGTAATGAACATTCAATATTACATTGATGCTAAGCCATGAGGTAAATTCTATGCTACACTTCTGTTGCTGTCCAGTGTCTATCTTTGTCAATAAATATTGTGTACTGTGAACATTCTGTTCTGCTCTGATGGTAGATGATTGAATTATTTTTTTTCTTTACAGTGACTTAAATTGAATGCATAATGACAGTAGCATAGCCTACTCTGAATAAGGCTCAATTGCAACTGTAAAATAACGAAAATGTAACATTTGAACGTCCAATCCAGGTAAAAACGTGTTCAGTTATAACAATGTAATTAATTGATGCCTGTTTTTCCAAACGTCCCCATTAACTTATCTGCGGTAGTCTAGTCCCCGAGCATCTTTAAGATGAGCTGCGCTAGTCGCCAGATTTTCACAAGATGTTCTAGTGACTCACATACTAGCCTACTACAGTATTCCACTAAAAGCTGCGCAGCTACGCTGATAAGGAAAACAGCCCCTGAAACGTGACCAGCACTGAGTCCAGGAAACCCGCCCACCCGGTCCTGGCTGACTGGGCTCCACTTCTGGTCGAGTTGGAAGTGTAGACGCAGGCGCTGAGGATAAACTGCGTCAAGCTAGACGGAGACAGACCACAAGATCACAGGAAATCCGGGCTCTGCCTTCACAATTAAAATGTCGAATTTTTGGGAGGGGGTGTAGGAACGAGAAATTGAATTTCCTGTCTGAGAGTGTTGGCTGTGTTATCTGTAGGACACTCAGCTATTTGTAATTATCGTGCTTTATAATCTTGTCAAAAATATATTTATATTTCCAGCATTCCAAGCAGTCTTTTTACCATAACTTGTCCTCTCCAGATTGAGTTGTCACACACAGAGGCCATTTATACCTGGCGCCAACATGCATTTTCTGTGATCAGATTGCGATCAGATTGTGTTTTATCACTTGAAATAGAGCAGTAGAGAAGGAGCCAGCACTCAACAATGTCCTTTTGAGGTTTTTTTATTCCTGTTTCAAACAACAACGTACGCGTTTCTACGGAGCCCTTAAAGTTCTGAAAGGTAATATTTATTTTGAGGATGCTAAAGTGTGCGCACACTTTAGTATAGTGTGCGCACACTATACTAAAGTGTGCGCACACTATACTAAAGTGTGCGCACGATTTAACTAAAACGTGCGCACACTTTAGTATAGTGTGCGCACACTATACTAAAGTGTGCGCACACTTTAGTATAGTGTGCGCACACTTTAGTATAGTGTGCGCACACTATACTAAAGTGTGCGCACACTTTAGTATAGTGTGCGCACACTATACTAAAGTGTGCGCACGTTTTAGTTAAATCGTGCGCACACTTTAGTATAGTGTGCGCACACTTTAGTATAGTGTGCGCACACTATACTAAAGTGTGCGCACACTTTAGCATCCTCAAAATAAATATTACCTTTCAGAACTTTAAGGGCTCCGTAAGTTACTGTGATAGCCTACTAATTATTCTAAATGTAGTTGTCCTGACACTGCAGGACCGAGGCCCCGTTCAGTTGTGCCAGTGATATGGGTTAAAATGGAAAAGATAGCAGACTGGTATTTTGTGTATTTTTGGAAGCGCTGTCAGTTCCTGATCACATCTTGTATAAATGTAGAGTGAAAGGGACACTTGGGGGAGGGGTGTAGGCTATTTATTACAGATTCCACTGACTTTAACATTCTTTATTTTCCATTTTGTGCTACTATGTCAAAAATAAATGTGTATTTGTGATTCATGATACCCATCGGAGCACACAATCACTGACCATTAAGTCAGGCCTCACTCATAGAGTGGCCATGCGGCCTCTCCTCTCTCCCCCCTGAGGATTTCATCGTGCACTTCCCTGGCTGATTCCACAACTTCACCCAGGTCCATCAGTAGCTAACGAATGCAGCTCTCCATGGTGCTGAAGCTGTGTTCACTCATTTTGGGCACTAACTAGCCAATTTTTTTTGCCCATTTAGTTGGCCCTAATGACCTAATTAATCTGTCACCCTCTGCTCGGGACCCGTGCCAATATGAATGCTGTCAGGCCGACTTTGCTCATTAGATATGTGTACGATGGTTGCCTAGATACAAGAGGTGGCTATCCTATTTTCATATTTCCATGAACTACCACCTACTACTACTTGTTATTGCTCAACATCAACAAACGTTGCAGCCTGTTCACCCAAAAAAAAAGGGGGTGGGGCGATTATTTTGAAAGTCCGGGCAGGAAATCGCTGGAATGACTCCAGCTAGCTTGACAGCTCTTTTCAGGATGTGAGCGCACTCACTCTCCGCTATTTGAAAGGAATAGCGTTATTGCTGAGCAACCCAGGGAGCAGGGCCGACAGACAGAGCTGCAGGCAGGACAGGGCTCCATTCCGCTTCAATAACAACACATAGCAAAGAAAAGGGTAAGTGAGGAATACATGTGAACTACATTTCTTGTTAGTAAACAGCTAAATGGAGCTGGGGCGTTACAAACCCACTCTTTAAGTTTACAGCCAAGGCAAGCTAGGGGTGAAAGGACAGGGTCGCTTTTCTGCCTTTCTGTTCTCCATCTATTGATTTCACTTTGGGCTGCAGCAGACATATTATGCGATAAGCGGGATAAAGACGTGACTCGACAGCTTTTTGGAGCTTCTCGCATGAACGACGTACGAGTTAAAATGGATGTATACAAATAGACACGCCACGGTCTGTCTGTAAACGCCCGCTGCTTGTAAAGGATAAACAGCCCTGGACCGCCACCCCGTTGGCTAATATAGACACAGACAGACCGAGCTGCACATGACAGACTAGCTCCACTCCGCCTTTATTTGTAAAAGCGACACAGACACTTTTATTACCTCTTTTTTCCAACACCGGTTACTGAAGCTGACTGCGATCGTTTCTGTTGTTATCGCTCTGTGTTTTGCTAATATACAGTAGGGAGTATAATCCTCATGTAGCCACACCGATCAGGCTATCCAGATCCAGACAGGATGCACATCAGTCAAACCGGTCGCATTGAATTGAATGCTTTGTTGTTTATCTCATTTGCAACCCATTCGCCTCGGGATGCTGATTGATAGCTGGAGTCTATTTGTCTGAAGGTTATATTATTTATTATTATGAGTAGTGAATATGTCGCTGCAGTGTGTTAGTGCTAGTAGGACCCCCCCCCCCCCCCCTCTCTTCTGTGTGGGGGCTTTGTTTTCGGACGGCAGATGTAGCTGGCCTACATCGCATCCGTTCTTCTTTGTGTTCAGTTGGATTTTGCTGTCATCATCATCACATGAGATGTGTAACTTTGGGAAGTAAAGCTAAGCTGTAAAATGCATCGTTTGAACGTCGGTTTATCTCGCCGTGCACGAATACGATTTCAGTTAAGATGCCCTTTATTTGAATCCATGAATTAATTAAGCCCTTAGGCGAGACTGTGCTCTGTGCAAAATTCAAATGCGTGCAATTATCAAGCAATGCATGTTGTAAACTTAGTCCACACATGATGTTGGAGGTGCAGATGGGGCAATGTGTCATCCAAGTTAACCACCACACATCTGTGTTGAAAACATTTGGATTGGACATTCCCATTCTGGAGCAATGGCATAAATGTGTTTTATTCACGCCTTATTTATGTTCCTTGTTGAAGTGTAAACGCCAGATAGCAGTATAAAGACTGGCACACATTGCTGCTCTAGTAGGTTTAGAGTGGGTTGTTCTAGTTTGGTGTGGGACCCTGATGGGTTCTTGGAAAGCTGGATCGCCATAGGCTACACATCAGTTGTGTTTGTCTCCTCCTCCTCCTTCGGCTCTAAGAATTCAAAGTTTTTTTGGGTTTGAGCCATAGAATGTGCAGCAGATACTATCATGCAGTCCAGCTTTTCTCCTTTCCTTTCCTATTCCATCTCCCTCTCTCTCCCTCCTTTCTCTCTCTCTCTCTCTCTCCCTGCTTCCTTTCTCCTGCTGTAAATGTGGCTGTTGGCAGGGCGGCTGGCCCTACCGGCGGTTGCATTTTTAAAATCTGTGTCAGTGTCACAGGGCGGTTGGTTGGTGCCGCACTCTTGGAGAGGAAAGTGCGCAGCAGCAAATATCCCAACTAACCTCCATGCTCCACCCCAAGCCCTCTAACACAGCTACAGAGCAGAGGGGAACACAGGGAGTCCCAACACTCATCATAGTTTACTGGTTATGTCCAAACTCATCAGTCGTCCCTGCTGATGATCAGTTTTAAGAAAGGACACTGTAAGTACTAAATCAGTTTACTTTCCTATCCTCTCTGGCTTTAATTACTTTTAAGCACTCTGTGTTTAGCATCATAAATGGGAGCCTAACCTTTACAGTAGTAGCTAGGCGAGGTTTATATATATAGGGAGGTTTCCTCCAATAATAATAACAACCTATTTTCTCCTGGGGATTTCTTGTGGGCGGCCTGCCCTTGGCCATTGTGTATAGTAGGAAGCTTAGGAAGTGTGTTAGCTTTACTTCAGTGACCAGAGAGTGTTGTTTGTGACTGAGAAGAACCTACTTTGAAACTCACTCGGACTCTGACTCAGTTCTATTCTATTCTATTCTATTCTATTCTATTCTATTCTATTCTATTCTATTCTATTCTATTCTGTGTTGAGGTTAGATGTTTTCCTAAGTTCCTATGTTGTTGTACCAGGGGACATTTGTGGCTAAAAATAGGGTTGAATCTCACTACTGTAATCTATCAGAGCAGAAACATTGAAAAGGGTTATGACTGAGAGTTAAGGCTTTGCCTAGTAAAGAGCCTGTTTGAAGCAAAAAGCAGAGACAGACAGAGAGGTTGACAGAGACAGACAGATAGAGGAGACAGAGACAGACAGAGGAGACAGAGACAGACAGAGGAGACAGAGACAGACAGATAGAGGAGACAGAGACAGACAGAGGAGACAGATAGAGGAGACAGACAGAGAGGTTGACAGAGACAGACAGAGGAGACAGACAGAGAGGTTGACAGAGACAGACAGAGGAGACAGAGACAGACAGATAGAGGAGACAGAGACAGACAGAGGAGACAGAGACAGACAGAGGAGACAGAGACAGACAGATAGAGGAGACAGAGACAGACAGAGGAGACAGATAGAGGAGACAGACAGAGAGGTTGACAGAGACAGACAGATAGAGGAGACAGAGAGGTTGACAGAGACAGACAGATAGAGGAGACAGAGACAGGAAGAGCACAAAACGAGAAGCAAAAAGGAGACGCAACCCGTCAACATCGTCATCATCTGCCTCTCCCTTGTTATGGAACATCATGGGTGTGTCTATCCACAAATCTGTGTTTTTTCCATGTCCAACCTCTCAAAATATGATATCATACAGAATGACCTTCACATGTGTTTCGGGGTGTAACTTATCCCCCCGTTGACTTTCCACTATTTTCACTTTGTTTCCACTGTGCATATTGATCTTATATCTGATTCTTTTCCTCTTCGCCCCCCCCCCCCTGATTGTCTTGTTAAGCTAACGTCTTGTTATGCTAACATGTTTCCCCTCCTCCTAAGTGCCAGTGTGGATTTCAGTGTGAGAGAGTTCACTATTTTTATCTGCTGCTGTGGCAGCATAAATGTAGGTGCCATCCTCAACGTGGCCAAACACTAATGTTACTGTTCCAGAGCCACGAGTCGCTCGTCATGTGATGAGCACACTTACCTCTGATTGGCTGATGTGCACCTCGGCAGGTGGATGAGATCATTATTTAATTTCATGCATGAAACAGCTTGATTTGAGGATGCAGTAACCCAGTTTGGCCACCTTTTTACTGGTAGGAACTGTTTACTCATGTTTATAGACATCATTCTTTAGGACCTAAAATTGATAGTATATCCTAAATATGATCAAACTGATGTCACCTGTGTAAAGATAAGAGTCTTATGAGGGGGGGGGGGACATGTGTGTTTTTCTGACCATAAGTGATTTTTGCTTATAAAGGTGGTTGTAATGTCTTATGATGATAACCAGCTGGAGGTCTTAGTTTCATTTTAACATGACATGACGATTTAATATGACATCACTGCTGATGTCTCAACTCTCAACGACTTTAGGGTGTAATAACTAAGGTTTGACACAGGAGGGCTAAAACGCCATTTTTGTTTCTTGTGTTACACTTTGCGGTTCATCGAAGTCTGATCTTTCTTGTATCAGATTATCACTTAGATTTGTCAGGTGCCAGCCTCCCAGCCAGGCCCCATTGAAGAAACTATATCTCCTGAAATGACTGTTTCAAAACGTTTCAATATGATTTTTCAGAGCAATTGTGCACATGATGTGCAAAAATGATCCACACATGCGGAGACGGACAGTGCCCCCCTTAGGGCAGCTGTGCCATTCATTCTTTGGGATTATTAATAAACTGTGTGTTTTATTCCATATCTGCACAAGAGCATCCCCCCCATTAGGGGTGTCAAAAATAATCGATTATAAGATGCATCGCGATGCGGACGTGCACGATTCTGCATCGATTCACAAATGTCAAAAATCGCTTTATTTTTATTTTTATAATCAAATAAAATATAATGGAAGTACATGCAGTTGTTTATTTTAATTATGGATCATAATACAATGCAATTCCAAATGCACTTTTATTTTAAAAGTAGCCACACAGTGAGAAAAAAGAAAGTGAGAAAAAATAAATCATGTATTGGGGAAAAATAGTGATGTATCGATTTAAGATGCATCGAGATGCATCGATAATCGTAATCGAATCGAATCGTAGCCCTCTGAATCGTAATCAAATCGAATCGTGAGGCCAGTGAAGATTCACAGCCCTACCCCCCATAGTGCTGGTTTTCCCCTATTGGCCTTCACAAAAAGAATATATTTTCTTCCTCAGAGACAGCTGAGGGTATGTGTGTGTGTATATATATATATATATACAGTATATATATATATATTAGGGCTCCACGATATGAGGAAAAGCTGCGATGTGCGATAACACTGTTCAATATTGCGATGACGATATGACCTGCGATAAATAAAAAAATGCTATAAACAAAAATATTAATGGGTAGGGGTGCTCCGACCCGGCTAAGCCACGATCCGATCCGATTCCGATTCCTGGGGTCACGATCCGATTCCAGAATCGATTCTCAATTCCAACGATTCTCGATTCCAGAATCTAGAATCGATTCTCAATTATGTAGTTTTATATTGCAATATCACAGAAAGGTATCTAAGACAGAAAATGACAAATGTGTTAATGCTGAACTTCAAATTCAACTTCTGAAGTATTACAGTGAGGGCCTAAATTCATTTTTGCAATATGAGTGTTAATTTAAGCATACGTATCAGTAAGTGGCACGGGATTCTCAAAGCCTGTGTTGAGGGTCATACGAACAAAAATGCACTCTTGAAGCTAAAAAAAAATCCAAAACCAACAAGTTAATTATTTACATTTTTACTTCAATGTAGAACAGTCATTTCTTACACATGAGATTACTTTTAGCCTTTTAGTCATAACGATTATTGAAAGATATTCCAGACTGAAATGTTATAACAGAAGTGGAGTATTGGCCAGAATGACATGAACATTTGGACACTTATTCAGCCGGTATCTTGCATGTTGCGTTCAGGTGCACTGTAAAAATTTTTTTTTTTTTTTTTTATTGCGATAACACGTGACTTTTGCGATGTGTTCATCGCGCATTTTCATATCGCGATGGCGATGAAAATACGATGAATCGTGCAGCCCTAATATATATATATATATATATATATATATAAACAGCAAACTAAACAGTAGACATCCCTCAAGTGTTCTTTTTCTCCGTCTGTAGGTCTGTAGGTCTGTAGGTCATGGGGGTCATGCCAGGGGGTCACTGAGAGTGAGCATGTGGTGGCTTTGTGTCTTAAGGTCAGTGGTGTCTAAAGGTCAGTGCTGTGTTGTGTTGTTATAGTGTAATAACAATGGGGCAGGCAGGGTGGATGCTGGCTCAACGGAGGTGTTTGTTGTTCCTCTCATGTGATGCGTGTGGTGGAGCTCTCAGCACCATATGCTCTTTTCTGCTGCCGCAGCCCACACTTTGCTTTTCCATATGCTGCATGTAGGCTATAAGCGAAGCGTGTGCACGACTGCACATACACTCACGCACACGCTGACACATGTAAAGCCATACACACACATACACATACACACACATACTACTACACACGCACGCACGCGCACTCCATTTTCTGCAGACCTCATGTAGTATATTAATGACAATGACACCCCAATGATGGATTGTCTCCCTGACTCCCTGCACGCTGCTGTGATCCTTTCATAAGAGATGAAATGAGTGTGAGTATTGATTTTATTCGGCACCTTAAAACGCACACTATTCAAAATGTAGCGTTCAATAGCGGAAAGGTATGTTTTTTCTTACATTTTTCCATCCAAGACTCAGATTTAGGACACTAAGCTGTCACACCTCCCAAACCCACATTCACCAACACACTGGTACTGGTGTTGTTGTGGGGACCCGGCCGTGACCCATTTTATCCCACTTATCCTTCCTATAATAAGAATGAGATGTGTGTGTGTGTGTGTGTGTGTGTGTGTGTGTGTGTGTGTGTGTGTGTGTGTGTGTGTGTGTGTGTGTGTGTGTGTGTGTGTGTGTGTGTGTGTGTTCGTGCATGCGATATCGAACTTTGCGGTTTAGGCTCTTCACATGAAAACTACAGTCAGTTGCTGTACATTTTAAAGGGACAGTCACACACACACACGAACATGCGCACTCAAACATCATTACACGGTGTAATCCTAGCAAGACGACAACACACGCACACACACGCACACACACACGCACACGCACGGACAGACACACACATTGGGGCTGTGAATCTTCACTGGCCTCACGATTCGATTTGATTACGATTCAGAGGGCTACGATTCGATTATAAAATGATTATCGAAGCATCTCGATGCATCTTAAATCGATGCATTACTTTTTTTCCCCAATACATGATTTATTTTTCCTCACTTTCTTTTTTCTCACTGTGTGGCTACTTTTAAAATAAAAGTGCATTTGGAGTTGCATTGTATTATGATCCATAATTAAAATAAACAAATGCATGTACTTCCATTATATTTTATTCGATTATTTTTTTTTAAAGAAGAAAAAAAGAAAACCTTTTTGTTTTTTTAATAATCGATTTTTGACATTCGTGAATCGATGCAGAATCGTGCACGTCCGCATCGCAATGCATCTTATAATCGATTATTTTTGACACCCCTAACACACACGCACACACACACACACACACACACACACACACACACACACACACACACACACACACACACACATACACTCAGAACATCATTACACAGTGTAATCTTAGCAAGACAACACAGTCACATGTGAAATCCATGAAAGCAGAAACATCACAAGTTCAGAAGACACAGTCGAGCCGTTTAGTTTGATGGTTGAAAGTGATGGATGTGAAAGACAGATTGTAAAACAACATTGTGTCCATAGCAGCAACATGGAGCCAGCTCACTGACACGATGTGGAGACTTTGAACTTGTTACACGTCGTGCAGCAGCAGCAGGATAGATCATCACTCTCTCCTTTTGTCTGTTGAGAGGTTCATCCAGGAGCAATACACTGTTTACCTCCTGCTGTACCTCCAGGCCTCCACATCTACACTACACTCAGTCAGTCATTGGGGACTAGAAAAGGCCTTTGTCTGTCTGTCTGCTTGTCTGTCTGTCTGTCCGTCCAGTGGTTGTCTGTCTGCCTGTCTGTCCAGAGGTTGTCTGTCTGTCTGTCTGTCTGTCTATCTGTCTGTCTGTCTGTCTGTCCAGAGGTTGTCTGTCTGTCTGTCTGTCTGTCCAGAGGTTGTCTGTCTGTCTGTCTGTCTGTCTGTCTGTCCAGTGGTTGTCTGTCTGTCTGTCTGTCTGTCTGTCCAGAGGTTGTCTGTCTGTCTGTCTGTCTGTCTGTCCAGAGGTTGTCTGTCTGTCTGTCTAGAGGTTGTCTGTCTGTCTGTCCAGAGGTTGTCTGTCTGTCTGTCTAGAGGTTGTCTGTCTGTCTGTCCAGAGGTTGTCTGTCTGTCTGTCTAGAGGTTGTCTGTCTGTCTGTCCAGAGGTTGTCTGTCTGTCTGTCTAGAGGTTGTCTGTCTGTCTGTCCAGAGGTTGTCTGTCTGTCTGTCTAGAGGTTGTCTGTCTGTCTGTCCAGAGGTTGTCTGTCTGTCTGTCTGTCCAGAGGTTGTCTTGTCTGTCTGTCTGTCTGTCCAGAGGTTGTCTGGCTGTCTCGTCTTGCATCTGCTACCCGCGGTGTTCTTTGCAGCCCCCGGGGCTCAGAGACCCTGTGTTGTTATCAAAGAGTTTCAGAGCGATCAGAGGACTCCCTCCCTTGTCTGTTACTTCCTCCTTTGATCCAGCTGTCCCAGCTGACCTCACAGCAGCATTGAACACAACAGGCTCCTGTAACTATACTGCTGTACTAGTTCTCTTGTGCTTTTCTGCTGTGCTTTGTGTTGATTTGACTCATAGCTCTAAAGTCGTGTCTGTCTACCCTCCTACATCCTCTGTCCTGTCCAGTCATGGTGGCTAATATAGCTGCTCATGCTAACGGCCCAGTTCTTCCCCTATTCAACACAGTGCTGTTACTCCTGCAGGAACACTTAGCTTACTCAACACCAGCCTACGTCAAAGAGACGGCCACACCCTGACTAGTGCTCAGCCTGGCTCTGCATCATGGTACCATGTGGACATGAGTGTGATGAGAGTATGACTCTATGTCTCTCTCTCTCTCTCTCTCTCTCTCTCTGGTTATCTCTTACTCTGTCTTTCTCTCTTGGCTTGGGTTTACTTAGCATGTGTGTGTGTGTGTGTGTCTGTGTTTCCATCTGTGTGTGTGTGTGTGTGTGTGTGTGTGTGTGTGTGTGTGTGTATGTGTGTGTGTGCGGCGTGCGCACATGTGTGTGCGCGCGTGCGTGTGTGTGTGTGTGCATGTTTGTGTGTGTGTGTGTGTGTGTGTGTGTGTCTACACACAGCAGCTGTCAGAGTGTGTGATGTGGTGTGAGTCGGCTGTCCGGGGTCGCGATGGCAGTGAGGTTAGAGAGAGAGGGAAGAGAGACAGAGTGGACCGTTTCCCAGCTGTTGCATCATCCACACACACACACACACACACACACACACACACACACACACACACACACACACACACACACACACACACACACACACACACACATACACACACCACACACCACACACACACACACACACACTCCAGACCGGTGCTACGTGGAGAGTGGCAGCCATGTGTTGCAGCCCGCAGGGAAACAGATGAGCTTGGCTGACATCACATCCTGTGCCCGCCCCTTTCAGGCGGCCATCTGTGATTGGCCGGTTCAGAGTGGAGGGAAGACATTTGAATGGTTGGAATGAGAGAGCCTGTCTTAACATTTTGATGGAGAATGCAAACGTTTAAGCTGTAAGTTAAGAGCGATTAGTCAAAGAAAGCTCATCATTCTGATTATCCAGCACTGTCTTCAATTCATTCGTTATTTTTAATTTCTGAACACCTTATTATAGCGAATGTAAAGTTTTAAATTTAGTACTGAGTAGTACATCTTAAATTATATAGTATTCCTCATTAAGGTCCTTGCACATAGAGTCCGTTTTTTCGTCCGAAATTGACGCACGGAAAAAATAAAAATACGACCTCATTTGTGTCAATCATCATTGACACACCGAGTCCGACAATTACGTCCGTCATTTAAGTTTTCGGACGAGGTTCGATTTTCTGCATTTTTCCGCATCCATGAAATCGTTTTGACAGGTGTTTGACCACCCAGAGCTGCCGTAGTGTTGCTATTCACAATGAAAAATGGCGTCTGAGAAGTTAATTCAGTTCGTCTCCCAGCACAAAGCATTTTATGGCAAAGCAGGAATACAGAGATTCGGAATTAAAAGACAGAATGTGCCGGGTGATTGCAGACCAGCTTGGAATGCGGGACGCGGTGTGTGTGTGTGTGTGTGTGTGTGTGTGTGTGTGTGTGTGTGTGTATGGGGAAGAGGGGGGGGGGGAGAGACAGAGAGCCACACTACACACTGCCAGTTGTGGATCAATAGGATCGCGGTAGTTTTCTTTTCGTTGCGAATCTTCGCAACGAATATTGGATAATTAACGCATCGGACTCAGTGGGCAAGGTATCTGTGCGTGACGTTTTTTTCCCGGATGACGGATTAAAAAAACGGAGCGAACAATTCGGACTCTGTGTGCAAGGACCTTTAGGCTGTGTTTTAATGGGCCTTTTTCACAGCAGCCATTTTGTGTCTAAAAGGCAGGGTAAACACAGGTGCCACCAAAACATTAATGAGGGTTTCCAACTTCCAATCCTTTCAGGTGTTCCAGTGCCGGGGCCCTCATTAATGTTTTGGTGGCACCTGTGTTTACCCTGCCTTTTAGACACAAAATGGCTGCTGTGAAAACTGCCCATTCAATTCCTTTGGGCTGTGTCTGACTGTAGCTGTCTGACTGTCTGACCATTCCTAGCAGAAGCTCAATGAATGTAAAGCGGCTGTACTTCCAGTGGATTCAAAGATGAGCGCCCTCTGCCCACCACAGGAAGCTGTGTGCGTGCTGCTTCCTGTCTCTCTCATGCATCTCCTCCATACAAAGCATCCAGTCATTTTAGAAGAATCCCACTCTTTCACTCGGTGTGTGTGTGTGTGTGTGTGTGTGTCTGTGTGTGTGTGTGTGTGTGTGTGTTGTGGCAACTCTGATTCAATCCAAGACACATAAAACAGTTTTAAACGCCGAAGCGTTGTTTTATTCACCAAAATGAAAACTCTTCCCTTATCGGGGTATGTCCATGAAATATATATAACTAAAGTAGGCTGGGTTAGCCTGGGGCCAGTGAGGGGGTTTGCTCCCCACCACGTAGCCAGGGCTCCGTTCCTCGTTTAAGTGCTCCCGTAACGTGCCTGTGGACGAGAGGAGAGAGGGTCTGTCAGGCAACATCATTTTATGACACGAGAATGTTTAGGGAGAGGAGTGGAAATCTGACTTACCGCCCGACAGCAAGGAGCGCTTCCACCTGGAGGAAAACCGGCCACACAGTGAGCTTCAGAGCGGCGTCTGTTTTTCTAGGGCCACTGATTGGGGATCTGTTCCAGCCGGGCGCTCTGTTCCTAACAGCGCCCGGCTGCTAGCGGTCCCACTGATTCAGGACATAATTGGGGAAGTACCTATCAGTGATGACGCGTCCCAGACAGCGTTTCTGTTGGGATCCCCCTGCTCTGACGTCACTGTGGTGGCTGGCTGTCCTCCTGCTCTCACCTGTCAGGGGGTAGGCTGACGAGACTCCACACATCCTCCCCCTAAGCTCGCTGCCAGTGCGGGGAGCTTCACTTTCCCCTGCTTCATCTCGGCGTGACATGGCGTCTGCGTGTGGTATCTCTCTTCCTGGTTTGTGTTCCACTTTGAACTTATAGTTCTGAAGTTCCAAGAACCACCGCGTTACCCGCTCATTTTTATCCTTGTTCGTCGCCATCCATTTTAGGGGGGCGTGGTCCGTGATGAGGGTGAATACCCTGCCCCATAGGTAGTAGCGTAGGTAGTGAATGGCCCACTTCACCGCCAGGCATTCCTTCTCTACGGTTGAGTAGTTTCTCTCATGTTTAAGCAATTTTCTACTTATAAAGGTAACGGGGTGTTCATCCCCATCTATTACCTGCGCCAGCACTGCTCCTATTCCTGTTCCTGAGGCGTCTGTGTGTAGGATGAATGGCTTAGCGAAGTCTGGGGCTATCAGCACCGGCTCTCGGCAGAGCGCCTCCTTTAGGGCACAGAATGCGGCGTTTGTTTCCTTCGTCCATTTGACATGGTGGGGCAGCTTCTGGCGCGTTAAGTCATACAACGGGGCTGCTATGGTGGCAAAATTTTTTACAAATTTTAAATAATATGCAATCAGGCCCAGGAAGGATTTTACTTGTTTTTTCGTCCTGGGCTGGGGCCAATTTTGTATCCTCTCCACTTTGGTTATTTGGGGTTTTACGCACCCCCGGCCTATGGTGTATCCCAGGTAGTTTGTCTCTGTCCATGCCAATTTACATTTCTTGGCGTTGGCGGTGAGTCCGGCTCGGCGGAGGGCTCCCAGCACCGCTTCCAGCTGTGTCATGTGCTGCTCCCAGCTGCTGCTGTGTATGACGATATCGTCTAGATATGCCGCCGCATAAGCGCGATGGGGCCGGAGGACTCTGTCCATCAGTCGCTGAAATGTGGCCGGGGCGCCGTGTACTCCAAAGGGGAGGACGCGGTATTGAAATAGGCCGTCGGGGGTCGCGAATGCGGTTTTGGCTCTCGCCCGTCTGGTTAGGGGTACCTGCCAATAGCCTTTGGTGAGGTCCAGGGTGCTCACGAATCGAGCGGGCCCCAGCCGCTCGATTAATTCATCTACCCTTGGCATCGGGTATGCGTCAAAAGTGGATATTTCATTCAGTTTTCTAAAATCATTGCAAAACCGAAGCGTCCCGTCTGGCTTCGGCACAATGACAATGGGGCTGGACCAGGGGCTGTGGGACTCTTCTATTACGCCCAACTCGAGCATTTTCTTCACTTCGCCCCGGATGGCTTCTCTCCGGGCCTCGGGGATGCGGTAGGGCCGCTGTCGCACCACTTTTCCCGGCGTCGTCTCAATGTCGTGTTGGATAGCGTGTGTCCGTCCTGGCAGCTCGGAGAAAACATCATGACTCCTTCCTAGGAGTTCCTTGAGATCTTGTAGTTGCTCTGGCCCCAGGTCCTGTCCGATGTCCACGGGGATCGTCTGCGGTGGCCTGGGTTGTGCGAGGGTGAGGAGGGCTAGGGGGCCGGGTCTCTCGGCGTCGTGCCATGGCTTCAGAATGTTTATGTGGTATATCTGGTGGCCTTTCCTCCTCCCCGGCTGACAGACCCGGTAATTCACTGGCCCGACCTTCTCGGTTACTTCAAATGGTCCCTGCCATTTTGCCAGGAATTTGCAGTCATGGCTGGGCACCAGCACCAGGACCTTCTCTCCTACCTGGAACTGCCGGGGTTTGGCTCCCCTGTTATAGGTGCGCGCCTGGGCTGCCTGGGCTTCCTCCATGTGACTCCGTACCAGTGGCCAGACCTTTTTGGCTCTCTCCTGGAGCCGCTCCACATGTTCGATAACATTCCGGAGGGGGGAGGGCTGGCTTTCCCAGGCCTCCTTGGCCAGGTCGAGTAGGCCACGGGGGTTTCGGCCGTAGAGGAGTTCGAACGGTGAGTATCCGGTGGAGGCCTGTGGCACCTCCCGTATGGCGAACAGCACGTATGGGAGGAGTTGGTCCCAATCTTTTCCGTCCACGTCAATCAGTTTTTTTAGCATCTTTTTCAGGGTTTGGTTGAATCTCTCGACAAGTCCATCGGTCTGGGGGTGATAAACAGAAGTTCTGATACGGGTGATTTTCAGCCATTTGTATAACGCCGTCATTACTCTGGACATAAAACAGGACCCTTGGTCTGTGAGTACCTGCTCCGCTATTCCCACTCTGCTAAATAGCAGGAACAGTTCTCGAGCGACATTTTTGGCATTAGCGGTGCGTAAAGGTATTGCCTCAGGGTAACGAGTAGCATAATCCACTATTACCAGTATGTATCGGTGTCCTCGGCTGGACTTCGGGAGAGGCCCCACGATATCCATGGCCAGCCTGGAGAACGGGACCTCGATGATTGGCAGTGGAATCAGTGGGTTCCGGTACATTGGTCGGGGTGCCGTTTTCTGGCACTCGCCACAACAACGACAGAACAGTTCAATGGCTTTCTTTATGCCGGGCCAATAGAATCTGCGTAGCACTCTATCATACGTTTTTTGGACCCCTAAGTGGGCCCCCAGTTGGTGAGTGTGGGCCAAATACAACACTCTGGATACGTATGTTTTTGGTACTAACAATTGTTCTATTAAATCCCCCCCCGGAGTTTTGGCGACTCGATACAACAACCCATGTTTAACAATAAACTGTGGAAAGTTTTGTCTCACCCCGGAACAGTGCTGGCCATCGATGCCAGCGACGGCGCGGCGGCCGGCTTCCAAATTCGGATCGGCCCACTGGGCCGAGGCAAACTCTCCGCGGCCCGGAGGTCCAGGGTCGTCCGGGAGCGGAAACTCCGCGAAAGGGTCCTCGTCGAGAGGAGGCGTGTCCGACTCGGCTGGCCGGGTTGGACCGTCTTCCGCGGCTGATGTTTCGGACTGCGGTCCGTCTGATCCCGGCCGGAAGGCTGGGCAGGCCAGGCGCGGCCGGGCCATCCTTTTTCCCCTCGGTTTCTCTCGTCGGGGCTTCTCCGGCCGACGACCGTGACTCCAGTACCGGCTGAATAGGGGGCAGTCGGTGCCTATCAGGAGCGGGACCGGGAGGTTGGGCACCACGCCGGCGGCTACTTTTACGTCGCCTTTCGGGGTCTGGACCCGTATATAACTGACCGGATAGCTCTTCACGTCCCCGTGGACGCACGTCACCGGCATTGTCTCTGTAGTGAGGACCTCCACGAGGTCAGCCCGCACGAGCGTCACCACACTACCGGAGTCTAGGAGGGCGTGGGTGTCGATGCGGCCCACCCGGACCGGCAGTGTCGCCTGCTGGCTAGGGGCTCCTCCGGTGTGGAGGGAGGGCCGTGGTTCGTCTCCGGCGGCGGAAGGCATCGACACATCCCGGTCGGGGCAGGACCAGGAGAGGTGGTCCTCTTGTCCGCAGACATAGCACCTCCTCAGCTGCCGACTCACTCGGTCGGCCTGGGCACGAGGGTCCCTCTGGGTCGGGGGCTGTAGCGGCGGTGGCCGGCGTCGGCTGTCTCGGCTGGGTCTGTCGGCTATGGCGGGCTTTCGGAGGGGCTCGTTCTGCGTGTGGCGCATCATGTCGGCGCTGACTTGGTGGTTCTCTAGCAAGGCCACCAATGCGTTCAGCGATGAGGGGCTCACCTGGGCAGCATATTTTCGGGCGTCGGGCGGCAAGGAGCGGATACATCTGTCTATTACGAGGCGTTCTATCCACGGGGGCTCCCCGGTGGAGGTGAGCCAACTCTGGGTGAGCCTCAGCAAATCGGCGACTTGGGAGCGGGGCGGTTGGTCCGGGGTGTACCTCCAGCCATGGTACCTTTGTGCGCGAGCAGGAAGGCTGTAGCCGTAACTGGCGAGGATGGCGGTGCGCAGCTTCACAAAGTCGCGGGCCTCTCCCATGGACATGTCCCGGCAAACCCGCTGTGCCTGGCCCGTGAGGAAGGGCGCGATGATGCCTCCCCAGTGGGCTGCGGGCCATCCCTCTCGCACCGCCGTTCTTTCGAAGAGCTCCATGTATGCCTCGATATCATCGTCGGGGGTCTGCTTAGTGAGGACATCTCCTGGAGCCCGGGAAGTCGAGCCGTCTTTCTCTATTTTTTTTATCAGTTCGTGTACTGCCTGCTGTAGGTCAGTTTGGCTTTGGATTAGGGCCACCAGAGCCTGTGCTTGCTCCATGGTGCGTGCGGTTGGCGTTGAATCAGAGTGCCTGCATTCTCCACCACTTGTGGCAACTCTGATTCAATCCAAGACACATAAAACAGTTTTAAACGCCGAAGCGTTGTTTTATTCACCAAAATGAAAACTCTTCCCTTATCGGGGTATGTCCATGAAATATATATAACTAAAGTAGGCTGGGTTAGCCTGGGGCCAGTGAGGGGGTTTGCTCCCCACCACGTAGCCAGGGCTCCGTTCCTCGTTTAAGTGCTCCCGTAACGTGCCTGTGGACGAGAGGAGAGAGGGTCTGTCAGGCAACATCATTTTATGACACGAGAATGTTTAGGGAGAGGAGTGGAAATCTGACTTACCGCCCGACAGCAAGGAGCGCTTCCACCTGGAGGAAAACCGGCCACACAGTGAGCTTCAGAGCGGCGTCTGTTTTTCTAGGGCCACTGATTGGGGATCTGTTCCAGCCGGGCGCTCTGTTCCTAACAGCGCCCGGCTGCTAGCGGTCCCACTGATTCAGGACATAATTGGGGAAGTACCTATCAGTGATGACGCGTCCCAGACAGCGTTTCTGTTGGGATCCCCCTGCTCTGACGTCACTGTGGTGGCTGGCTGTCCTCCTGCTCTCACCTGTCAGGGGGTAGGCTGACGAGACTCCACAGTGTGTGTGTGTGTGTGTGTGTGTAAGTCCGGGGGTTGGGAGAATTCCTGCCAAAACCATGAAGTCATTCTTACCTCCGCCAACGAACAGAGTTGGTCAGGAGGTCATGTCTGTCTGTCTATGTGTGTGTATGTGTGTGTGTGTCTGTCTGTCTGTCTGTGTGTGTGTGTGTGTGTGTGTGTGTGTGTGTGTGTGTGTGTCTGTCTGTCTAAGTGTGTGTGTGTCTGTCTGTCTGTCTGTCTGTCTGTCTGCCTGTCTGTGTCTGTCTAAGTGTGTGTGTCTGTGTATCTGTCTCTGTGTGTGTGTGTGTGTGTGTGTGTGTGTGTCTGTGTCTGTGTCTGTGTATCTGTCTCTGTGTGTGTGTGTGTGTGTGTGTGTGTGTGTGTGTGTGTGTGTGTGTGTCTGTCTGTGTGTGTGTGTGTGTGTGTGTGTGTGTGTGTGTCTGTCTGTCTGTCTGTCTGTCTGTCTGTCTGTCTGTCTGTCTGTCTGTCTGTCTGTCTGTGTGTGTGTGTGTGTGTGTGTGTGTGTGTGTGTGTGTGTGTGTGTGTGTGTGTGTGTGTCTGTCTGCGTGTCTGTGTGTGGGACAGGAATATCCTGCTAATAGCTTTATTCATGCTAACAAGGCTATTCAGTCTCAGGGTATCAGAGTAGCTTGTTGGCTAC
This sequence comes from Poromitra crassiceps, assembly GCF_964638095.1. Lineage (NCBI taxonomy): Eukaryota > Metazoa > Chordata > Actinopteri > Beryciformes > Melamphaidae > Poromitra > Poromitra crassiceps. Next base: position 15,248,966 of record NC_139647.1, read on the forward strand.
GGGCTATATCAGCAGGCTTTCAGGTGACGTAACATGATCTGGCAGCTATTGTGGAAATCCTCAGCTCTTGGCAACACTGTCTAAGAACGGCTTTTTCACCTTTATATGACAGTTCAAAACTCTGAGAGAGAGAGAGAGATTCCCTGCCTCCCAACACCAGGGTCGCAGGTTCGCGTCCCCGTGTTTGTTACCTCCGGCTTGGTCGGGCGTCCATACAGGCACGATTGGCTGTGTCTGCGTGGGAAAAGACAGTGTCCTGTGTGCCCATAACCTATATTTCTAAACAAATCGACCTTATCAGATGGTTCACTGTAGTGTGACATATAACATTACTGAGCTGACCTACACTCAACACCACCACACTCTTTTCCCCATAGCTCTCTTCTTGCCTGCCCGGTTCTAATGTGTTTTGATCTTATTCGCCCGGCCGTTCTCCACTGGACGTCCATGATCGCGCCAGGCGTGGTTGCTGGGAGATTTGTGGTACAACTCCAAAACCTCTATCGTCGGGTTCCTCTGTGGGCAGGCGTACATGTGAATACAGCCATTGTCTTGCTCGTGGACCGTAGCCAGACCAAAATGCTATGTTGGATGTGATGTTAGAGGATTTTGGTCTTGTGCAATTTATGTATCGGACAGAATTATGTTTCTAATTATGTAGAAAAAAAAAAAACTGCCCCAATCTGTAGTGAACAACATAGTATGAAACTGATCTAGTATTCATGCTTTTCTGAAAGTAGGATTGTTTCGTTTATGTCGGTGGTTGTTTAGCTAACTGCAGTTTGTAGTTTGCCCACATTTCCATTCCCCGCTACAGCAGTCCATGGTTAGCAGGCCTGTCTGTGTGCCTCATGTCTTTTCCTTTTGATCTCCTCTACTTGACCTCCCGCCCACTAGGAGACGCTAATAAACAACCGCTGACGTGTCGTGTGTAACGTTCATCGCTGTAGGTGTGTCGCTGCAAGTTGTAAGCAGCAGTTGCAAAATGTGTTTGAGACACAGTGAGACAGTAAGGAGGGACATATGATATGATGTCTTACTGCTGATGTAAGACAGTGTTTCTTCCTCCTTCAGGAGGTCCACCAGTGCCTCCAGCTGTGATGGTGACACACCACACAGGCTGGCATGCTCCTCGCATTCTGCGGTGAGTGTGCAGCACTTAATGAGCCATTTAGCCTTCTGATGCTTTGCTTACAGAGGGGAGGGGAAACCACACACAGCCTCATTATAGTCTGATGCCACTGATGTTGTTGCACTGCTCTGCAGGTTAGCTTCTTCTCTGCAGGTTAGCTTCTTCTCTGCAGGTTAGCTTCTTCTCTGCAGGTTAGCTTCTGCTCTGCAGGTTAGCTTCTTCTCAGCAGGTTACAGTAGCTTCTTCTCTGCAGGTTAGCTTCTCTGCAGGTTAGCTTCTTCTCTGCAGGTTAGCTTCTTCTCTGCAGGTTAGCTTCTTCTCTGCAGGTTAGCTTCTTCACTGCAGGTTAGCTTCTTCTCTGCAGGTTAGCTTCTCTGCAGGTTAGCTTCTTCTCTGCAGGTTAGCTTCTTTTCTGCAGGTTAACTTCTTCTCTGCACGTTAACTTCTCTGCAGGTTAACTTCTTCTCTGCAGGTTAACTTCTCTGCAGGTTAACTTCTTCTCTGCACGTTAACTTCTCTGCAGGTTAACTTCTTCTCTGCAGGTTAACTTGTTCTCTGCACGTTAACTTCTCTGCAGGTTAGCTTCTTCTCTGCATGTTAACTTCTTCTCTGCAGGTTAGCTTCTTCACTGCAGGTTAACTTCTCTGCAGGTTAACTTCTTCTCTGCAGGTTAGCTTCTCTGCAGGTTAACTTCTTCTCTGCAGGTTAGCTTATCTGCAGGTTAGCTTCTTCTCTGCAGGTTAACTTCTTCTCTGCAGGTTAACTTCTTCTCTGCAGGTTAACTTCTTCTCTGCAGGTTAGCTTCTTCTCTGCAGGTTAACTTCTCTGCAGGTTAGCTTCTTCTCTGCAGGTTAACTTCTTCTCTGCAGGTTAGCTTCTTCTCTGCAGGTTAACTTCTTCTCTGCAGGTTAACTTCTTCTCTGCAGGTTAACTTCTCTGCAGGTTAACTTCTTCTCTGCAGGTTAACTTCTTCTCTGCAGGTTAACTTCTTCTCTGCAGGTTAACTTCTCTGCAGGTTAACTTCTTCTCTGCAGGTTAACTTCTCTGCAGGTTAACTTCTTCTCTGCAGGTTAGCTTCTTCTCTGCAGGTTAGCTTCTTCTCTGCAGGTTAGCTTCTTCTCTCCAGGTTAGCTTCTCTGCAGGTTAGCTTCTTCTCTGCAGGTTAACTTCTTCTCTGCAGGTTAGCTTCCTCTCTGCAGGTTAGCTTCTTCTCAAGGCAATCAGCATCAATTACAGAGACAGGGAAATAGGCTACCATAAATAGATAAATAAAATAGAAATATAATATATATATATATACGTATGTCTAGAACAACATGGCAGAGACACACAGAAGGCCATAATAAAACATTGCAGGGCTCAAAATATTACTCGAAACCCAGAGAACTCTGGAAAAGACTCTAAAGGACTGAGATCTGTCATAAGCCAAGGAGGGATTGAACAAATGGAGAGCTCTGGGCTCCAACATAGTTCAAACTCAAGTCAAATACATACTATACTATATACTATACTATACTATACTATATACTATACATACTATAGAAAATACAGTAGAAAAGTAGGACCTCCACCCATACAAAGAGGACACTGTTCCTGTGATCTCCCTGCAACCTGCACCAATTCAGCTGCTTAAAAACCAGGAGTTGTGCGTGCTGCTATTCCCTGCTGCAATTAGCTCTGTGCTGCGCCATAGCATCCACATACACACACAGTATCTGTAGCAACAGGTACAAGATCTGTTTGTCTGCTACTTCATGGGGTTGTCATAGTTTCTGTGTGTCCGGTGGAGCAGTCATACTGGTTCACTCTGGTAAAAACAGCAAACTATTTATAACTTTATGACTGCCCAAACTTCTCCTCTGATATTGTCGCGCACACCCTATAGAAATCTTTGACGATTCTGAGCCGAAACAGAGGATGAGAAGCGGATCCCTTTTGCATCTGAGACAGCTCTTCGCTTTTGGTGCAGTCACATCTTCAACAGCGTCGTGCAAACACCCATCAGAGGTGTGCGCTTTATTATTGAGTTGGTATACTTAGTGCTTATGAGGTCATACTTAGTGCTTATGAGGTCAGAGGTCAGGGGAGTAAGAGCTTAGCTCAATCATCTTGATTTCCCTCTGATGGGCCCTCTGCACTTTCTACAAATCACACAGAGCTCCTGTTATTTTAGGGCCTCCTGAAATCACCATTTTAAAGATGTACTTTGAAACCCACTGTATGTCAAATGTGATCTAGCCAGTCGGCCCACTATGCAACCCTGCCTGTCAGTGAGTTGTGCTTCAGGCTGTTCTCCCAGGCCCGGACAGTTAGACAGTTGGAGTTCTGCTCCTGGCCCGAACAGTTAGACAGTTGGAGTTGTGCTCCAGGCCCGGACACAAGTGGACAGTTAGACAGTTGGAGTATCTGAGTTTGACCTCCTTTCTGGACCATGTGAAGGAGGAGAGAGAGCGGGGAGGGAAAATAAACGTCCTGCTGGGGGAGGCCAGCCAACATTCCTACATCACTTCCTCCTCCAGCATCTGGCAATGATCATCCAGGGCAGGCGGAGGAGGCGGAGCCAGGAGGAGAGAAAGAGAGGACGTAGCTCGCTGGCTAGCCTAGCGCTCACTCAACTCACTCACTCCCAGGCTTAGACAGAGTCAGACTCCACTCCCACTCATTCTCTCTCTAGCACAGCAATAAAAAAAAACCCAAAATGAGGCGAGGAGGAGTTTTTGGCTTCTACGTTCTCTACCTTCTCTGTTTACACTTTCTGTCTCTGTTTTCCATTTTCTCTGGCTTTCTTCTGTCTTTTGCCTCACATGCCCTCCTTGCTTGTCTTTTCTCTGTGCTCATTATATCATGAGGTGAAGAAATGTTAAGTTTGTGTTCGCTTCGCCTCCTCGAGTGCAAAATGAAAAATGGGATCGAAACTAAAAATCGTCTTTGTGTCGTCTTCTTCTCCTCTCTCAGGATGGCCTAGCTGTGCGGTGCTGTCAGCGCTATCAGCAGTGAGCTACCTGGACCACAGGTGAGGAGGAGTAGAAGTGGGTATAAATATACTGTGGTTTATTTTCTAATATTGGAAACAACTAAACTGACCCCCCAGGTCAGACTTGTCGTGCCAGGAAACTCAGACAGCCTCACAATAGGCTACATTGCCTGTGGAGCAAAGATTGGACTCCTGAGACCCAGGTTCTCTCCTCCTGTTCCAGTTGGTGCTGCAGGTGAAGATGGCACCAATGTACCCAGCTGTGGCATCCAGCGCAGCTAAATGAACATAAACACAGTATTTACTTGAAGTGCTTAAAGGAACACTCTGCCCATTTTCAACCAGCTTTGTATCATTAGAACATCAGTAGTATATCAGAAAACTGTAAACTGTTTTGAAGTCTGTCATTTAATTTGACAGTTATTGAGTGTTAAAGTGTGGACCAGTGACATCACTGGTCCACACTAACTCAAATTAATAACTCATTAACTCAAATCAACTCTCAATAACTGTCAAATTAAATGACAGACTTCAAAACAGTTTACAGTTTCCTGATATACTACTGATGTTCTAATGATACAAAGCTGGTTGAAAATAAGCGGAGTGTTCCTTTAATAGTTGATTAGTACCGGTAGTCACTACTCTTTTTGCCCACTAGGTGTGTAGTGGAGGCAGCAGCAGGGAGCAGAGATGAGTGTCACCTCTTGGTTCCTGGTGAACAGCGGGGGGACGCGCCACCGCCTCCCCCGGGAAATGATCTTTGTGGGCCGGGACGACTGCGAGCTCATGCTACAGGTGAGGATCAGAACTTACACAGGCAACAGGTGTGCTCATATAAATGTAATAATACATAATTATGCATATTATTATCCACACATCAACCAGTGTAACACATGCACACAGCCGGACACTCCTCTGGATCATCTGGTTGTAATGATGACGCTTTTCCCAAGTCAGACAATGAGACAAGTAATGAACGCAATTAGTCTCACGTGATTAGCGATGATGATGATGATAGAATTGGACTCAATGCCCAGTAATCTCATTAACGTAACGATTTCATCTCTGCTCGTGTGCTAGGAAGCATTAGCTAGCATTAGCATTAGCTTGTGCTACTGTGGGAAGTGTTAGCTTCAGTTGGAACACACATGGCTTTGACAGATTACAGGTGTGTTCTTACCTGTGTGGGTGATGCATATGAAAACACCACAGGAGCGAAGGCATACTGTAGGAAGAGTTTGAATTTGGAGTCCCCCCCCCTCCCCTCCTGTTTTGCGTAAGGGTGGCTGTAATCAAATCCACTCATTATGGCTTGTTCAACGCTTGATACTAACAGTAGTGCATTGTTCTTCTGAACTGGCCAAACGTCATGTCAACATATTGGAGTTTGATGGGGAAACATCTTTCAACGATCCAAAACATCACCGTTACATATATCAGGTTTTGGTGTCAGTCCCTCAGAATCAAAGAGCAAAGACTTCTTCATAGACGTACCATGTTGCACTATAACCAGGCCATTACTGTTGACTGAGTCAAGCACTTACACTAATACAATGTGTGTGTATAAATACAAATATGTGTGTGTGTGTGTGTGTGTGTGTGTGTGTGTGTGTGTGTGTTTGTGTATGTGTGTGTGACTGTGTGTATGTGTGTGTGACTGTGTGTATGTGTATGTGTGACTGTGTGTGTGTGTATGTGTTAGTGTGTGTATGTGTGTGTGTGTGTGTGTGTCTGTGTATGTATGTGTTTGTGTGTGTACTGAGGTGTTGTGTGTGTGTGTGCATACATGCACAAAGTGAATGTGTATGCACGTGTGTAGCAGTGATGCTTGTGCTATTAATAGGAAGTGGGGCAGATACCTCTTGAGTTAGATCCTATATGGTGCCTCTTGAGTTAGATCCTATGTGATGCCTCTTGAGTTAGATCCTATCTGATGCCTCTTGAGTTAGATCCTATATGGTGCCTCTTGAGTTAGATCCTATCTGATGCCTCTTGAGTTAGATCCTATCTGATGCCTCTTGAGTTAGATCCTATATGGTGCCTCTTGAGTTAGATCCTATCTGATGCCTCTTGAGTTAGATCCTATATGGTGCCTCTTGAGTTAGATCCTATGTGATGCCTCTTGAGTTAGATCCTATCTGATGCCTCTTGAGTTAGATCCTATCTGATGCCTCTTGAGTTAGATCCTATGTGATGCCTCTTGAGTTAGATCCTATGTGATGCCTCTTGAGTTAGATCCTATCTGATGCCTCTTGAGTTAGATCCTATCTGATGCCTCTTGAGTTAGATCCTATATGGTGCCTCTTGAGTTAGATCCTATATGGTGCCTCTTGAGTTAGATCCTATCTGATGCCTCTTGAGTTAGATCCTATCTGATGCCTCTTGAGTTAGATCCTATGTGATGCCTCTTGAGTTAGATCCTATGTGATGCCTCTTGAGTTAGATCCTATCTGATGCCTCTTGAGTTAGATCCTATCTGATGCCTCTTGAGTTAGATCCTATCTGATGCCTCTTGAGTTAGATCCTATCTGATGCCTCTTGAGTTAGATCCTATCTGATGCCTCTTGAGTTAGATCCTATGTGATGCCTCTTGAGTTAGATCCTATCTGACTTGCTGGGTTCCAGAGGGACGAGCATAGCTGCAGCGCTCCCTGCTGAGTGACAGTTGTCTAAAGTTCATATCCAGTCATTCTATTATGGATAGCCTGTCTCTCTGGCTGGAGGACATTCAGGACGTTCACTGATGTGGAGACCACATCAAATGCTATGCATTACTGTACTGTAGCAATGACCAGCAGACTGCTGCTTCTGTCTGCATGTCTGCATTCTGAGCGAAAGAAATGTCCGAGTAGAGGCTATGTTGAATTTTCAATTGGAGAGCGCCATCAAAAATGTAGTTCACCACTATAATGAATCCATGTGTCTAAAGCCAGACCTAGATTTCGACCAGCTATGATGTATTATATGTAGTGCTGCATAATTGGGACAGATACGTACATAACCCACACTGCTATATTAGTGTTGTTATTACTTTGTAGTTTGAAAATATGATGTGATTTTCTATTGTAAAAAAAAACGTTGGATTTTATTAGGAAGAGAAAAAATGATTTACCTTCAGGATGAGATTCAGCTCGCAAGTTTATTTCTAATCATGTTAAGTGTGTTTTGTGACTTAAACTCTCTAAGTAGACGTGACGATGACAGCTTCTCTGCACAGCCATACTGATGTCACCTAAAGCTCGGGTGTACGTCAAGGAAACTTGATCAATACGAGTCTTCTTGATGAAAACCCTTGACAGTTAGCTTTTCAGTCTGTTCATGCTATTTCGTATGACTTCAGCGACTGAACTCAAACCTCACACAGCTTTCTGTGTAAGGAGCTTCAGAAGGCTCACAATCTACTGAAGCATGAAGAGATGTGACACGTCTGTTTTACTTTACAAACACTTTCTCTAATGTGTCTGATGACCTCAGGGTCTACCCCTTGCTGTGTGTGTGTGTGTGTGTGTGTGTGTGTGTGTGTGTGTGTGTGTGTGTGTGTGTGTGTGTGTGTGTGTGTTACAGTGGACAGTTTTAGCTGTTTAGCTGCTGACAGTTTCAAGTACCATGTGACGGTTCTAACAAGCCATGGTCTCATCACATGACCAGCTGTTTGATGCTGCTTGTTTGCTATGAAATATCTGCTTTCATCGACTGTCCCTTTAAAATGTAGTCCCGCATAAGCACACACACACACACACACACACACACACACACACACACACACACACACACACACACACACACACACACACACACACACACACACACACACACACACACACACACACACACACACACACACAATTGATGAGGATATTAAACTTAAAAAAAAGATTGCGAGAGAGAAAATGATCAGTGTTATGGGCTTTGTACACCAGTTTACACTACACACCATTCAATGGTTTGACAATTCAGCTGTTCACAAACTATGCCATTGTGATCAGAATGGATTATTTATTTATTTATTTATTTATTTATTTATTTATTTATTTATTTATTTATTTATCCTGAATCAGAGTTTGGCTCTCATCTCTGGATAGTGACTGCAGATACAACAACAAGTCAGAGAGGGTGTTACAGCTCCTTCTGCCTCTGCATCATATCTGCTGTCTCACAGCTCAACTCCTCTGCAGTGTGTGTGTGTGTGTGTGTGTGTGTGTGTGTGTGTGTGTTTATGTGGATGAATCAAGTTTGTCTCCCTCCCTCTTCAACACTTCCTCCTTCTCCTCTTCCTCTTTCTCCCTCCCCTCACACAGGATCACAAACTCTGTGGGCAAAAGTGAGCATAGTTTCCAGTTCAGATGTGTTTATTACCGTGCCTGATACTTCAACTCACTCACTTTTGCAGTTATGCCGTATAAACCTTCCAATTATTCTCCAATGCTCTTTAAAAACGGCTTCAAGTTGCCTGTGTGTGTGCACAGGTTCAGTTATGTGACAGTTTGTGTCTGGTCTGTCCTAGTCTGGCAGTTAGCCAGCCCAGCCGTAGATGCAGCTAAACGTCTGGAACACAACTACAAAAAAAAAAAAGG
>NC_139647.1:15262645-15270145 GCF_964638095.1 Poromitra crassiceps
TTCTTCAGTGGTGCTGGAAACATCCACCCTGAAGCACACTGTAAAAAAAGAAAGATCAAAGTGACGTACGTACGTAGCGTTTCTGGGCCCGTCTTGTTGTTTGCTGCCGTGTTCTTCTTCACGGTTAACGAGCCGCGTCGGTCACGAGATGCCGTGTCCAGGTGTAAATCAACCAGCCAGGCTGACATCAAACAAGGAAATAGTCTTTCTTGGAATGCGTGAACATCATTGGTGATATCGAACAGTAAGAGTATCTGAGGGCGGGACTTTCCTTTAACCCTTACTGTGCCAAGGTTTATCTGGACCTATTCAACTAAAAAGAGAGATATATATACTGTATAACCTATATATCTATAACCTATATATCTATATATAACCTCTCTATATATATATATACAGTAGATATATATATAGATATATAGATATATATAGATATATAGATATATAGATAGAGATAGATAGATAGATAGATAGATAGATAGATAGATAGATAGATAGATAGATAGATAGATATAGATATTTTTTTCCAACTAAAAAGCTGTATATATGACATACTACCACGTGGAACAACTATCAGCGTAGCGTTACCCTCTCTTTGTAAAGCCTACACCTCTCTTAACCTCTGTGTTTGACACTCTAGTGACCAGATGTAAGATTCCTCTCGCCACATGGCATGTGAGTCATGTGTTTAGCCCTGCTGCTTGTAGCGATTAGCGCCCAGTCACAGCTACATGCGTATATCCCATATCCTCTCTGGCCTTTCAGACAGGAAGCCAGGGTTTTTGAGCCACTTCCTGCTGTGTCATCAAGCGTTGGCTCTGATCCTTCTTCTTCTTCTGTGGTGGTGCAGCTATCCTGATTCACAGGAAGCGCTCTCCTGCTGAGTCAGTGGGTATGATGATGAAGGGCTTTGACACACCAGTGAATAACAACCAAAAGTGGCCTGTGTGTTTTTGCAGTGTCGCTGAGGAGGAGGAGGAGGATATGTTTTATTGTTTTATTGCTACGGCAGCACGAGGGGGATTGAATTTAATTTGCAGCCTAATGAAATCTGATCTGTCTCAGTGCTGCATAGTCGAGGGAGGGGTGAAGGAGAGGGTAGTGCACTGAGGGGGGGGGGGAGAGAGGCGGGGGGACAGAGAGAGAGAGATGGGGGGGGGGGCAGAGAGAGAGAGGGGCGGGGGAGAGAGAGAGAGAGAGGGGGGGCAGAGAGAGAGGGGCGGGGGAGAGAGAGAGGGGGGGGACAGAGAGGGGGGACAGAGAGAGAGAGGGGCGGAGGGGCGGGGCAGAGAGAGAGAGGGGCGGGGCAGAGAGAGAGGGGGGGGGACAGAGAGAGAGGGGGGGACAGAGAGAGCGAGGGGCAGGGCAGAGAGAGAGAGGGGCGTGGCAGAGAGAGAGAGAGGGGAGACAGGGAGACGGGCGGGGCAGAGAGAGAGAGGGGCGGGCAGAGAGAGAGGGGGGGGGCAGGGAGGGAGTGTGTGACAGAGAGAGAGGGAGTGTGACAGAGAGAGAGGCGGGGCTGGAGCAGTTGCCTACAGTTGTAAACGTGGAGCAGATGTAGTGGGGTAACTTGCCTAAAATGGCTTTGTGCATTAAAATGTGCCAACGCTGCATCCTGTGCAAAGCAAGTGAGGAGCAACCAATCAGAGAATATAAAGTACAATGCTGCTGAGTCCTATAAGCTGAGTTAGATATACTGATATACTGTATATGTCAGAGCAGCATGATAAAGTCCTATAAGCTGATTTAGATAGATATCTCAGAGCAGCATGAGGAAGTGGGTCAGGTTTGGCCAGGGCAGTGGGGCGAGCACATCTATAAATGTCTCACTGAGGAAAACCAGACTCAGGAGAAACAGCATGATCGTAGCAGAGTTGATATTTCCAGACACACGTGGCCCCAAACTCAATTCAATGTATGTTGTTTAGCAGTGTCCACTTTTTTTGTACTGACCTGTTCTCACTGTGGTCTGTTACTGAATCCATGCTCATGGTTACCATGGTGACCTTGTTGTTGTTTGTCTCGCCTCTGTCCTCTCTCTCCCTGCAGACCTTTGTAAACGATGTCCGCATCCAGGAGCAGATGTACATCACTCTGAAGCTGGAGGACAAGCTGAGGTTTGGATATGATATCCTTTCACCTGCTCGGGACCATTCACCCCCTGTGGCGCCTAACCTGCGCCCCAGTGGGACCCAGCATCCAACATCCCATTAGCCTACCTGCTCTGTCCTTCTACCCTCACTATTTTCAGACTGGCCTTCTGCCATGGACCATCTGATGTTCTTGTAGGAGGGAAGGATTGCCGACTTTCATCCTTAAACTATTAGTCTATGTAACTACATGTATTAGCAAAGATGCTTATGTAGCCCCGCCCACTTGACCCGGTTGTGTTACGACTTCCTGTTCAAAACGCCGGCTGTTTTACCCTGCTCACACCTAGTCTGGCTCACTGGAAGCCGTCGGAGTGAGAACGGGCTGCAATTTCACATTAGCCGTTTTCACACATGCGCTTTATCCCGGGAAATGACCAGAAAGCGGTGTAATGCGTGAAAGTTGTTTTCCGGTATAAGCGCGACCCCGTCATCGTGGACATTTCACCACTTCGGAGGTTGTCACAAGAGCGGTATGTCTGCTTCATGTGTGGGCGTGCCGATTTCCCCCCCTCCCCTCTCTGCTCGCTCCCTGGCCAGTCCTTCAGTCCTCCGCAGCAGCTCGACACACAGGACAGACACAGCGAAAATTGCAGCGGCTTGTTCTAGTCTGAAGCCGCCCAACGCTTGTAGAGAAAGCAGATGCACGAAGCGAAATGTGGAAGTATTTTGCTTACTTACGTTGCTGACAGCGAAGGCAAGCCCCTGGACACATCAAACGAAGCCAGTCTGTAAAAAGTGCTTCAACGCGACGCAGGTGAACAGATAAACATCGAACCAGCCAGGCTATTTCTCTCAGACAGGGATGCCAACTTCTTCAAAGATTTCAGTTCAAAGACTGGTTAGCGAATGTGAAGGATACAACATACATGCCCTCTTAAGTCAAACGAGTGTGATTTATTGTGTGACAAGCAAACTTATTTCACCATCGGAGTTTTGCCGCCCCCGCCCCCCAAAATAAGGACGATTCCCCATCCAAGTGCACACGTCACTCCCCACCCGCTCTGCAGTGCCCCCGACCCCCCCCGACCCCCCTCAAATACAGGTACTTTAGCTGCTATTTTCACACATGTGATCCCTCAGGTGTGAAGGGAAATTCCGGGAAATAGCCGGTCTTGATTTACAGGTAATTTCCCTGTCTGTATGTGTGAAAATAACTATTGAGTGGCAGATGATTGTAGAGGCCGATAACACAGGACCAACACAATATAGGTACCGTACTGCTGTAATGCCACAGGAAGTGAATACTGTAATGCACAGGAAGTACCAACACAATCACAAGTCATTGGCTGACCGCCGCCCCTGTAGAAAACTGACATGTAAGAGTATAGTGAGCACTCTCACTCTTCCACTGATATTTGTCACACATGTCAGCTGCTTCCATAGCTCTCTCTCTCTCTCGGAAGTGTGTGTGTGTGAGGGTGTGTGTCTGTGTGTGCGTGTGTGTGTGTGTGCGTATGCAGGTGTATGAACGTTGTTCTGTTGTTGCCACTATTTCCCTAACCTTTGTGTCTCACATACCAACCTTTTCACTGTGGTGAGAGGAGAGCTCACTGTGCCCGAGGAGGCCCTCAAGGTAAGAACATACACACACACACACACACACAACCAGTGTTGGGCAGTAACGCGTTACTGTAATTAGTTACTTTTTCAGTAACAAAGTAATATAAGGCGTTACAATTTCCAAAACAGTAATTATATTACAGTTACTAATCCAAGTAACGCTGCGTTACTGCGTTAGATCATTGCCCGCCAGAACGCAGTGTTTTCTATGTAAAAAGAGAAGAAAAGAAAAAGTAATCCTCACGGACTCAGGTAGACCTGTCGCGCCGCACATACGTCATGACAGAGTGTGGTTACTTCAAAACAGCGTTCAAAACCTGGAGGTATTCATGCCATTATTTTGAGTTTGTCTCGGTCAAAGAGGCAAAGAACATTATTGTCCTTTGTAAACTGTGTGCGAGCAGCTTGGCAGATGCTACCTGTTTGCACTGTTGACTCGATGCGGGGATGGAGGCTAAATTGAAGGCGACGCTGGGTGAGGTAGACTTGGGTGGTGTAACAGTTCACTGGATTAACAGATACACTTTGGATAAGTGTTGTACACTTTGTTACTTCCTAACCTTCTGCTCAAAGCCTTCTGACCGTAGTCTGACAGCCCAGGGAATGTTGACAGATCAGCATCACTTTTCTTTCAGCAACGAAGCTTGAAACGTTTGCATTGAGGCTGTGTTGTTTTATTACCACTCCGACAGTAACAGCATCTTTCTTTACACTCACGTTATGTCTGACTCTCATTTCACACCTTTTCCAGTGTAAAGCTAGCCAGTCTTAACACACCACTTCCTGTTCTTTCTAACCGAATTTCAAAGTAAAATGCCTTTGGCGTTTCTTTGAACATAGCCTATATAATACCAAAGTGAAAATAATTAATACAGTGACATGCTAGACATGTAACAACTTAAGTGTAAGGTATTTTGGGTAAAAAAAGAAGAAGAAGTAACTAGTAACGTAACTAGTAACATAACCAGTTACTTTTTGAAAAAGTAATCAGTAAAGTAACTTTTATTACTTTTTTAAGGAGTAATCAGTAACTAATTACTTTTCCAGAGTAACTTGCCCAACACTGCACACAACTCATTGCAACATTTATCACCAAAAAACACACTCCTCTAACACACACTGCCAAGCAGGAAGAGAACTCAACTGAATACAATGAATTGTGAGACAACATACTTTTGTATCATCTTAACTTGATACCAAATTATTATACTGTTATATCATATTATACCTCTCCCCTCGCTCCTTCCAGCATGAGAAGTTCACCAGTGGTCTCCAGCTGAGCAAGAAGCCGTCCAACAGTGAAACCACCACCACCAGCACCACCGCCGCAACCAAGTCCCCCACGAAGACCCCGACCAAGACGCTCAAGTCCCCCGCTGGCGCCCCCCCCAGGCCAGCAGAGAGCAGGGCGGCAGACGGGGTCACCTCCTCCGTGGAGACGACAGCTAAACACGCCGACACTCACAAAGGAGAGGAGAGGATAGGAGGTGAGAGAGAGAGTTGTGACAGTGCATCAAATATGAACTTACGTCTTAGGAATTATAAAAAAAAAAAATTGTATTGTTACTAACAAATGTGTGTGTGACAAGAATATTTGCAGTGTATTTTAGGCCTATTATGCGTTCTTTCCTCACATTTCTGATTTATTGAATGCTACTGTTTCATCTGTAAAGCAAAACATCCAACCTTCTCTCTCTCTCTTTCTCTCTCTTTCTCTCTCTCTCTCTCTCTCTCTGTCTCTCTCTGTCTCTCTGTCTCTCTCTCCCTCTCTCAGAGTGTTTTCAGAGCTCATTTTACTTTATAGTACACAAATTGGGGGGCTCAGAATACATATTTTAACACCATGTTTTTAATCCAAACACCAGTCTCACAGAGCTATATTGATCTTCTGGAAGAGAGAGAGGTCCAATCACAGAGCTGAGTTTATCTTCTGAAATAGAGAGAGGTCCAATCACAGAGCCGAGTTTAATCTCCTCTGAAATAGAGAGAGGTCCAATCACAGAGCTGAGTTTATTTCCTCTGAAATAGAGAGTGGTCCAATCACAGAGCCGAGTTTATCTCCTCTGAAATAGAGAGAGGTCCAATCACAGAGCTGAGTTTATCTTCTCTGAAATAGAGAGAGGTCCAATCACAGAGCTGAGTTTATCTTCTGAAATAGAGAGAGGTCCAATCACGGAGCTGAGTTTATCTTCTGAAATAGAGAGAGGTCCAATCACAGAGCTGAGTTTATCTTCTGAAATAGAGAGAGGTCCAATCACAGAGCAGAGTTTATCTCCTCTGAAATAGAGAGAGGTCCAATCACAGAGCTGAGTTGATTTCGTAGAGGAGGCTGAGTGGCTTTGCACCCGGTGGTTTCGAGGTGGTTTAGTCATCCCTCCTCTCAGTGGGTACAGCTACATTGAATACCTGGGGCGGATCTTTAGACATCAGCTGTAGGTCCACATGCATGTCGCCATGATAAATTAATCTAATTAATGTGATGAATGAGGCGTTATTTAGGAAGTAGGAAGGTTGAAATGATAACGGAGAAGTGATCCAGGAAAAAGGGAGGTGAAGGGAACAGATACAGTAGAAGCTGAGGCTGCATTGCATTCTGGGCTTATTGAGGGCGGGGTTGGTGGAGACATTGATATCTCTTCTTCAGTGGATTTCTCCGTGTCCTTGTTGAAGGTCAAAGGAGCAAAATGGCGAGAATAGAAAGAAACCCTCTCTGATTCTGACACCATTCTGACACCAAAACCTGACATTTACTGATGATGTTTTAGATGGCTTAAAATCTCTCTGCTATCAATCACACTTTGTTGTAGCGAGCTGTGTTGGAAAATATGAATAAGAACAATGTGCCACCAAATGACAATACGCACCCAGAAATGCGAGGTGCATTACTCAGATGTTTAAATATTTTAGGGTGAGTTTTTTCCTTTAAGAAAATAAATTGCCAACACTGGAATAAGGCTATTATAAAGTAAAGTGTGGTGGTATTTTATCTCAGGCCAGTAGGGGGTAGATGTGGGCAGAAGGGAAAGGTTTTTTTATGCGCCACTCCAACACCCCAGTCACTCTGTCTCAGCATGAACTTTGTTTCGGTCTGAAGTTGTCCCTTATAAGTGACATCACTGAGGGGGGTCCTGCCCCTTATAAGTGACATCACTGGGGGGGGGGGGGGGGGGGGTCCTGGCTAAGCTCCAGATGTTGAAACGGGTCACATGGGCCTTGGCTGTTTGCCCAGATTAACCAGCAACAAGGTCACAGAGTCTCCTGGTAACCCATATCCCACCACCACATCTCTTACACACACACACACACCCACACACACACACACACACACACACACACACACACACACACACCCCCACACACACACACACACACACACACACACACACACTGCTGCAGTGCGTGGCGTACTGTCCCATCTGCTAGCAGCCATTTTAATGACAGACTCTGTGTGGATCTGTACATGTAATCCTACAGTGTTGCTACTGTAATATCAGCTCTCACTCAGAGATATGATATCTGACAGTAAACAAAGACTTTGGGCAGCTTTTATACTTAGAACACCTGTCATTTGGCTTCAGTACCTGTATCATGATTTGCTTGACAGTGATTAGACTTTACATTGTGCTGGATAAAGAGCTCCTCCTCCTAAAAGTGGTGACATCCTCTCTGCATCCTGAGAGCCACTCTGTGTGCCTGTAGGAAAAGAGAGGTTACCTCTCTGCATCCTGAGAGCCACTCTGTGTGCCTGTAGGAAAAGAGAGGTTACCTCTCTGCATCCTGATAGACC
>NC_139647.1:15272645-15372645 GCF_964638095.1 Poromitra crassiceps
GTTAAAAGGACCCGGAAGAATTTGGCCCACTGTAAGGTCTGAACATAAGGTGAATAGACCGCAATGAAATCAAATCAAAATGACTGCTTATACACATGTTTTTTTAAACACAGGTAAACCACATCGACACTTTCACATCACCTCCCCAATCCATTCAGCTGCTCCCCCGGAGGCACGATATGGTCACGGCCGGATAAACATTGAATCAATGTAATAATCACTGTATAGAGATTTAAGCTGACGTTATCGTTCTGAAACACACAACACTAATATTTGGGCTGTCAGAACAGCGACAGTTAGCCAGACTAGCAACGGAAATACCGTGATTTGCTTTCAGAATGAAAAGCATTCAAATTCTCACCTTTTGAAGAGAAGAAAAGTATTTCAACGAATGAAACAGAAACCTTTTATTGAAATACTCGTGATGTTCAGATTACATAATGGAGTGAAACTGTGGCTGTAAAGCATGACACAAAATAACGTTAGAATATGGATTTTATTTTGAAAGCCCTGAAGCTGAAGACCTACTTTTACATTCTTTCTGACGTGATGCCGGACGCTCGTGCACTAAATGCTGCCCCCCCTTCCCCCCGTTGGCATATCCCGTCATTTGAGTTCCATTGGACGAAATGTAAAGACAAATTAAAGTAATTAACGGTTAAAAAAATGTCAAACTTCAGCCTGTGGGAAGCACCAACATCATTATCAAGGTGCAAAATAATCCGTTTCCAGCTGGGGTGCTATTTATATCGCTCGCGTCCACAGCTGATCCTATAAATAGCTATGTCGTTTGCAGCTCCACCTAATCAGCTGTCACTAACTCTTTGTATGAAAAAGCCGGTATATTACTGCGTCTAAAATGGGCTAAAGAAAGTTGGTTGCTTTTTTTTTATGCAACCCACCCCGCATTTTATACATTTTACAATGCATTTCTAATTGCTTGGCTTGGAGCAAAAGTTGTGATAAATCTCTTATGCATGGTGGAAAATGTCAGCCACAGAAATCAATGCATCTTTTTAATGGAACAACTGGAGGTGGAAAGTTGCTGCAGGACACCAACAAAATGTGTGCTGTACATAAAATGGTCAGATAGCCAATCTAGACCCACTGTCTATTGAACTGCTGCGTAGATGATCAACGGTCAAACGAGTTTACATCTAACTGGGTGAAGGTCAGATCTAATTGCACTGAGTTTACCTCAATTCCCCCCCCCCCCCCCATTTCAGAATCAGCTTATATTTTAGAAAATGTCTTTGTACGTTTGTATTGTGAAAATGGCGTGCTACGCTACGTGCTGTTCATATAGATCTTATGCTGTGTCAAGCTGAAGCATGCACTAAATGCACCAGTATTTTGCCTCTGTAGTGAAATGGTACATGTAATGCCCCCAAGCTCACTTTATCTGCTCTGTTTGAGTTGGGGGCAATGGCCAGGCCAGACTGTGTGTGTGTGTGTGTGTGTGTGTGTGTGTGTGTGTGTGTGTGTGTGTGTGTGTGTGTGTGTGTGTGTGTGTGTGTGTGTGTGTGTGTGTGTGTGTGTGTGTGTGTGTGTGTGTGTGTGTGTGTGTGTGTGTGTGTGTGTGTGTGTGTGTGTGTGTGTGTGTGTGTGTGTGCACGCGTGTGTGCGTGTGCGCGCATGTTTGTGTGCACGTGCAGATTGAATGCCTGTGTGACTGACAGCGTATGACCAAGTGCACACAAAGGGTTTCTTCTGTGTGTGTGTGTGTGTGTGTGTGTGCGTGTGTGTGTGTGTAGTGACCACTGGCCTGGGGGATCCTGTTAACTGGCGGTGGGTCGCAGTAGGACTAACAGGATTAGAGGCTACACCAATAGAATAACAGCTTGGTGATGAGCAGACTGAAGCTTTTCCTCAAATCTCTTGTCACATCTGGACGGATAGACCAGCAGAGTCTTCCCTGCTCGCCGGAGAAAGGAAGACTTTCTCATCGGCGTTTTAAACCAGGCGATCACACCAGAGCTATTTCTATACGCCGTCCCATAGAGGTTTGGCTGTGGAGCGCGATTAGAAAAGGACTGTCAATTTGGGAGTCAATCTGTGCGAGCGTTGGCCGGGTGATTTGAAACCCCTGGAAGCTTTTCAAAACTTGGGGGCGAATGGGTTTGAGTCCTTCAGTCACGGGAGTGGGTGAGTAGAGCACATGTTGGCTTGTTGGAATGATTTCAGTCATTGACTTCCTTGGAGTTAGTTTGTGAGGCGGCTGTACCAGCCAGGGCTTCTGCTGCTGTTTATCATGTGACTTATTGAGGTGACATGGATCAGATCTCAGATCTTATTCACCTCTATCATCCATCATCTGGCCGAACATCAGAGGGAGCTAGAGGGCGAGTGAGACAGATAGAGATGTTTGGAGCGGGAAGGGATTCTGCAATCTGCATGCATGTGTGCATCTGTGTGTGTGCGTGTGTGTGCGTGTGTGTGTGTGTGTGTGTGTGTGTGTGTGTGTGTGTGTGTGTGAAGCAAGAACGCCTCCCCCTCTCCCTCCCAGTGAATAGGCTGTGTTGTCGACTCGAGACCCCCTACCCTCCCCTCCCACCCTCGCTGTGTATTGTCACTCAGGCAGATTTGGTTACGCCATTGCACCAGCCCCCCCTCCCCCCCCTTGTTCTAGCACACACACACACACACACACACACACACACACACACATAATACACACAGTGCTCAAACAGACTTCTCTCTCTCTCCCTCTGTCTCGCTCTCTCTCTCTCTCTCCCTCTCTCTCTCTCTCTCTCTCTCTCTCTCTCTCTCTCTCTGACACTGGGGAAGTTATTAGCTAATCCATTCTCTTATTCTGAAGTAAGTACTACGCTATCTCTAAATTGCTCATCTGCTTTGATGAATAGATCAGTTCACAGGCTTTTAAGAAGCACGTTTGTTTCACTCACTGACTTTCACTCACTTTGTCACCTGTGGCTCTTTGAAACCAGATGCTATTCAACCAGCTAGCTCTCGTTAGCCTTGAAGTTGTACTTTAGCCAGCCCCTTGTTAGCCTTGAAGTTGTACTTTGGTGGTCTAAAATGATTGCATAACCCAAATTGGTCATTCGAACCATGATTAGTATTAACACTCACCTTACATATATTATATATATATATATATCATTTTTTCAACTAGTCACTCTATTCTGCAAAGTCCGTTTCTCTGTTTCTTTTTTTTGCCATTTTACCGTATGTTCCTGCATTTGCTCAGCAACATGAAGCAGATGGTTCCTCTAATTTCTGAAAGTATCATTGATCCTATTCAGAGCCCACAGAGGCCCTGCTCGTTACAGAGGCCCTGCTCGTTACAGAGGCCCTGCTCGTTACAGAGGCCCTGCTCGTTACAGAGGCCCTGCTCGTTACAGAGGCCCTGCTCGTTACAGAGGCCCTGCTCGTTACAGAAGCCCTGCTCGTTACAGAGGCCCTGCTCGTTACAGAGGCCCTGCTCGTTACAGAGGCCCTGCTCGTTACAGAGGCCCTGCTCGTTACAGAGGCCCTGCTCGTTACAGAGGCCCTGCTCGTTACAGAGGCCCTGCTCGTTACAGAGGCCCTGCTCGTTACAGAGGCCCTGCTCGTTACAGAGGCCCTGCTCGTTACAGAGGCCCTGCTCGTTACAGAAGCCCTGCTCGTTACAGAGGCCCTGCTCGTTACAGAGGCCCTGCTCGTTACAGAGGCCCTACTCGTTACAGAGGCCCTGCTCGTTACAGAAGCCCTGCTCGTTACAGAGGCCCTGCTCGTTACAGAGGCCCTGCTCGTTACAGAGGCACACACACACACACACACACACACACACACACACACACACACACACACAAATATGTTCAATATGTTTTGCAGGCAGTGGGTATTATTATTATTGTAGTTTTAATCATCGACACTGATGAATGTTAACACGTTTATTATGTACTCTCTATAACGGCTTCTGTCTACATAAATCGCTCATTGTAGCCACAAAGTAAACCCAGCTGCTGTGTGTGTGTGTGTGTGTGTGTGTGTGTGTGTAGGGGGGGGGGGGGGGCAGAGCCGTATATATAGAAGAGTCGTGACATCTCGCGACATCTCCATTCACTCCAATGGACCAGTTTTTTGACTCTCAAGAGTTCCAGGAAGTAAGGTCCTGGATTAAGCAGCAGTGTCGAGTTGCAGCAAAATGGACAGTTTGTGTTGTACTTTGAAAGGGTTAGACGTTTAAAGAATCAAATTGTACATTATCAGCTTTATTTTAGCATTCAAAAGTAACGCAAGCCCCTTTCCTGGCTTCCTGGCTGTTCATTGGCTAATGAGTCACACATTTTGGTCCTCCGCTGACGCCCCTCTCTTACTAGATTGCTCTGGGTGTGTGTGTGGGGGGGGGGGGGGGCTTTGTGAGGGCTGCACACTCCTCCAGATAGAGACAGTAATTCTGATAAATGGTGAGACACAGTCAGAGGACATTGATTGAATTGGGGGCCTAGCTTGACCTTTCACCTTCGACTTCTGATAATGACCCCCAGTATTCAGCTGTCACTGGGAGATCTTATTAAACCGATAGATGTCTTTCCAGAATAGATGCTCACGGTACAGATGGATTTTATTCAAAGAAACCATTCGAAGGAGAGGCAGGTGCATCGGACAGGAACGAAGTGTCCATAAAATGTAAAAACCGTCCAAACTTGCAATAAGAATATATTTTTTGACGTTTCGGGTCACCAACCTTTTTCAAAAAAAAATTTGTTTGTTTGTTTAAATTCTTAAAAGAAACCAAACAGATTGTTTCCCTGCAACTGCATGATATCCTGTGCACAATATTGAGGAAGCGAAGTATTGAAAAATAGAGAAGTGGAGATTTATGACGAGAGATGTTTAGAGATATGACATACAATTCTTGAGCACTGGGGAAAATTCAGATGACAAATACCATACGGTAAGTAACAGATACTGTATGAGTCAGTCATATCATCTTGACATGTTTTGCAGCCGCAGACAGCAGAGAGGCGCGTCGAGGGGAGAAGGTTAAAGAGGACGTCCTCCATGCGTCCACCGGCCACGATCCCAGTTACTTTGAGCTCCCCACCAAGGAGGGAACCATGGCCACTAACAGGACACCGAGGGCACCGCCGCTAACGCCGCCGCCGCTGCTGCCGCTGCTGCAGGTGAAGTTAGCCTTTCATTCATTCTGTTATTCTGGAAGATAAACGAGTTAAAAACACTGAAGAGTTTGATAAACCCGTCTGGAGTGTCAATACGGTGGCTGTGTGATGATCAATAAAGTAACTTCATGTTCCATTCGAATGAAATCATTACCATATTATTAATTTTGAGACATTAGCATCATTTTAAGACGTTTGCTGAGAAGATCGGCAGTGCCTAGTCTTCTCTGCACTGTATTTTACATTGAGCGCCATCTAGTGGGGCTTGGCTTAAAGCATCATTTATACTCGGATGTGAAAGCCCTCGCCGCGCGCGGGTAGTGTCGCGGCCGACGAGCCTGCTGACAAGGCTTCTCGTGTCGGGACAACGCGCCCCGGTGCAGCCAACGCACTGAGCTGACAAATAAAAACGTGTGTGGGGGGGGGGGGGGGGGGGGTGGGTGACGATCGAAAATATCTATTTTTTCACTCTTTTTATTTTTTGGTTTGTGCTCCAAGTGAAATGTTTTATGGTCGCTCATGGTTCAGTAGGTGGCTGGTTGGTTTGGTTCCGGGCGTAAAACTCTTTATTATAAGAACTTTTCGTAACGTCTATGGAGAAAATGAAATGGAACGGGAGCTGAGAAAAAGAGAAGGGTCACTGTGTTGAGCTCTGTGGCGGGTGGTGGAAAAATCACTTCCAAAGAGAAAGTAAACACAAACCACCAACAATAACAATAACGGGTGTGAGATAGAGGCTTTGTTTACAGTAATTAATTAATAATTAAATTTATTTAATTATATTATTAATTCATTTGACAGTTATATTCATCTTTAAAAATGCTACATGTAGCACCTTTCAGCTCAGTAATAACGGGTGACAATGGAGTGATACCATAAGTAACAAGACTCCGATGTCTATTCTGCAAGACTCCGATGTCTATTCTGCAGCTCAAGGCCACGCCTCCTTCACCATAGAGTTTGACAGCACCTCCCCGGGGAAGGTCACCATCAAAGACCACGTGTCAAAGTTCACGCCCGACCACCACCGCTCCTCCTCGCGCTCCAGGAAGAGCGGCGCGGGAAGTGGAGGAGGCGGAGGAGGAGGGCGGGACCTGAGCACGCTGCAGGCGGCCATGATGGCGTCGGAGAGCAAGGTGGCCGATTGGCTGGCGCAGAACGACCCCACGCTGGTGCGCGCCGAGTCCACGGAGGACGACAGCAAGAGCATCAAGAGCGACGTGCCCGTTCATCTCAAGAGGCTCAAAGGTGGAGGTTGTTCCTTACTCACATTTCTCTCACACGCTGGATTGTGTCAAAGAGGCAGCCATTCTCTGTAGCTCTGCTTCACCATCTCTGGTTCTCGTTAACTCCGCCAAGGTGGTGATGTTTTCCGTGCCGTTTGTCTGTCTGTCTGTTTGTTAGCAGGATTACAGAAAAACTACTGGGCCGATTTGTATTGAACTTGGTGGAAGGGTGTAGCATGGGCCAAGGAAGAACCCACGAAATTTTGGCGCCGATCCGATTCGGGTCAAGGCAGGGGGCGGGGCTAGGGAAAAGGGGCCATAGATGCAGTCGGACTGTGTAGGAACGCCCACAAAATGTTACCACGGCTGGCGCGTGAGACTAGACGGTGGGGGGGGGGGGGGGGACCTCCCATATATCTCAATGGGCTGACTCACCAGCGGGAGGTGCTGCGGCTCTACTACACTAACTACGGGATTGGGGATTCCAGAGCAGGTACACATAGACGTCTGTTCAGATGTGCGTTTGCTGTGGGAGTTGAATCCCTGATCCTGTCTGCCTGGGCTGGGCTAGCGGCTAAATGCTAACTATGCTGAATGGGGAGAACGGGAGGTTTTCTCCCATGCTGACCCATTGACCACACGTCTATGACGAGACACCGCCTGTATCCGAGGGGTGGGTTAGGGGGAGTGGCTAGGGGGATGTGGGTGGTGGGAGGAGGCGTGGTCAGGAAGTGGGTGGGGCTAAGAAATAGAGGGCCGTAGGTAAGGATAGGAAGGTTGTAGAGAGTTGGGGTTCAAGGGGTGGGTAGGGGGAGTGGCTAGGGGGGGTGTGGGTGGTTCAGGGTTAGGGTTCCGATCTGACTCACTTTAGCCTTGGTGGGGGTCTGCGCTCTCTGAGTGAACTTCTAGTTCATGTTTTGTTCCACGTATCTTTGTGTCGATTCCTTTTGCTCTTTTCACTTTCGTTGCTCTACTCCTCGAACCCCGTCTCTCTACATTTCTTTACCTTTCTATCCTCTCCATCTCCCTACCTCTTCATTCATAACTTCCATTCTCTCCTGTCCCCTCTCCTCCCCTCTTTCTCTCACAAAACTCTCTTCTCACTTACACTCTTTGGTATGGTGCTTTTGTCCTCATACTTTATTTATTACAATGTTTCACACTCTTTCTCAGTGGTCCATTTGTGGCTTCCTGCACCATCTACAGAGAGCTTGTTTCTTTGTTAGGAGCAGGGTTTGGGGAGGATTAAGCAGCTAGCAGATAGGAACATTGAGACCTCTGCTGCTGTGACAGCCAGCGAGCAGCTCAGCCAGCGAGCAGCTCAGCCTGAGAAGCTCAGGAGGAGAAGCTCAGGAGGCTACTGCTATTCATCACCTGCCTCCCCCATTGAATATGACTTCCTCACCGAGTACAGACATACAGTATCTCCTGAGCAGAAACACATGCTAACATGCTAACATGCTAACACACTCTTTCATGTATGTTAAAGCCTCACTAGAAGCTTCAGATGTGGCTTATTGGATCATGGCTCATTGTGCATAATAATCTAAATCACCCTTTTCATCTGTGGGCTTGTTGCAATGCATCCTGGGTAAGGCTGGTTGCTATGACAGACGGTACGATGCACTGCTTCTCTGTGTTCCTTTGTTCCCGTTACCTGCAGCAAGCTGCCAACTGCTGAGCCGGCTCCTGCTGCCAGGAGTTGTGGGAATGGGCTTGGCTAGGCTAGGCTAGGCTAGGCTAGGCTACATGCTGCAGGCAGAGAGAGAGAGTGAGCTTGGCGCTAAGCCAGGCTATGCTAGGCTACATGCCGGACATGGGTTAATTAAATGGGGTCAAATTTATGATGATGTTGACAGGTATGGGGGTAGGGGCTGATGAAAATGGAGATCTATGGGGTCGGAGTGGAGGGCGGGAAAGCTAATTCATTAGTTGGAGTTAGCGCTAAATGTATGTCAGCTGGATGACTGCATGTCTGACCTAATGGATGACTGGGTGGCTAACTGGCTGACTGACTTGCTGGCTGCTAGACACTAATGTAATGCAGTGTCTCTCCAGTTCAAGGTGGGGCTTGGGGGCTGTGCTGAGCTGTGCAGGTTGCTCTGCACCAGCTGACGAGGGAGATTTCCACAGAGGAGCATTAGAAAAGTGGAAGAAAAGACTGTAGCTGTGACAGGAGGGTAATGGAGAGAACCCAAGAGATTTGGAGGACCGAGGAAGAGGTGGTAAAGAGGGAGGAAAGATGGGGAGGGTAAGGCGGCACAGGAGAGAGAGAGAGAGAGAGAGAGAGAGGGGGGGAAAGAGAGGGGGTCAGGTGGACAGCTGGAAGGATGCCTGTTAGTGGCAGCAGTGGACATCTGGAGGGAGACAAGCAGGTAGGGAGGATGGGATGAAGGGAGCAGGTAGGGAGGATGAGATGAGGGGAGCAGGTAAAGAGGATGGGATGAAGGGAGCAGGTAGAGATGAGGGGAGCAGGTAGAGATGAGGGGAGCAGGTAGGGAGAATAGCATTTGCTGCAAAAAGAGGGAAAAGAAAGGCAGGAAGGGGGAGGGAGGGAGGCTGGGTTTCTGGACTGCAGTGAAAGGAGAGAGGGAGGTGGGTGAGGGAGGGGAGAGAGGAAGGTGGGTGAGGGAGGGGAGAGAGGGAGGTGGGTGAGGGAGGGAGGGGAGAGAGGGAGGTGGGTGGGTGAGGGAGGAGAGAGAGGGAGGGGAGAGAGCTTTTGGAGAGATAGTTGTTATAGTAACACAGCGATGCAGGAGAGGAGAGAGAGATGGGAGGGAAGGAGGGGCGAAGCGACGCGGTAGAATCGCTACGAAAAGACCCTCCTAAAAACGAGTGTCGCGTGCATCATCTGTGTGACAGGAGTGTGTGTTCTGTGTGACAGGAGTGTGCCGTGTGTGTGATAGGGGTGTGTGTTCTGTGAGACAGGAGTGTGTGTACTGTGAGACAGGAGTGTGTGTTCTGTGAGACAGGAGTGTGTGTTCTGTGAGACAGGAGTGTGTGTACTGTGAGACAGGAGTGTGTGTTCTGTGAGACAGGAGTGTGTGTTCTGTGAGACAGGAGTGTGTGTTCTGTGAGACAGGAGTGTGTGTTCTGTGAGACAGGAGTGTGTGTTCTGTGAGACAGGAGTGTGTGTACTGTGAGACAGGAGTGTGTGTTCTGTGAGACAGGAGTGTGTGTTCTGTGAGACAGGAGTGTGTGTTCTGTGAGACAGGAGTGTGTGTTCTGTGAGACAGGAGTGTGTGTTCTGTGAGACAGGAGTGTGTGTACTGTGAGACAGGAGTGTGTGTTCTGTGAGACAGGAGTGTGTGTTCTGTGAGACAGGAGTGTGTGTTCTGTGTGACAGGAGTGTGTGTTCTGTGAGACAGGAGTGTGTGTTCTGTGTGACAGGAGTGTGTGTACTGTGAGACAGGAGTGTGTGTTCTGTGTGACAGGAGTGTGTGTTCTGTGAGACAGGAGTGTGTGTTCTGTGAGACAGGAGTGTGTGTTCTGTGAGACAGGAGTGTGTGTACTGTGTGACAGGAGTGTGTGTTCTGTGAGACAGGAGTGTGTGTTCTGTGTGACAGGAGTGTGTGTTCTGTGTGACAGGAGTGTGTGTACTGTGAGACAGGAGTGTGTGTTCTGTGTGACAGGAGTGTGTGTTCTGTGAGACAGGAGTGTGTGTACTGTGTGACAGGAGTGTGTGTACTGTGCGCTGCATGTGTGTCTGAGGCATGCATGGTACTGATCTGCCGGTAAGCATGTGTGAGGAAGGCATGTGCACTGGGTGTGTCAAAGTCAGGTAGTAGAGAGAGAGAGAGAGAGAGAGAGAGAGAGAGAGAGAGAGAGAGAGAGAGGGAGGGAGAGAGAGGCAGAGAGAGGTAGAGTGAGAGAGAGGGAGAGAGAGGCAGAGTGAGAGAGAGAGAGGCAGAGTGAGAGAGAGAGAGGCAGAGTGGGAGAGAGAGAGAGAGAGAGAGGGAGAGAGAGAGGCAGAGTGGGAGAGTGGGAGAGAGAGAGGCAGAGTGGGAGAGAGAGAGGCAGAGTGAGAGAGAGAGAGGCAGAGAGAGGCAGAGTGAGAGAGAGAGGCAGAGTGGGCTGTGAGTGAGGGGAAATTAAGAAGAGGCAACCGATGGAAGGCTTTTGATTTGCACGCTTTCAGGTGAGTCTCTCTCTTGTTGCTATAGGGACCAACATGGAGGATCAGTCTGTTCCTTCAATATGAACTGTGATGTTTGTCTTGTGTTGTCACGTCCTGCTCATTCTTGCATTATCCCTGCCAGCAACATTCACATCACAGTGTTTGGAGCTGTGCTGCTCTGTAAGCTTATTTAGATTGCACAGTTATTTTTTATATTTGTTTAGGACTTTGATTCATTGTAGCCGGTTAATGTATCATTAATGGTGCATATTCATTAACAGTACATTGTGGATGCTTAAAACTTGTGGGATATCATATACACGGATTACATTTTCCTAACCTTTGTACGTGCAGTGTGTGTGTGTGTGTGTGTGTGTGTGTGTGTGTGTGTGTGTGTGTGTGTGTGTGCGTGCGTGCGTGCGTGCACATGTATGTGTGTGTGTGCGTGTGTGTGTGCACGTGGGTGTGTGTGTGTGCATGCACATGTGTGCGTGTGTGCGTGCACGTGTGTGTGCGTGTTTGTGTGTGTGTGTGCGTGCGTGTGTGTGTGTGTGCACTGTGCACTCACTGTGCACACGTGTGTATGTGTGTGTGTGTGTGTGCGTGTGCGCGCGCGTGTGTGTGTGTGTGTGTGTGCACGTGTGTGTGTGTGTGTGCGTGCGTGCGTGCGCAGAGGCCAGCTCGGGTGTGACTCATTGGGGCGAGCAGGGCAGAGCACCTCTGTTCTCTGTTCTCTCTCCGGCCAACATCTTCTTTGTCTGCAGGACCCAGCATGAAATGTGCCTCTCTCTGTCTGCTCATCTGCCTCTCTGCTGGAGCTACTGTAACACACCACTGCCTTCCTCTCTCTCCCTCTCTGTCCAAAACATTTCCTCCATGTCCACTCCTTCTGACCGGCCCCACTGCTACTGACGCCCCCGGGGTCCTAGCGCCAGTCTAACAAGTGCCTACATTTAAGAGGGGGGAGACACCAATATCCAAATCCCAAAATTGAAAACCGAATACCTACCCAACGAACGAATATCTGAATAGCATATTCTGGTCCAACACTACTATTTTTCGAAGTAATGCAGAGGTTAATCTGTGCTTCAGCAGACTGATAGATACACATACCACATACTCGTGATTAGAGACCGACCGATACTGGATTTGTGAGGCCGATGCCGATACCGATATTAGGGAGTAAAAAAAATCCGATATCGATATATCGGCCGATATTCTTATATTAAATATACACATTATATTACACAATGTTTTTGCAATGATCCCTCAAATATCAAACACTTGACAATAGGGGTGTCACGATACACTCAGTTCACGATACGATACACGATATTGAGTTCACGATGACGATACGATACGATATTTTAACAATATTTTTTTGCGGTCGATTTGTAAGTTGAGGGGGCATCCTCCACGCTAATTTGAGTCATTTCACCATTTTCATCCTCCGTGTCTGTAACGTCCCTCGTCTGTTCAAACAAAGCAATGAAAAGGAGAGCGAGCATGCGATCAGATGCAGATCAGTGCCACCATGTTCAGCTTCTTTTTCTCGCGATATGAGATTTCATCTCAACGATACATATTGTCACGTTTTGATATCGCGATATATTGTAGGACGATATATTGTGACATCCCTACTTGACAAAGATATGACTTGACAGGACTTGAGATATGTAATGTAGGCAAGGCAGGATATTTTACAGCTTATCAATAAACTTTATTGTCCAAAATGACATCAATGCAATGAAACAGTAAACTTCACTGGGGATTTAATAATGATAAATCCCCACAAAAACACAAATAGAACAAATATAAAATATAACTTGAATTAAGAAAAAAGATCAAAT
Source organism: Poromitra crassiceps (assembly GCF_964638095.1). Taxonomy (NCBI): domain Eukaryota; kingdom Metazoa; phylum Chordata; class Actinopteri; order Beryciformes; family Melamphaidae; genus Poromitra; species Poromitra crassiceps. The sequence goes on from NC_139647.1 coordinate 15,284,968, forward strand.
ATACACAACATGTTGTCTATGTCTTAAAAAAGACAAAATAAAAGAAATTCAGCATATCGGCCAACATATCGGCCGATACCGATATATCGGTTATCGGCCGATAATATCGGTGGACCGATATATCGGTCGGGCTCTACTCGTGATATTGTGACATTTGAACTGGACATGTTTGTTACTATTCTCCCCTGTGTAATGTCTAATAAAGCAGAAACCTCATGAAAATAATACTGAGAAATGTGACATCAGAACATGAGGCTGGTTCACTTCAAACCCATACAATCACAGGGTGTGGACACTGGACAGTTCCCCAGGCAAACCACTATAGTCCACTCAGCCACGGGACTGGAAGCACAGTGGGCGGCAGTCCACTTCTCCAAGCCCCGTTTGATTGATCTCTTGCACAGTGGTTATAGTGAAAATACACATGCTTGAAAAAGAAAAACACTATGTGCAGATTGTGCACTCTGTACTAAATGTACTCAAACAGGACCATTATAGTGTGCAGGTTGGATGTTTTTAATCCTTACGTAGTTCACAATATCAAATTCCTACAAGGTTTTTGGATGTAGCGAACTACTTCACACAAGGCTGGAAAGAGAGCCATCAAATCTTGGTCGGTGCCTGCGTGATGCTTTCTGTCCATTTCTCTATCCATTCATTTGGAGACTTTTATAGTTCTTACAGGAGATGATGATGAGAGAGCAAGTCAAACATCTCCACCTCATTCAACTATGTTTGAGCTCTCATATGGTCCAGGATCTTTTTGCTTATGTATAATAATATATACCCTCGTTTTACACCAATCAGTGAATATATCACAGCATTACATATTGAATGGCTGTATACTATATACAGTGTACAAATATGCAGCAGAGAAGTCCATATATGTACAAGACAAAGATAATGATTACCCCAGGAGATAGACATCTACTAAACTGTCACTGTTAAACGCTATGTAGCCTACATTTAGCCTCGACGTTTAATAGCCACTTAGAGGCCTTTTAAAATGTGTTTGAATGTGATGAATAGTGTGGTGCTGCCAGTGCCTCAGGCTCCTCCCCCTCCTGTCTCTGATACCCTGAGTGGCTGACTGTTGACTCGCTGGCTGACTGACTACTTGGCTCTGACTGACTGACTGACTGACTGACTGACTGACTGACTCACTGACTGACTACTTGGCTCTGACTGGCTGATTGTGTGACTGCCTGTCAGCTCGAGTACTGTAGCTGTAGTAGTCCTTTCTCCTCTCCTCTCCTCTCCTCCCTCCCCGGCCCCCTCCCCCTCCCCCTCCCCCTCCCCCTCCCCCTCTCCTTCCCACTTCAGCTTTCCCTTTTCTTCCCCACTCTCCTTTCACCTCCCCTCTTCTCCCCCCCCCACCCCCACCCCCACACCCTCTCGTCCAGCCTCCTCCTCTCCTCCCCCTCTCTCAGTGAAGTAGGCGGGGCTAGTAACATTGTGGGTGGCATGTGTGGCTTAGCGTTGGCTTATTGACTTAACCCAATAAAAATATTGAATCTTGAATCTTGAATCTTGAATCACACTGTGTGCCATGGCACAGCAGTGAGAGGACATGCTGATTCCACTGATCAAAACCTAGATGTAGCAATATCATGGTAGATCATCTGGGCGGTTGTGGATTCAGAGGCCATTTTGACAGTAGAGAGATTAGACCGAGGCTGTAGGGAAGTTGTAGCTTCTGCTTGTTTGATGCTGGATTATTTCGCTGGGAACTCGCCACAGGTGATCGATCAGAACCACAGAGATGTTTGATCCAGATGATCACAGGCAGCAGGTTCAGTACGTGGCAGTGGGACAGAGAATCGGGGGAGAGAGAGTCGGGAGAGTGGAGCTAGTGGGCAGAGGATGACATCACAGGAGCAAGTCTGACATCACCGATGACATCATCACAACAACTATAACATCACCGGTGACATCGCAGGTGCACCTGCCGTGATGACATGCTGCTGCAGTGACATCATCGTTCGTTGGTTCGCTGGTTTGAATCCACAAGAGGGCCTTTTCTACAGAGGCCATAGTTGAAAGTTCAGAGTTCAGTGTGGCTGTTATGGTTGACACAGTCACCATTGTTTCTTGTTTGCAGTGTCCACAATGGATGTACTTTGAGCACGATGTGGTTGCGTGTAATGGTTTCTTTCTTCTTTGTGGCTTCTTTCAAGCAGACAACTGAAGAGCCTGCATAAGAGCACCAGCTAGTGTAGAATATGTAAACCTAAGGGAACAAATCCATAGCAGTGAAATGTAAATAGACAATGTCATGTGGATGGAAATTCTGTGTAGTTCTACAGCAGCTTTTCTCCCACCCATCATAACATCATAACATCATACATACTAGTCCATCATGACATCATACATACTAAGTCTGTTCTCTGACCAGTGTTTCCTGTTGTTTTGTGTCCTGGCAGGCAGCAAGCATGATGACGGGACTCAGAGCGACTCTGAGAACGGCCTGGGTCTGCGTTACGCCAGCCGCCGCCACGCCCTGGAGGAGCGCCTGAGGGCAGCACACGCACAGGCGGGAGGAGGAGGAGGAGGAGGAGGAGGAGGAGGGGGCAGCCCAGCGAGCGCAGCCCGATCCAGCGGCACCCGCACTGCCTTTATGATCGAGTTCTACGACGAGGAGAACCCTCGAGGAAAACGCCGATCCTACTCGTTTTCCCAGACTGCACCGCTGCTGGGGGCAGGGGCTGGCGGGGAGGGACTGTGCCCCCAGCCCCCCTCTCACCCCAAGGTGTTCAGCATCTCCACCTCTGCTACCACGGCCTCAGACTCAGGTAACAACATTGTGATTCCATTCTCAATATAACTTCTATTCTATTCTATTCTATTTTTTGCAGTGTTGGAATATAACTCTTGTCAAGTCCAAAAATGTACAGTGAACAGCTTCTTTGTGTTAACTAAAGTATTATGTCCAGTGTGTACATTATGTCCAGTGTGTACATTATGTCCAGTGTGTACATTTTCAGACTATTTTCATGGTCTCAATGAAATGAATGGGAAGGAAAATCCAGTGCGAACTCGCCCAGTTCTATCTGATCTTGGTGATTAGTTATAGTATATATTTATTTTCATGGCGGTCAAAAGTCAGAATAACCCCCATGCTAAAAATGAGTGGAATATTGCTTGAAAATAGTTCAGCATTTTGGGCTTGAAACCATGAATATATCGGAGAAAACTTAAAGTCCCTGGAAACCAAAATCCACAAAAACGTTCTAACTATGTTATTTAGGATCTTATGTTACTAATTATATGCCTCCGAAATTATTATGCATTACTTTCAACCCAAAGCCTTAAAATCGACACTTTTCTACAAGATTCTACAACATACTTCCTCATTGAAGAGAGCAGCGCGTGAGGTGCTAAAATGTAGGAGCTTATGACGTCATAAGCTCTATATAACCTTTGTACACGCACGCAATCCCACCCACCTATGGCAAGTCCGTTCTTTGCCCCCAGTGACAGCGCTCCCTCGCTGTCCGTCTCCCTCCCTGTGTGCCTCTGCCAAGCACTGTGCTTGTGAGATTAGCAAGGTGTCGGGTTTCAGCCATGCGCTCCTCTCTCTCTCTCTCTCTCTCTCTCTCTCTCTCTCTCTCTCTCTCTCTCTCTCTCTCTCTCTCTCTCTCTCTCACACTCAGGCAAAGAACGGAGAGATCTCTTCCGAGCCGCGGAGCAACACACACACACACACACACACACGCACGCACGCACGCGCACGCACGCACGCACGCACGCACGCACGCACACACACACACACACACACACACACACACACACACACACACACACACACACACACACACACACACGGTGTGTGCACTCATCTCTTTCTCCGTTTCCCTCCCCCCTCTCTCGCGCTCTCCAAGAGACAGAAATTTCCCTGCTGTAGATGGGACACGCCCACACATTCCGCGGGAAAAATACACTCTAAAAAATAATGAAATCACATGAGTTTTGCCATGGCTGTCAAACCTAAATTTATATACTTTGCGACGTTCATCATCGTTCAAATTTGGCTGGTGGCTTATTAACATAGGGTCCTGTGATGTGATTAACTCAAAATGCTAAATAATAAAGAAATATTTCTGGTTTCCAGGGACTTTAAATTAATCTCCTGTGTCAATGATACATGGAAATAGTATATCATTTAGTATCATAGCAATAGTTGTGAACTTGGACCTTCAAAACAGAAATGAGTTACTACCCCATACCTCTCTGTAGGTAAGGGTCCTGCTCCAATATCGGCTACGGTGGCTGCGGGCGCCCCCACGGCCGCCCGCGTGCTCCTCAAGCAGAGGTCCGAGGACCAGAGTGTGGGCCGGAGCTCGGTCAGCACCGGGCTGGCCACGGGGAGCCCGGTCACGCCCACCAGCGCCAGCGAGGACGCCTCGACCACGGGGAGGCCAGCGGCGCCGGCCGGCGGCGGGCCAGAAGACGACCACAGCGACAAGGGGACCTACACCATCGAACTGGAGAACAGGAACCCAGAGGAGGAGGAGGCCAGGCGCATGATAGACAAGGTAGGAGAAGGTCAGGTGTGTGCAGGTGGATAGAGGCTTTATTTGAGGCTAAACACAGATATCTACACTATGCACTTTATCGAGTGTAACACCTAACACTTATCAACTACCTCTACTCTACCCCAATGCAGTGTGCTGGCTCACTTCTGTCCTTCGCCATATCTTGGAGATATATATATATATAATATGGATATATATGGAGATAATATATCTTGGCCATTACATAACTTTATAGAGAAGGATGGAATTGAAAGGGCTACTGTTTTAACTGCTGACTATATGGACATAGCCAAGGGCACCATATATATTTCATAATATATGATATGTTTATCAATGGAAGGCATTGAAGATGATCACGTCATCTTGAAAAGCTTGTCTTTACACGCTGTAAATGTCCACAAATAGACTGAGAACTCACTTCCTGTTCATGCTGTAGGGAGGACTATTTTTTTCTCATAAACACGTGATTATAAATATCGGCAGCACTTCAAAGTGAAAGTCATTGACTGAACTAGGCTCTGCATTATACAGCAGCCCGGATCCAATATCCCTTTGAGGCTCCGGGCCCACAGAAATGTTGTGTCAGCACAATAAACAAGCTCCCATTGCAAAATCATACTGGGGTTATTATCAGATTTGGCAAGTTAACAGAAAGAGTTTTGAAAGTATTGATTTCTTCTTCTTCAGATGCACGTAGGTCCTCTCACTTGTTGTTAGCCAAACACACGCGGACATGATATTTGTGTCATTTAAAACGAATCAATAGAGAAGTGTAGCGTGAAAGCAAAAAATAAATAAATTAATTAATATTTCGTGCTTTCTTTGCTACTTTCTAACTACCAGCAGCAAGTCGAATTAAAAGTAGATCATTTAGTTGGAGTCTGCACTAAATCAGTTTGGCAGAGAGGTATTTGACTCGGCACAAACAGGCCAGAGCAAAGTTAATAGTCCCTGCATTACCTGCTGCGTTGGTACTTTTATAGCATTAGCGAGTCCTTCGAGAGCACGCTAAAACCAAGCTATCCTTCCCTGAACGCTACTCCATCCTGCGTGTCCCACTGGCTAATCCAATGCTTCTGGTAGCACCCCGCGGAGACGTGCTCCATCAAGCACTGCATGCTTTTATTAAGCAACGCTCCAGGGAGGCTGAGAAAGCAGCATCCAGCATCCCTGTGCTGTGTGTGTGTGTGTGTGTGTGTGTGTGTGTGTGTTGTGTGTGTGCTGTGTGTATGTGTGTGTGTCTGTGTGTTAGGGGTGCACCGATCACGTTTTTTGCCACCGATCACCGATTGCCGATCGCCTATGGGAAATATCTGCCCAACCGATCATCCACCGATCACCGATCACGATATATAAACTCCTCAAAAAAAGTTTGGAAACGGTATTTCGGTCGATTATTTCTCCCCTTTAATAATACCAATTGGCATTGTATTTTATATCGTTGGAAAGCCTGATTAGTGAAAAAAAAAAATATATATATATAAAAAAATATCGGCAATCAGCCGAAATATCGGCAATCAGCCGATCGCATATTTTAGGTCAAAATCGGCCGATACGGATTGCTTGCCGATCGATCGGTGCACCCCTAGTGTGTGTGTGTGTGCTGTGTGTGTGTGTGTATGTGTGTGTGTGTGTGTGTGTGTGCTGTGTTTGTGTGTGTGCTGTGCGTGTGTGTGTGTGTGTGTGTGGGTGTGTGTGTTGTGTGTGTGTGGGTGTGTGTGCTGTGTGTGTGGCACAACACGCTTTCACAGCCAGGAAGAAGATGTCTTAAAGGGCCGGCGCAGTGGACAGAGTGAGAGATATGAGGATAACACTGAGGGGAAAATGTAAAGTGGGTTAAAACTGTAGAGAAGCTTTTGTTTCGATCGTCAGTAGAGCAGCAACCCAAAAGTCTATTTTTAAAAGCACAGGTCGTATAACACACAGTGCTACACTATTCTGGGAGACAGAAGTTCATTGCTCTTTTTAATTGCTGCTTACCAGATTCCAGGAGGTGGGTGAGTCTCTCGTTACTTTCAGGAGGTCAAGCTGCTGCCAGTAAAGATTATTATACAGGCATAATTTATACTTACATGTTTACCAGACTACCTCTTACAGAGGCGCACACATCTCTTTCAGCTGTTCTATACATTTGATGTGTAGCTTAAAGAGGTTCTCTTGGAAGGTAGCAGTGATGTAATTGGCGGGGTGTATTTCTGCCTGAACGTGTTACATTCAAACCCGGAAGTGTTGTTATGCTAATTCCTGTAATTAGCTGACACACTAATTGGCACACTGCTCAGTCCTCTCTCTCTCTCTCTCTGGCTCTCTCCCCATTTTGTAAATGGTCGTGTGTGTGTGTGTGTGTGTGTGTGTGTGTGTGTGTGTGTGTGTGTGTGTGTGTGTGTGTGTGTGTGTGTGTCTGTGTGTGTGTGTGTGTGTGTGTGTGTGTGTGTGTGTGTGTGTGTGTGTGTGTGTGTGTGTGTGTGTGTGTGTGTGTGTGTGTGTGTGTGTGTGTGGCGAGAGAGTGTGTGATTTTGCTGTGTTCGTTGCCATGGTGCTCGCCTATCGAGTGCAGAAGGGCACTTTAATTCAACAGCATCTTCTGCGTGTGTTTGTTCACTAAAGTTTTGTTCATTAAGAAGCTTAAGGAATAATATCATCATGTTTATATATCATGAGGGCATGAATCAGCTTGTCATAAAATGAAGCTCAACGTTATGGCTGCACTACATAAAGCAAACAAATGATAATGAGCCTTCTATACATTTTGGATACATACAGAATCAAATCTAAGATCATATAATAACTGTGTGATCCTGCTTGTTATTAATGCACCCAGGTGTTTGGAGTAGAGCAGAATCAAAAGCAGGAATCGTCTATATCATCAGACCTGAAGGGAGAGAAGGGAGGAGGCAAGGAGGCAGGAGACACAGGGAAGGAGGTAGGATACAAACAGCTCATTTGTCTTTTTTCATTCCGTTTTCCTCTGTTGCTCTTTTTTCCTTTATCTGCATCTAACGTGTAGCATGTATTTAGCATGTAACGTTATGTTTCTCATTTATCTGCATGTAACGTTATGTTTCTCATGTATCTGCATGTAACGTTATGTTTCTCATTTATCTGCATGTAACGTTATGTTTCTCATTTATCTGCATGTAACGTTATGTTTCTCATATATCTCCATCTAACGTTATGTTTCTCATGTATCTGCATGTAACGTTATGTTTCTCATTTATCTGCATGTAACGTTATGTTTCTCATATATCTCCATCTAACGTTATGTTTCTCATGTATCTGCATGTAACGTTATGTTTCTCATGTATCTGCATGTAACGTTATGTTTCTCATGTATCTGCAATATGTAACGTTATATTTCTCATTGTCGTGCTCTCTCTTTCTCCATCTGTCTTTCTCTACTTCTCCTTCTTTTGATCAAGTCAGCATGTCTATTTATGCTCCATTGTTTGTTCATAATGTTGATGGTGTTGCACAAGCTCAAAACATTCTTTCCAGTTAGGCTTAACAGAACAGAACTTCCCATGGCAGAAGCTGCAGAATTGACCACTATCAACCACTAAAGTTATGTTCTGTTGTACAACTCTGTCCAGTGTCATATATATTGAAAAACAGGAAAAAGCCAAGGTTCACGGTTGAGTTAGTCAATACGAGTCGGTCCCTCCCATGGCTTGACCGCACTACTCCCCTCAGCCTGTGGGAGGGAGGAGGCTGGTCCTCCTGGAGGTTGACCTAGATCATGCAAAGATGATGAGAGACACGCTCATCCCCTCCAGAGAGGGAGGGGGCAGTGTGACGCCTCCAGGCCATTTCCTCTAAGATCATGAGAGGGAGGGGCTAGTGTGTAACACAGGGTTTGTTGTACCGAGGCTTTTAAGATGCCTTTCTCCTGTTGAGTAGCAACTGTTCAACTTTTCACAAAACCTTCCTGTAAGTTGCGGGTGGCCTACTAGATTTAGATTTTAAATCCCCTTTTAAAAGGGGAGATTATGAATCAAAACCAGAATGACTTTATAGATCGCAGAATAAAATACGTACAGTATTACAGAGTAACATACATACCGTATACAGGGGTTTGGCTTGATACCTCCAAATCATCTCCATCACCCTACATTAACGTGATGGTTTAGTGACTCAGATGAACAGATAAATAAATGTACATGAGACTAGTCTCACTGATCACCTGCCCTGTATACTCTGTGCAGCTCTGTGCCACTTCTAATTGGCTAACTGCTTCCCCCCTCCCCCCCCTTCCTTGCCCTCAGGCTCTGGCTGCAGACTCGAGCTGGGTCTCTCAGTGGGCCAGTCTAGCTGCCAATCACACCAGGACCGACCCAGAGGGCTCGGGAGCAGAACCGCCCGGCTTCCTGCACAAGGAGAGAGGTACATATTCATTCACTTGACTCCCAGAGAACGACTAGATGAAACATAACAACACATAACGTAATGTGCTTTTGTCGTTTTTAAATGCAGTGTATAGGCGGTTTTCACGGAATTGTGTCGAGAGAACAGTTTGAAACCTCACTTATTTCCTGTATTTCCTGGAAGTAAGCTAGGGCCAGGGCAATATAGAATGTTTATGTTGTCAAGTTAAAACTGTTTATACAAAATGATCTACACTGTATTTAAAATTGAAAGCATGTAAATACCAATAATTGTTGATTTCATATCGCAAAACTATCGATCACAAATAGAACATTTGAGTTCAGTGTGCCTGCAATCCACTTAAAAGTGGCTTGAATCTCAAGCTTGTCCTTTGGTCTCTTTAGAAGCCGACTCCTCCTCCAGTCTGACTGACCGTAAGCGCAGGACCCTCCCCCAACTCCCTGTGGACGACCCGCGGGCTAAATCCGGCGCCAAAGTTCTGGCGGCGCTGAGGTCCGAGATCGGCGAGAAACAAGACACTGAGCCCCAGGAGAAGGAGCACAAGGGAGACGGGGAGTCCCGCACCCCCGTCATGGAGGACGGCGGTGAGATGACCAGCAGACGGAAACAAATCTCAACCTCCTCTCCGTCCAAAGCCTCCGTCCGGACCTCCGGCAGCGCCGAGCGCAGGAAGAGGTCAGAGGAGAGGAAAGGAGGAGGAGGAGGGGGGGAGGGTGGAGAGAAGGCGGGGGGGAAGCCTCTGGTGCGCCAGGGCAGCTTCACTATCGAGAAGCCCAGCGCCAACGTCCCAGCAGAGCTCATCCCGCGCATCAACCGAGGCGTGGGCGGCGGGCGTGAACGCAGCGACTCTGTGGGCAGCATGGACACCGCTGCGCTCCTGAAGGACACCGAAGCTGTCATGGCCTTCCTGGAGGCCAAGCTGAGAGATGAGAACAAGCTGGAGCAGAAAAGCGGTCAAAACAACCACGCCACAACGGGTTCCGGCTACCCGCCTCACAGGACCGGCTCCATCTCGCCCGAGTCGGACGTGGACACGACCAGCGCCGCCAGTCAGGTGGCCGGGGAGGCGGCGAGGAAGGCGGCGGGCCAGCAGAAACGACGCTCTCTGAGCAGCATGCACCGCGAGAAGAGCAACATGAGCACAGCTTCCAAGAGCAGCGTCACCAACGCCAGCAGCAGCGCCCGCGAGCGCCTGGAGAGGAAGACCAAAAGCAGGACGACGACGACGACGGACGCGACGAGCCGCGCCGACGCGCGTCGCTCCGTGCAGCCGCCCTCCTCCTCCTCCAGGGGGCGCCAGCCTTCTCTGGATCTCACCGACGACGACCTGACGTCCTCCTTCCCCATCTCCGACATCCTCTCCTCAGACCAGGAGACCTCCTACTCCGGACCCGGACCCAATTTGGGGCACTTAGCGTACAGCCGCGGTTCACACACTTCCACGGATGATCTCCTCCATTCCAAACTGGATAGTAGCAGGTCGGGCAAGACTTCCGCCAACGGTTCTTCTTCTAAAAGCAGCCGCACCATCCAGGCAGCCACCGCCTCCTCCATGGGCAAGCAGGCGTCGCTCCCTCAGCCGCGGCCCACGAGAGCCTCCCTCCTCCGCCGGGCCCGGCTGGGCGACACCTCCGACACGGACCTGGCCGACGCGGACAGGCAGTCCGTGGCTTCCGAGGTGTCCACCACCAGCTCCACCTCCAAACCCCCGTCCGGTCGCAAGGGCCCGTCGCGGCTGGACATGCTGGCCCAGCCGCGCCGGACCCGGGTGGGCTCCATCTCGGCCCGCAGCGACTCGGAGTGCATGACGACCCGGAGCTCCACGTCGTCGCCGCGCCTGTCGGCCGAGACGGCGCTGCGTCTCGGCCTGCGCTCGACCACGCCCACGGAGAGCCGGCTGACGCCCAGGATGAGGGCCAACAGTGTCTCCAAGCTGACCGAAGCCAAGGCGAAGACCACAACATCTGGATACTGCTCGCCCACAGGTGAGCACATCACCTGCATGCAGGTTAGATGATGGCCGGTTGGATCCTAGTGAAATAGATATTGAACTACTGCAAACACGGGTCCCAATCATTTGTTTGCTGTAAGTTGATAAAAAAACAAACAAGAAGTGATGATCTCTTCCGATAAGGAGGTACAGTATGAGGTCAAGTCTAATTGTATATTAGGCTTGCTTATTTAGGTTATTCCAAAATAATTGTATTGTATGGTGTGTTGTTGGCTCTATGAAAAATACTGTTGATCAACTCCAAACGTGTCCCTGAATACCATCGCATCCCTCATCATGTGTCGGTGTGTAAAACAAACATTCAGTCTTTAAACATTTCCATTGTCTTGTGGTCAACTTGTGCGTTGGATTTCATCGTTCAGAGAGCCCTCAGCCTGATCCTGAGGGTGGTGCTACAGAGGAGGAACTGATGGGTACTGTACCACAACTGTAGAGCCTTCAAAGGACTGTGCCGTGTGTGTGTGTGTGTGTGTGTGTGTGTGTGTGTGTGTGTGTGTGCGTGTGAGTGCGTGTGTGTGTGTGTGTGCGTGTGTGTGTGTGTGTGCGCATGTGTGTGTGTGTGTGTGTGTGTGTCTGTCAGACCTGGGTCACAATACAAGCTTTAAAAAAGCAGACCTATCATGAGACAAGTGTATTTGCTCTTCATGCAACTGATCATTTTTTCATCAAGTCCAAAATGAGATATTATCCAGCACTTGAAAAAGAGACGCTTTAGTCGTACAACATTAAAACTTAAACGATGGTACTTTATTCAAGACTGTCACACCTGAGCCCTTATAGAGCACTTACACCTGTTACATGAATCATCAACCTCAGATAGTCCCCTCCCTTCCCCAGTAGAAGTCTTCTGATGTTCTATTTTGTCTGGTGTAAATATATCAAGTGGATTTGTGCCATTTGTGTTGTTACTACATCCAATCAAACGTTGGATCAATTTGCTCCCCAAGAAAGTGAAAGCCCAGTGATACGACAGTGACCCGGTTCTGGCGTTGTGTTGCAGTGTTAACTGTGTGACCCCATCCATCCATCCAAGTAATACAGTGATGAAGACCCAGATGCTCTCCTCCCACTCTACTTCTCTCTTCAGACATTTTGTCGCCACATTTGAGCACAAATAATTTGGTGTGTTGACTGCAAAAACCCCACGAGCACGTTTTTGGAAAGGTGCTCCACCTTGTGGAGATGTTGATTCGAGACGTGTGTGTGTGGTGTTGCTGCTGCTACTACCTGATCATCTCACTCCTCATGAGAGATGGAGAGAGAGAGCATGCTGTTGTCTCATCACGGTGCAGGCCATCATATCTCTTGGGTGCATCGAGGTTTTCTGCACCTTGTTTTGACTCTTGGTTTGGCTCTGGCTGCCGTGGGGCGGGGTGCTTTTAGGTGGCCGGTTTTATTAACAAACTACATATTTTGTTGCTGCTTCTAATGTGTTCAATGTGGTATTATTCATCTCTAAAATATCCATGCAGCTGTGCATAAACAAAACTCATGTTAAAAACTACCTGCTTTTGCCTCATCAATGTTCTCTCATATAGTCCTCATTTCTTCTTTCAGTCTAAGAGGAAGCATACACACATGGCAAAATTAATATTTGAATATAATATTTCTTCCAAACCTTTTTGTTCTAACATGTATATGGCAAAAAGGTTTCCGACTCTATGGTCTATATGCCTCAAAATACAGCATAGTAGAGCAGTCTTTTAATTCGTTTTTTTTAATAGTTAATTATGAATTAACTGTACTTAAGTATTAAAGTATAGCACTTCAGATAGGCCGTGGGCTGCCTCAGTAACAAGGCCTCACATCACACGCGCTCAGTAATAACTTCATGAATAACACACGTTGGAATGGAATCATAACGAACGCGTTCCTCTTTCGTTGCCTCCTCAGTCTCCAGTAGCAGCAGGTGGAGGCGTCTGCCCCCGGAGTACGGCTCTACCTCAGAGGAAGAGTTCGGCTCCAACCGGAACTCCCCGAAGCACGGAGGGCGCCCCCTGCGGCCGCACCACCCGGTCCTGCACCGCGGCTCCAGGCTGGGCTCCGCCGGCATGAGTGGCAGCCCGGCCCCCGGCCTGGTGACGGCGCCGGGCGGCGTGGGCATGAAACACCGCATGAGAGAGCAGGAGGACTACATCAAGGACTGGACGGCACACAGCGAGGAGATCGCCAGGTATTGATCTATTCATTGTGGACCTAATATTGTATTTGGGAACCACTTAGTAATTATTGGTATTTCCTCTTTCATGAGCCAACAACAACCCATTCTGCCTATGCAGATAACCAAAGGCTTGTTACCCTTATTAGTATAATGCTAGAATCTTGCGCGCTAGGATGGAGACTCTGGAGATGATGCGCCATGGGTGCAGTTATGGAAATCGCCCGCCTCGCAGACGACATCACTGATGATGTCACAATGGAAGTTGAGCAATTGTGCGCCGCGCCACAGGCCCTCCAATTACAGTAGTAGAAATAATATAAGCGTTCATGATCACTAATATGTTATAATGTCGATATATATTGTAAGTAATATATTGTCCTAGCAAAGTTGAACATGTATTTAAGCTTATTTATCACTAAAATTGGTTTACAGTTTAAAATGGGTAATTTGACTACAGTACTAGAAATTGTTTAGAGTTGACTTTCAGTGTATAGCTTTCTGAAATGCATATAACTTTATAACTGTTGTGAGAATAAGTATCACATGTTATGAGTTTGAGCACATCCTAGTTTGGATCTTTGGAGTTTATGCAGTATAGTTGTTCGGGGTCTAGTTATTTATTTCCCTATGCAAACGATGACAGCTTATTGTGTATTATTGTATGCAGGCTGCATGTATACATTTGTGTATCTGTCCCGAGTTCTAAAGAACCCTGTCTGTGGGTTAACAGGTTATATCCCTGTGTGCGCAGGATCAGCCAGGACCTGGCTAAGGACTTGGCCATCCTGGCTCGTGAGATCCACGACGTGGCCGGTGAGATCGACTCGGTCAGCTCGTCGGGCACGGCGCCCAGCACCACCGTGAGCACCGCCGCCACCACCCCGGGATCCGCCATCGACACCCGGGAAGAGGTAGGCCCTGCACGTCCCACGCAGACGGACATACAGGACAGCATGAGACAGGTGCCCGTTTGTCTTCTTCTTCTTCGTCTATCGCCGCCTTGCTTCGTTTGCTTCCATTGCTTCCAACCCGCTGTTTCTGTCACCCTAAAGCACATGGCACACCACATGGTACACCATGGCACGCCGCATGCCACACCACATGGCACGCCAATCAAACATTCTACACAACAAACATTCAAGTGTGTCATGGCGCTCTGTCCATGTTTGGAGATGTTTTGTCAGATTCGACACAAAGCTTAAAGGAACACTCTGCCCATTTTCAACCAGCTTTGTATCATTAGAACATCAGTAGTATATCAGAAAACTGTAAACTGTTTTGAAGTCTGTCATTTAATTTGACAGTTATTGAGTGTTAAAGTGTGGACCAGTGACATCACTGGTCCACACTAACTCAAATTAATAACTCATTAACTCAAATCAACTCTCAATAACTGTCAAACTAGATGAATGATGAATAGTTTGACAGTTATTGAGAGTTGATTTGAGTTAATGAGTTATTAATTTGAGTTAGTGTGGACCAGTGATGTCACTGGTCCACACTTTAACACTCAATAACTGTCAAATTAAATGACAGACTTCAAAACCGTTTACAGTTTTCTGATATACTACTGATGTTCTAATGATACAAAGCTGGTTGAAAATGGGCGGAGTGTTCCTTTAATAAAGATGGCTAACTTTGCCTTTCTGTTGCTTTGGAGCCATCATCTGGAGTGCCTATCTCTACCAATGTGACAGATGTACCCACAATACCTTCTGGTCCGAAGAAGGCCAAGCTTCCGTCGGGATGACGAGGGAAGGAGAAACGCTATAAAACTCTTCAAACATTTTTTATTAAATTTTTCTTTTTGTTTCAAGGATGTCGGTTGTTACAGTTAGGGTTTGGCAAGTAAAATAATAGGGTTAAAGTTATGGTTAAGGGTTGGTCATCATGGTTAAATAAGAAATTGTTCAGCTGAATTTGTGTTTTGGTGGGTTAGGTGTTTGCCTTCGATTCCTGGATAAACCTCATACATTTTAACAAACGTTTTTTCTTATTCGAAAACATTTCATTATGTCCCAAAGATTGGTTATTATGGTTAGGCAAGTAAAACAATTTGGTTAGGGTTAGGGTTTGCTCGTGGTTAAATCAGAAAACCATAACCTCAACCGAATTGTTCTTGCCTAAGCCTAACCGAGTTTTATAGCACTTCTCATTCCCTCGTCATCCTGTCATCCCGACAGGTCTTCTGGGTAATGTATGTCCGTCACATTGGTAGAGATAGAATTCATTCTTTCCCTTCTCCTCTACTTTCATTCGCTCTTTTATTCTTTCTTTTCTTTTTTCCATGAGAGGAAGAGAGTGCTCATCTCTTTTTTTGTATAGTGGTGCTTTAATACCGCTTAGCCTGCTCTCACTCAGACTCCCTCATTCCTTCATTTCTCACAAATCTTTTTGCTTTTAATCTACCCCTTAAGTAAGCATCTTGGAGTATTTAGAAAAGCGCTATATAAGTCATATCTATTATTATTATTATTATTATTATTAATTTCGCTCTCTTCTACATCTCTGCATCTCTCTTTGCTCAGCTGGTGGATCGGGTGTTTGACGAGAGCCTCAACTTCAGGAAGATCCCTCCTGTGATTTCGACCAGTAAAGCGCCAGAGATCAACGGGCGGCCGGTGGAGCTCCGCCCCCGTGCCCCTGACAGTCTGGAGCCCCGCCCTCTGAGGAGACGCACCTGGAACCGAGAGGAGGTGAGGAGGAGGAGGAGGAGGTGAACAACAGAAGCAAGGAAGTAAACAATGGAACAGGCGACAACAAAGAAAAGATGCCATCGCCTCCAAAGAGTTGATTTAGAATCATTCAGTATATTACATTGGAAGGGTTATCTGAATTAAACACAACTCCAAAATAACAGTTTGCTCTTAAATCAGTTCATTTAACCCTTGTACCCCGGAGGCGCGGAATCCTCAATTTACTATTGGTCCATCTGATGGACCTTAACGGGTATCGTGTACTAATTTATAAATATTAATTTAAATTTTTAAATTTTTGACTGTTTATAATTCATTGGTAACTTCTTCCCTAATACCTCATACCAACATTTCATACCTATTCGAATTTTAACCCCTCAAATGCCAGTGTACAGTAAGTACAGTAAAAAAAAAAAAGTACATAAAAAAAAAAGTGATTTTTTTTTCCATTTCCATAAAGACAAACTGGCTTTGGGTCTGATATTATGGGCAAGTTGGGGTGTTTTACAAAAGTCACCACTGCAAGATGCCTAGTATCAAAGATTCGCAGGCATGATGTCACAATAGCTATGACATCACTAGCCTATGACATCATCAGTGATGTCATGAGATGATTTTTTTGTCAATAATATGTCACTGATGACATTACTGATGATGTCACAGACATTGTGACATCATCAGTGGGTTTTTGTATTTTTTGTGATTTCTTGTAAAAATAGTATTTTTTCATATTTTGAGCCAAAAATCCAAAAAGCGCATGTTTTGGACTACCAGCCATTTTCCCCAAAAAACACAAACGAGCTTTAGTCCAGCATCTATCCTGGTCTAAAGGCTTCAAATCAGTAGTGTGGACTGTCAAATTCAGTTTTATAATATTTTCCCATCTTTGGCATAGGAATCAGTTTTTTTTACATTTCATGTAAACTGTATGGAATTGATTGCTATGCCAAAACTGGGGGAATATGGGGAAATAGGCAAACACATTAGAAACTACAATTTTAACCGCTTGAGTCAAGGTGAGATGTGTAACATCAAGGAAATAATGATTTTTTGAAAAATTTGCTGGAAGTCAAAAAAAAATGTTCTTTTTGTGCAAAATTAACATTGAAATCAATGGGACAACTATGCAATGGACTTTGAGACCATGTAACTCCCCCAAAATTTCTACCAACTCCAAGGTTAGATATTAAGGTCAAAGTTCAAGGTATTTGGTCCAGGATGCCCGCTGAAATAAATGAAATAAATTAATTTTGTGAAAATTTGCTGGGAGTACCAATAGAGTGGTTTCAATGGAAGACAATGGGTCCATCAGATGGACCAGTAGTAAATTGAGGAGTATTTTTGAAAATAGGTCTTAGGATCGTATAAAAATGATAACTATGATTGATTTTTGTCAAATACCCCCAAAAAAATACCTAGCCTTAATTTAAGACCATTTACTCAAAAACTGTCGAAACGGCCCATACGCGAATGCAGGAAAAGTCCATCAGATGGACTAGCGGGGTATTAATTAATCCCACAGTGGTTTATGCCTCTACTATTTTATAAGCAAAGTTGTGACTTTTTTCAAACTGGTATTTGGAAATGAAAGTGTTCTTTTCTAAAGATGTCCTAGTACGTGTCTTGACAGTTGTTGTCCTCCTAGTACGTGTCTTTACAGTTGTTGTCCTCCTAGTACGTGTCTTTACAGGTGTTGTCCTCTGTCCTTCAGGCGGTGTTGGACAGCCTGCTGCTCACTTCAGTTTCTCAGCTGTCCTCCAAGATCAGACATTCTGTCGACAAAACGGCAGGAAAAATCAGGTAACTCCTGAGCTCGTATATTTTATATATATATATATATATATATATATATATATATATATATATATATATATATATGTATATTGCCATTATTCCTCACCGACATCACCGTGCAACTTGTTTTTTGTAAAACCGAAGACATCGTGATTGAATATATGTCTTATTTTACTCCAGGATATTGTTCAAGGATAAGGACAGGAACTGGGATGAGATTGAGAACAAACTGAGATCTGAGAGCGACATACCACTCCTGAAAACCTCCAACAGGGTAAGGAAACCTTTGTATTTCATCAGTACTTGATGTCAAGAAAAGTGCTACTTAGGACAGCAAAATGATATCGGCAGCTAATAGTTTAGTTGTTGTTTCCTTTCTCCTTCCTGCAGGAGATCTCTTCAATTCTGCTCGAGCTGAAGAGAGTTGAGAAGCAGCTCCAAGGTAACGTTGAGGAAACATGGATGCACAATGTACATGAACACACATAGTTCTCACACACACAGACGGTCCACACACACTTTGAAGGCAGCGATATACTAACAAGATTTATTTCTTTATTTTTAGAAGTCGTTTTCACGCTCATAAAGGTGCAGATATCATCTTAACAGGCGCAGCAAGCCAAGCCTCAAAATGATTTCTTTGGAGTTGAACATGAGATTTTATCACAGAAATGTAGCATAAACAAAGGCAATGAACCGGAAAAGGAAATGGAGACGCTATCCACAAAGCGTGTTATTCGACTAGTTTGGCCAAACTGTCGAGTCCAAAGCCATTGTTGTTGTTATTCCGTACGAACCCGCCCAAATTAATTTCCAAAGCAAATATACCATGAGCTTGACACAAAGACAAAGTCCCCCTCCTTCCACATGTACAGGAGGTACAGCGGGTCGTCCACTAATCGCTTTGGTGGTTCGATCCCCGGCTCCTCCAGTCCGCATGTCGAAGTGTCCTTAGGTGAGATACTGAACCCCAAACTGCTCCCGATGGCTGCGCCAGCACCCTGCGTGGTAGCTGTCGCCAATTGGTTTATGAATGTGTGTGAACTGGTGAAACTAGGCACATTGTAAAGCTCTTTGGATAAAAGTGCTATATAAATGCAGTCCACCAACCTCCCTACCACCCTCTACTCTCCCTTCCACAGTGATCAATGTGATGGTCGATCCAGACGGGACTCTGGACGCCTTGACCAGCCTCGGACTGACCAGTCCCACCACCCCTACCAAGCCCCAGACCACCAAAACAACCACCAGCCCTGGGTCTCAGCCCCCGCCCTCCCACTTAGCCCTCCCAGAGATCCTTCCTGGGCCCGGGACACCAGCACCCACCGCCAGGAGCCAGGCCGCCTCTGCCAACCCAGAGGACACTGCACGAACCCTGGACTTGGGTCTGGGCGTAACTGGAGTAGGACTGCCTTTCAGCCGCATACGGCCGAGTGGAGAGGAGGCCATTGCACAGAAGTGAACAGAAACGATTGAGGTTGCCCCTGAAATCAATGCTATGTGAATAAATGTAAAGTCTGCATCGGAGAGTAAGGTGGGCTGGTGATCAGTGTTCACAACAAGGCGACAGGAGTAGAAATATGTAACCAACCTCACTGAGAGAACAGTGGCCATTCTCCTCACTTCACAAGGCGATGAGATTATTAGTATATCATCAACTTTATTGACAGAAAGCGCTGGACCTGGCCAGCCATGAACTGCTTCAACTGACACTTTTCAACTCTAACTAGATGGAGGAACTCCTGTGGAACCTGGGTGACAGATCCTATGGTCGTATCACTTGACGGACAGCAAATTCAGTAGAAACTGACAGGCCAAAAACCCCAAGTGATGGATCCTGGATCAATAACCCTGAATGGAAACAGACTGTATACGGTTACATGAGTATCTTACCTGTAAACTGTTTGTGCTCACCTGGCCAAGCGGAGTCTGCGGACGGGTGGAGTTGCGCGGATACAGGCAGGCTACCTCCTGGCTACTCTTATCAACAGACAAATGTCTGTGGTTGTACAGTCTCCACTCTCCTCCAGCGTTCTGCTCTTGCCTTCTCCATGTGTCTGGACCACGAGTTACACAAAGGACCTGCCTTCAAGCACATCCTTGATAGTAGCAGTGTATCTCCTCATAGCCTCCCTAACAGCACTCAAACAATATACACGACAACTTCTCATTCCACATGAGTATGCGTTCTGTCAGCCAAGAACATAATTCACTGTACAATACATGCTAATTATGCTCTATTTACACTATGATGACATACAGTAAACGGCAATATTTTATTAGCCCTCTTCAGCAGGAGATCTGTTAGCCGCCTTAATAAGTACCCAAGCCAAACACTTTCATAAACAGACATACTATATACCTGAAACAGTTGTTATGTTGGAACCACAGAGTTATAATTATATATCACAAATCAAGCTTGTATTAACCCATGTTAACCTGGGGTCTGGCCACTGTCCGTCCACTGATCCACTGTGCCTCCCCATCGCTCTCCTGTACTCTTCCCTTTGGCATCTCTTCTCTGCTGGTATCTGGAGGACGTGTTTTAACACTAGCCTGGCTCCAGACCTTCGAGGCACAGTTGTGGATTTGGCTGTTCTCGAAGAGGAAATGAGTTGATGAGTTGACGTCTGAATATCAGGCTAGTTTAACACTGTGTCACTCCAGAAGCAGAAGCTTTTATTTCTGGAAGTTGGTGTCTGTGTTGATCTTACTAATATAGAATGGTAATCATCACCATTTGGCTAAATAGCAACGGCCTTCAGGAAACCAACGATCATTTGATCCAACGCAGTTCGAAATATCATCTACCAAAGCGAACAAGTAGCATACAAACGTTTGTTGTTGTCGTCATTTTCAAACAGTTACTGTAGAGCCAACTTTTACTTTTACCCTGAATGAAATGCATCTGTTGTGCAAAAAGCACAACCATTTGAATTTCGATAAGGCAGTTCATCTTTGTTTTTGTTGCAAATTAGTGTTCCTTCCTCACATATTTCTCTAAATGTTCCAGACCAGTTTTCAATAGACAGATCAAAGATTCAAATGATTTACTATTATGAAGCAGTCGTTTAATTATTGCTGTCTTACAGTACTTTGATGGTCAGTGCCCTTTAGCCTCGACCCACAGAAGGCTACGTCACTCAAGTGTCCCATGATTTCCAATTGGCTTTTTTCTACTGTTTCCTGTCACAGCTCATGTGGCATATTTTTAAATGGTCAATGGTGGGGAGGGGAAACATTTCAACAGAATATTTTCTAATATTTAGATATGGTATTCCAGATACTGTAGACCTCTATCAACTGACAAATGAATCTTTCCTCTGTGTCATATTGGAAGATGTATCAGTCGTTCAAATCACGATGACCAGTCAGAGCTCCACTACACACAAAACTTGATCCTGAGAAAGCTGCTGGAATTGTTGTTTCACAGATGTCCGTCTAAACAAACAGAGGCAACTTACAAGGAAGCCTTTGAAATGTGTCAAAATCACTTGATATGTGTGATCATGTATCCTTGAGGATAAGGATCCCAACCCACTGACCTATTAACGATTACGCTTGTAATACGGCTTTAATTCAGTGTATATAGGTGCGTTGTTCTGTTTCCACCAAGGAGGAACTTTCATACTGATAATACTGATAGTGTAAAATGATGATACACACTTCCTCATTGACTTTGCTGCTTTTCTAGTTTTATGGGGACTAACCATTTTCTGAATCTCTCTCCAACTTGTAGTCTGTGTTTTAGAGTAAGATGACAAAGACAGTGTAATAGTACTTAGATACTCTTGCAATAGTGAATTTAGGTACCAGAATACATGTTCCTTTCCTCCTCTCTATACTGTACTGTACAATGTTTCGATGCCTCGAAGTGCCAGGTTTAACTATAGAATGGCATCGATTAAAAATATGAAAAACATGCAAGTCGTCTAAACTTTAATTTCTCTCATTTTGCACATGAGATTGTTTTCTCATTGAGAAGTAGTGAAAAAGCGGTGAAAGGTTGAGTCAAATGACAAAGAATGATATCCTCGTCTGATATCAAAACCGACTGCCTTCTCTGGAACTATTCTGTCTCCATAAACAAAGCCTCTAATTGTGCTACTTGTTTTTTCCCCCTCCCGTTGTATTGAAGAAGAAAAATGCTCGGTACACGTTTATTTTAAAGTTGTTTTCCACGTGTCCTCTGATCAGTGTTTGTTTTTGTTTTCTTGTCATTTTTGTAAAAAAAAACACAATTTTATTTATTTTTTTGTTTAATATTTTGTGGATGTTTCATGTATTTTATATTTGTTCAACTATCTGCATTTGTTACTTATTGTTAATAAAAACAGGAGCCATTCAGATGTTTTGCTGTTTTCATTGGACTGGGCCTCCACACATTTTAGATTAGCTTCAGATGACAATTTCTGTTGGATTCCACTTTGTCAAATTAAATTTAGCAGATCGATCTTTTGGATGTACACATGCACACACAGCCACATTTGCACCAGCGCTGCCAACTTTGGGCAGCGGCGCTCAAATTTCAAATGTCCTACTAGGATCAACATACAGTAGGAAAATTCCTTATTAGAGATGACTTTCGCTAATTAAAGTAGACCTGTTTTTACTATTTTTGAATGCAATTAAGCAATTAAGATGACAATTAAGCTCAAACGCTGTATGCTGAAGGAACCAAGCCTAATCCAAACAGATTATGTCTTGTTTCAGAAACATGACATTCAACTTCCCATTGCCATAACTGCTGCATGTCAGTCAGATGATTGGAATGGACAGTATCAAGTCCTATTTGTGTGATTTTTATTCTGATCCATTTCACATTGACCAATTTTTTTTTTGCAAACAAAAGTACAAATGCATGATTAAGATCCTATTGGGGCATAATTATAACTGCAGCATCTTCTTGTGTCTTTGTAATGGATGAAATACTTTTACTAACTTCTTCTCATACTGTGCATGTGAATCCAGAAGTTCAAGGTCTACTAATGTGCTGTTACCATACTCTTTTCTTCCCCAATGGGATTTTACAATAACTGGCAAATATGTTTGTGTGTGTCTCCGAGTATCAGCAAAATATATTGATGAATGACTAAATTAATGACTGTATCAAATCGATAGGCTACAAAGGCATGCCCAAGACAAGAGGATTGCAGAAAGTGGTCATTTGTTGCCACCTAGTGGTTGAATCTGACTCACTGCAGACAGACCAGTGACCGACTCCTCTACCTTCAGTTGACTTATTTTCTACTAGACCAGTGATTCTCAGCATGGGGTCTGGGGACCACCAGTATTAGTTACAAAGAACTAGAACTACACAGAACACATTGAAATTGTCTTTGTATTAAAAATGCATTGAAATTGTGAGACATGCCTGGAGTAAAACAAGAAGGACCTGGCTGGAGTCAAAGGAAAGAAAAACACAGGCGTCCGGGTAGTGCAGCGGTAGACTCCCTGCCTACCAACATGAGGGTTGCAGGTTCGCGCGTCGGGCATCCATACAGGCACAATTGGCTGTGTCTGCGGGTGGGAAGCCAGATTAGGGGTATGTGTCCTGGTCGCTGCACTAGCACCTCCTCTGGTCGGTCGGGTGGAGGGGAACTGGTGGGAATAGCGTGATGATCCTCCCCCGGCCACGTCCTGTCGGTGAAGCTCCCCGCTGTCAGCTGAAAAGAAGCACCACTTGTATCGGGGGGGGGGGGGGGGGGGGGGGGGGGGGGGAAGCAGGTGCTAGTCTACGGCTCTCCCCAGATCGACAGGGGTGGAGCAGTGACCGGGGCAGAAAAGGGGGGAATTGGCTAAGTACAATTGGGGAGAACATGGGAGAAAAATCAGGGAAAAAAAAATTAGAAAAATGAAAGAAAAACACCACTCTCATAGTTGTGAAGTGCATTTAATGACCACTAAGAAATTCCCCAAGTTTCATCTGACAGTTTTGCTTTCATGACACACTGACGGTTATAATAGTCACACAGGACAAACATGAAGGATGATGCTCTGTGTGGAGCGGCTGGCTGGTTAGCCGGGGGGCCAGGCCATCTGCCGTCCCCCCAGGACGTGGATATGGATGTGGTAGACCGACTGACCGCCATCCGGCCCATCGTTGACGACGACCCTGTAGCCTTTGGACAGGCCCTTCTTCTCAGCACACTTCTTGGCAACGATCATCAAGTGACCCAACAACTAAGAGACGGAGGAGACAATACAGGAATGAAACTCAACTGAAAATACATCTGCTTTGGACCCAGAAATAAAACGTAGAAATTCATGCAGGCTTTAGGCCCAAAGAAATTGGACAAATTGCATGGGGTAACTGCATGTTGTTTTGGACAAACTTCAAGTTGGCTGTACAGAGCTCCACCTACTGATCACTGACAGAAAGTCTCTTACATAAATCATTGAACTTTGGATTACGCCTTATTTTTACAGTCTACGATAAAAGCTTTGGGTCTGAGCAGGACCGTGCAGACTGCCATGACTTCAGCAGACACAGACAGGGAGTGAGTGAGTGAGTGAGTGAGTGACCAGCCTAGTTTACATTGTGAGAAGACATCATACATGTACTTACTGCAGCATCGCTTTCCTCAGCTTTGGACAGTTGCACAATTGGCTTTTTCGGGACCACAAGGAAGTGAACAGGGGCTTGAGCACTGATATCAGGGAAAACTATGCACTGAAATACAAAAAAAACACCAAATGAGGATTGAGTGTGTTGCTGGGTTGTGTTTTTGTATCGCTTACCACAACAGTATGTAGGGAGGTGCATTGACTTGACTGACACAGAAGGAGCAGTGAATGCTGATCATTGCAACTTGTGTGCCAGCAACGCAAAGACGTCAATACTCGTCAGTGGGGCAGTGGACATTTATTAATAATAAACTCTGGCCAATTAGACAATCAATCACAAAACCACCATCAGTTATGTTGCGTTTGATGTCTTGAAGGTGCCGCACTGTCAATGCATTGTAGAAAGCCAACATGGCAGCCACAGCTATTTAATAATTGATTGTGCAAGTCACTTTTATTCACTTTCCTGCAAACTGTTCTGGTGAACAAAAATAGTCAAATAGCCACAGCAATCTCTACCACATTATATTACACAGGCTCATGACATGTCCCATGCATGTCCCCCATAAAATAATTCACTTTTAGATTCAGATTGACTCTAGACTAGAGTCTAGACCACACATTGTGGACTCGTACAAACATAAACAACCAAATATATTATCTGTCTATGGAACAGCTCCAGAACTAACATAATGATGACATGGTAAGTGAATGAGCTTGCATCATCCACACCATAGATTACACTCTGTCTGGGTAGTATCTCCACTGAGATCTACTATCCTCTATGACTAATTGAAAGCAACCCCCAATCTACATCTACAAGGTAAATAATAGGCCTCGTTATTGGTAGGAAGCTATTAAGCTAACAAGAGAAATGGCTCAATAATATGCTGAACATCTCATCCCTAGATCGAAACAATTTTGTTAAATGCCCTGCTGCAATCGTTTAACAGAGCCAATGTCTCTGCCAACTGGGCGCAAGCTTTGCAATATCTGACATACCGGTAGCCTCCCTGCAAGCCTTCCGGGGTCATCCCTATGTTCCCCGGGTCCTATGTTCCCCGTTTTTAACACTCTCCGTAACATTTGGGGTGTCTATCCGCTATGCCGACCACCCGCAATGCCGACCTTAGGTTTAGGCGTGAGGGGTGGGAGAGGTTAGGTTTTGGGTTAGGGTCTGGGGGAGGTTAGGAAGGGTTCTATGTTCCCCGGTCCCACAAAAACGGGGAACATAGGACCCGGGGAATATAGGACCCGGGGAACATAGGTACGCTCCCAGGCTTCCCCTGTCAAGCTAACAAGGAGCTAACGTCGTATGCAAGGAGCTGTAGCAAGGGCTATAGCTAACTTTCTTGCAGGGAGCTGTAATATTATGGTGAAAGCTCATTGGCTAGAACTAGTGTCCTCTAGAGAGAGAGTGGCGTCAGCGGAGGACCAAAAATGCGAGACTCATTAGCCAATGAACAGCCAGGAATGGGTCTCGCGCTACTTTTGCATGCTAAAATAAAGCTGATAATGTACAATTTGATTCAAGGGGGGAAACACCCTTTCAGAGTACAACACAAACTGTCTATTTTGCTGCAACACTCGACAGTGCTGCTTAATCCAGGACCTTACTTCCTGGAACTCTTGAGAGTAAAAAAAAACTGGTCCATTGGAGTGAATGGAGATGTCGGAACTCTTCTATTATATGCCTCTGGTAGAACCGTACCCCTTTTTAAAAGTCTACACTGATTGGTCGTTCATTTCGCACTATTCCGAAAGCGGAAGTGAGCATCAGAAGTCAAGATGGGGACTCGTTTGAAGGTGAGGATGGGAATTTGACAGATTTGAGCATATTGCGTAACTTCATGCAACTTCACGTAGCCTACATTTTAGGTAGCATATTTTTCGTTAATTTACCTGTTTACATAAGTAACGGTTGGCATTCATCAGGACGTCAAATAAAATGACACGGAAACGTTCAACCCGGAGCTAGCTGTAGCTGGCTCGCTTTAGTTTCCCCACGTTAATGGATTGCTGAATACTTTGATGTCTCAATCTAAATCATAGGTACTGAGCGTGTTTAAAGCGTTGCACAGAACAAGGATGGTTGTATTCAAAGATGACAACAGAGCGCTGACAGGTGAGTTGTGTGAGTGTTGTCATCTCACCATTGACCTGTCATTGCATTGCATATAAAACGGTGTACTCTAGAATAATGTAAGAATTTCATTGAATAAATTCAGCTTCCTGACATTTCAATTCAATGTCAGTAGGAAACACAAATTGAACACACATTTTAAAATTCCAGTTACTGGAAGTGAAACATAATTACTACATTAGTTATCAAAAGGAGATCGCACAGAATAGCCTAAATGTGTGTAATTTGGTTAAAGAGATAGTTCAGAGATAGTTTTGTGGAATTCGACTGTTTTATCCCACTTTCCGAGAGACAGAAACTAATAAATGCCTAGCACGCAGACCTTTTATGTATTGGTGTATAGTCTGAAGTACGTCAAACATCAATATCAGGCTATCTTGGCACAATTGTTGAGTGTACTATTTATGGGATCAAATAACATCATCATAATCCCATAGGCATCCAGTAATTGAGTGAGGCGGATGCCTTTTTCCAAGCTTTGTCTGGGGGGAGGCCCACACAGCAGTCTCTAGAGACTATAGACCTAACTAACTACGCAACAACATTGTTAACAAACACTCTTTGTCCTACTGTGGTCAGTCATTCAGTGTTTACCCCAATCCCAAGACATGGACATGCCATGAACAGTTGTCATGAACACATTACGTTATACATCATACATAAACTCATGATCAAAATTAGGTCGATATGTGAAAACAAAACATGAAGACAAGCGAGTCGCTGATGCCCGGCGCGGAAAAATGTGCTCCTTGTGTGGACAGCCAGGCGCCTGCTCGTGAGGAAAATGCGCTTTGCTTCTGCGCTTACGCGTCCTGTCTGTCCATAGTCTTAGACTGATAGACTCGGGGTGCCCAGATTGTGTTCCATGTGTAATGGCATGCTCTCCACTATCGAATGCATCATTTACATGTTTCTTTTTACCCCCCTTAAGCTGCAAGGTTAAAGATCAACGAGGAGTTCCGGAAAAACAAAAACGAATCGTCAGAACAAAACATACGCAAGGTACAGCATCCATTTATCACATCGCCAAGAAGAACACACTAGCATTGCAAATCCACAAGATTGAATCTATGGATCATTCATTCTCCTTCTGCTGTTTTCAGATGATCAGAAAAGGCTCAGATGTGGAAATTGTTCTTCGAGAAGCTGTCATACAAGCGGAGCATGTGGGAGAAGATAAGCTCTGTGAGTAGATATTTTCTTTTTTGTTTTAGTACCATGATGAAAAACAAGGATCTTAACATCTTTGATACAATAGAGATAATGTGGTGTATCTCTCCATGATATGTACTTTATTGTTCTGCTCTTTCAGTGCTTCGACCCAGAGACAGCCTTCTACTGGAAAATGTACCCTATTGTGACCAGCCCAGGTAAAGATCATGATAGCAGGACATACCATGGACTACATCAAAAAGCCTCACCATCAGCCATTACTTAAGCCATCTGCTATTTAAATCATTCGCCCCCTAAAAATACTTGTTCATTGAGAAAGGAAGAAGAAGAAAAATGAAATTCCTTGGATGATTCATTCTGGATCTCAGCTGTTCTGATTTTGAGTTTTGTCTCATGGACTGTGAGTCATCATTTCAGGCTCCATCTGGGCCCTTCTTGATCTAACTTCGTTCTCTCTCTTTCTTAAAAAAAAAAAAAAAAAAACTAACCTAAACTTGTACCACTGTTCCTTCAGAAGTTGTAGTTGTCATAGACTGTACTCCATAGTTGATTGCTCTATTGCTGACAAAAATGTGTTATTGTAAGTCGCTTTGGATAAAAGCGTCTGCCAAATGACGTAATGTAATGTAGTTTTAATGTTTAATGCAATATGTTTTTTCCTTTCATAATTTATTTTCTTTTTATTCCCTTGTACAATAGCTAAGAATAAATACAAAAGAAATAACAAAAACAGATGTTTATATTTTCTTTACCAGAGATCCTTTTGGTAATCTTTAAGCTCCCTACAAGTATGTTATAGGAGGGATCAGGATGTTGGTAAACAAACTGCTTCAACAGACTTCCAGGGGCAACTGCCGTTCGTTTTAAACCCATGTCCTCTTTGAACTGTAACTGCTCCTTCATACTTTAAGCTAGACATTCCATTTCAACTTTTAACGAGTCACCACTTTTAGGACTCCCATCATCTTAATTCAGCTTTAATTTATCTTTTGTACTGTTTGAGAAATCACAGTATATGTTTTATGCTTTTTTCAGCCTTTATAATGGGAGAAATTCAGCAAGGATAATTATCATATTGATTATATAGGACTGGTTCTTACATTTTATATTATTGTCTGTAAAACCAAACCAAACATTTTCAAATAAAATAAAAGTCAATAATGAATCTGGAGAATGAGCTCATTCTTTGCAAAATGAGCAATTTACATCAATATCAGGCTTAAACGTATTCAGGAAGTGGCCAGTGACTAAATTATTCCAATAAACAAACTATAAAGAAAAAGGGGTTACATCAGGGGCGTCCAAACTTTTTTGAATGGGGGCCAGATTAGATCATGTGACGATACCGGAGGGCCAGCTGCTTCTCGCTGTGGGTTATAAAAAAAATCAAAGCAAAAATAAACATACGATACAATTGGATTGGATTGGATTTTGTTTACCGTCTGAAAACATTAGTTCTGCCTGCATTGTTCCCACTTGGTGGTCTACAAACTGATAGTGCTGTCGTGTCATCGTTAGGTGAACGGGGGGAAAACACACAAGGTGAACTTGCTTGATTAACCGATACTGTGTGGAGGGCCACATATAGTTTATTCTGAGAGACAAGCCAGGGGCCACTTAAAATGGGTCCGCGGGCCGGACTTGGACATGCCTGAGGCTGAGTTACATATTTGTCAATACTGCCAGTAAACTGTTGGGATGATTTCAGATTGGGCCTGATCAACTTATCAAACTGTGAGCTTTTGCCCCCCCCTGCTTCTTAAGCTGACCATGAGGGCTTGTCATTGTAAGAGGGGGCTTTATAAGGGCATTGCTGGGGGTTTTAGGGATGCTTGTTTCCTGCTAAGGACACAATACAGGTGTGTATGTTGAGAGGGTTTAGTATTGAGTTCAGACTGTGGGATACTGTGTGTCACTAAGTCACAGTATTTCACCACATCAGCATTAATACAGAAGCAGGAATGAGTCCGGAAGTATACTTCCGGGTTCGTCAGCAAAAGATGGGGTTTAGAATGGGGATTTCACTTAAATGCATAAAATAAGCAGCCTGTTAAACCAGCCTAACAGTGATGTCATAAATCCCTCCCTACTCTCGCATTGTGACATCATCAGTGATGTCATGAATCTAAGAGTGACATGAGGGACATCATCAGTGATGTCAGAACTCTCTCTAATCATTGTGACATCATCAGTGATGTCATAAGTCCTCCCCTGCTGGTGGTATAAATAGGACGGTGGTGGTGCTATTATCTAGTTTGTTTTCAGCTTCCACTGCTCTCAACAATTTTGTCTCTACAAAATGGCTTCCAGATCAGAGGAGCATCTCTCCTGTCATGTCTGCCGTGACATCTTTAAGAATCCCGTCATCGCTTCATGTGGCCACAGCTTCTGTAAAGCGTGTCTGCAGAGCTGGTGGACACAGAGGCCGATACATGACTGTCCACTTTGCAAGGAGATCTCTTCACAAAGTGAACCACCTGGGAACTGGGTGTTAAAGAACCTGTGTGGGGCTTTCTTAGTGGAGAGAGATCAGAGAGCTTCAGCGGAATCTGAGCTTCTCTGCAATCTGAACTCGGATGATCTTTTCTGTTCTGTCTGCCATGCCATCTTTAAAGATCCTGCCGTCCTGTCCTGTGGCCACAGCTTCTGTAACGCCTGTCTGCAGAGCTGGTGGAGAGAGAAACCAATACATGCGTGTCCACTTTGTAGGGACATATCTCCACAGTGGGAACCGCTTTGTAACAAACCACTTTGTAACAAACCAGTTCGTAACAAACCACTGCGTAACTTGGCATTGAAGAGCCTGTGTAATGCATTCTTAATGGAGAGAGCACTCGTTTTGGAGAATCCCACCAACGTCCTATTTATACCACCAGCAGGATCTGGGCTTCTCTGCCGTCTGCGTTCTGAGAGGCGCAAGCTCTTCTGTCTGGACCATCGGGAGCTAGTGTGTCAAGCTGCAGAGCATCACAAGGAGGAACTCCAGAAATCACTGGAAACCCTACAGGAGAAACTAAAGCTCTTTAATGGAGTGAAAGGAAACTGTGATCAAACAGCAGACCACATTAAGGCCCAGGCCCGACACACACGGAGGCAGATTCAGGAGGAGTTTAAGAAGCTTCGCCACTTTCTACAAGAGGAAGAGGAGGGCAGGATCGCTGCACTGAGGGAGGAAGTGGAGGAGAAGAGTCAGACAATGAAGAAGATTGGGGGTCTAAGCAGAGAGATGGCTCTTTCAGACACAGTCAGAGCCATAGAGAAGGAGCGGAGAGCTGAAGATGTCTCGGTCCTGCAGAGCTACAAGGCTACAGTGGAAAAAATCCAGCGTCCCCTGCTGGAGGATCCACGGCTGGTCTCAGGAGCTCTGATAGACGAGGCCAAACACCTGGGCAACCTGAGCTTCACAGTCTGGGACAAGATGAAGGAGATGGTCTCCTACACTCCTGTGATTCTGGACCCAAACACTGCCTATCCAGACGTCATCCTGTCTGAAGATCTGACCAGTGTGAGCCATGGAGTGAGACAGCAGCTTCCTGACAACCCAGAGCGGTTTGACTACTACTACTGCGCTGTTCTGGGCTCTGAGGGCTG
Organism: Poromitra crassiceps; assembly: GCF_964638095.1. NCBI lineage: Eukaryota > Metazoa > Chordata > Actinopteri > Beryciformes > Melamphaidae > Poromitra > Poromitra crassiceps. Next base: position 15,316,022 of record NC_139647.1, read on the forward strand.
TAACTCAGGAACTCACAGGTGGGATGTTGATTTTGGAGACAGTACACGCTGGGAGCTGGGTGTGTTAGAGTCTGCCCAGAGGAAGGAACACATCATGTCTGGACTATGGAGAATAATACTCTATGGTGTTGAATATACACACATATATAGAATATACCCAGTTGGTCCATTAGAGCAAATCCCTCCTCTTTCAATGAAGAAGAAGCTCCAGAGGGTCAGAATGAGTCTGGACTGGACCAGAGGAGAGCTGTCATTCTCTGATCTTGATACTAACACACACATCCACACCTTCACAAACACCTTCACTGACACTAAGAGCCTCTTTCCCTACTTCTACACTTGTGATACTGTGAAGATTTTACCAGTGAAGGTCTCTGTAACAGTGGAACAGTCAAGTTAGAGATGGTGATGATGATGATGATGATGATGATGATGAGATGATGTCATGTACACAAACCATCAATTGAAGGATTCAGTATAACCTCCAATTCTTCTTTGACGTACTGAATACGTTTTTTTATTGATTATCTTGCTACATGTTCTAAGACAAGAGCGAATAAAAGAAAAAATATTTGATCACAAAAAAAAGGATTCATTATATAACGACGGTATTATCCCCGTCCTGAAAAAGACAAGGCCCAAGGCACTTAAAGAGCATGGGGCAGGTTAGAGACCCCAATCAGTCAATGTGTAGGTGAATTATGGAGGAACTCGATTTTCACATTAAGACACTTACATATACACTACAGTGACTTCTGGGGTCGTTTTATTTTTTTAACTTTTATTTTGACATCTTGGATCCCAAAACTCCGACGTCACAGTGGGGAGTCGCCAGGCATGACCGTCTGTCCCTCTGTCTGTCCCTCTGTCTGTCGTCACTTAGGTCAGGGCTGTCAGTCACACACTATGGATGCTAACGCCGGTTTTCAGGAGGAAGAGGAGGTAGCAAATGTTTATGTACATGAATACGATGGCCTCAGCCTAATTTTGACAGTGAAAGAGAGCAGGAACAGCCCAGCTATGAAACAACGGACCGCGGAGAGAGTTGAGAAAGCAAGCGAGGCGAGCGGAGGCGGGCCGAGGTGCGGACTGTAATTCGATACACACACACGCACGCACGCACACACACACACACACACACACACACACACACACACACACACACACACACACACGCACACACACACACACGCGCGCAAAAGTGACGTATGTGTCCAGCCATCTGGCCGAGTTTTCGAAGTCCCGAACACAGTGAGAAAACCTCCCGAAGCTGCTGCAGAGCAGAGCAGAGCAGAGCAGAGCAGAGCAGAGCAGAGCAGAGCAGAGCAGAGCAGAGCAGAGCAGCGGTGCTGTGCTGTGCGGGGAGGAAAGAGCCGCAGCCTCCCCCTCCCTCGAGTGAAGAGAGAGCGTGTCACACAGCGTAGACACACACACACACACACACACACACACACACACACACACACACACACACACCGAGTGAGAGAGAGAGAGAGAGGGGGACTGACGGAGGGCCCCTCCACTCGCTCTTTCCCCTCCCTCCCTCCCGGAGCGAGTGAGAGAGACGAAAAAGAGAGATAGAGAGCGTGTCACCGCGCAGACAGCAGGTACACACACACACACACACCGAGTGAGAGAGAGAGAGAGAGCGAGTGAGAGAGAGAGAGAGAGAGAGAGAGAGAGAGAGAGAGAGATAGAAAGAGTGTCACGCAGACAGGCAGCAGCAGCAGAGTGGAGCTGACTTGTTATCTGCATCTGCATGCAGGAACCTGGCGACACCCGACCCAAAACTCACTGACAACGACTTACTACAGGCAGCTACTGACTAAATGACTAACTATATACTAAAAACTAACTAGTGATTAACCTACCAACTAACCGACCGACTAACTGGCTGACTGATTGACTTTGACTAGCGTAGTACCTGACCTGACTATCTGTCCTGAATATGCGACTGATTTGACCATGCAGTGGGAGGGGAGAGGGACACACGCACGCGGGAGCCACTCCCCACTGTGACGTAGCAGGCTTTTTCTTGTCAGATTAAAAGTCTCTTATTTCCTTCTGAAAAAGGAAGGTGTTTTTCTCCATATTTTTTTTCAAACTTTTTTTTTTTTTTTTTAATGATGCATTAACTTTTCAAATGGACATAGGGACAAGGTTAAGTATACATTTAGCAAAGGAATTACCCTGCTCCATGCTCTTTAAGGACTACAAACCTGTCGCCCTGACCTCTGTGGTCATGAAGCTCTTCGAACGCCTCGTCTTGTCCTACCTTAAATAATCCATCAAGGACCTACTCCTGGACCCCCTGCAGTTCGCCTACAGAGCCAACATGTCTGCAGACCAGTGGTTCTCAAATGGGGGTCCGGGGATGCCAGGGGGTCCGCAAAAAGTTTTCAGGAAAATAAAAATAAAAACTGTGTTGTGTGCAAAAGCAGTTCAACGAAAATATGTTATGCTTTAAATCTAAAATGGTTCATGGATTACATTCTAATGTAACAAACCTATCAATTTAAATGTCAAGCACGTTACCGTGGAAACAATTAAGCTTAGCTCAAAATCACAAATCAGAATGAGGGGGTCCCCGGTATATTTTCTATCTTGTAAGGGCTCCTTGGCTGAAAAACATTTGAGAACCTCTGCTGTAGACAATACTATAAACATGGAAATCCACTCCATCCTCGTGCACATGGACACTGCAGGAAGACTTTAGCTTGGTGTTCGATATGATCCTCCCAGCCCTGCTGCATGAGAAGCTCTTCCAGCTGGGCGTGCCCGCCTCCATCTGCAGATGGACCACAGACTTCCAGCTGGGCGTGCCTGCCTCCATCTGCAGATGGACCACAGACTTCCAGCTGGGCGTGCCCGCCTCCATCTGCAGATGGACCACAGACTTCCAGCTGGGCATGCCCGCCTCCATCTGCAGATGGACCACAGACTTCCAGCTGGGCATGCCCGCCTCCATCTGCAGATGGACCACAGACTTCCTGACTGACAGGAAGAACAAGAAGCACGTGAGGCTGGGGAAGCAAGTCAGTGACTCCCGGACCATCAGCACCGGAGCTGCCCAGGGCGGTGTCCTCTCCATACTTCTCCTCCCTGTACACCATTAGCTGCACCTCCTCCAGTCTCCAGTCCAAGCTCCTGAGGTTCGCTCATAGGGCTCATCTCTGATGGTGACCAGTCTGTGTACAGGCGGGAGATCGACCACCTGATGACTTGGTGCAGTCAAAACAACCTGGAGGTCAATGCTGAAAAGACAGTGGAGATGGTTGTGGACTACAGGAGGAACACAGCGCCCCCCCCCCCCCCACCTCCCCATCAGCCTGGGTGACTCCCCAGTCAACACTGTGGCGTCCTTTCATGCCCTGGGTTCATCAGCATGGACCTGAAATGGGAGCTGAACATCAGAGCTCTCACCAAGAAGGAAGGCACAACAGATGATGTACTTTCTGCGGCGGCTGAGGAAGTTCAAGGTGCCAAAGGCTGTTTGTGCTTTTCTACACCTCCCACTGATGAGTCCACCCTCACCTCCTCGATCACCGTCTGAAGCGGTCTCAGAAAGTCATGGCTGACCCTTCCCACTCAGGTCATAAACTCATTGAGCCCCCCCCCCCCCCCCCTTGGCAGAAGACTGAGGTCTGGCGGTACTCAAACCTCTCATCCTATTCTTTCCCCAACAACTGCCATCTTCAACAAGAGAGTAGAAAAGCCCTTTGAAGTAGCGAGGAAAGCTATCCTTCTGGTTTTGGGTCTGTTGCTATGCAGAGCGAAACGGTTTACGGCAGCTGTAACGGCAGATTGAAACGGTTTATGGATGTAGCTAGCAACAGACCCAAAACAGCTTTCCTTGCTACTTTCTGCTCTCGGGAACATCTCTCGTTATATTCTAACAGTTTGTTTGAAAGTAATTTTGTAATTTTGTGGCTATGGCCGAAGTGGCGGCCGTAAACTTTCATTTCACTTCCTGATACGCCCGGCCCGCACACAGACTGGGATGTGTCCCATCAGTATGTTCCACTGTGACGATGTCGACAGTGATGATGTCATAATTGATGATAACCGCACACAGACTGGGATGTGTCCCGTCAGTATGTTCCACTGTGATGATGTCGACAGTGATGATGTCATAATTGATGATAATGTCATCATTGATGATGTCACTCTTGACATATCACTGTCTGTTGAGGGTTATGATGCCACAGTGATGATGTCACTGTTGAAGGTTTTAAGCATGTCATCATTGAAGACGATGATGTCAACAGTGATGATGTCATAATTGATAATAATGTCATCATTGGTGATGTTACACCTGCCATATGATGTCACTGTTGAAGGTTGGTGATTTCACTTATGATGCTATATACTGTAATGTGATGTCACGTTCGGTGCCTGGTTGATGATAATATTGATGATTTCACTGATGATGTCACTCTTGACATGCTCTGCTTTTTGTATCTTGGACAAGGAAATGGACTGTATTCACATTCGTGCACTGGAGCAATAAATGTATTGTTTTTGCATATAAAGGACTGCCTCGTTACCCTTTCCTAAACTAACTGCTCCGACTGTTTGTTTTGTTTGCTCTGTCTGTCTTGCCATGTTTTAACTGTGTTTTAACTTGTGTTTTAATTTGTTCTAAGTAACTTTGTATTTATTTTATCCCCTACCCCCTATCCCTCAAAAGGCGGTGCCTTCTGCCAGGTCGCCATTGTAAATAATAATTTGTTCTTAATGACTTACCTGGTTAAATAAAATAAAATAAAATAAAATAAAATAAAATAACTGCACTTCTCCTTTGCCAAAATAATCAAGATGCTGATTAAACCATAGCATGATTGTTGCACAGATGTGCTTTGGGCTGGTCACAATCCCTATGGTCACAATAAAAGGCCACTCTAAAATGTGCAGTTCTGTCACCACTGGTCTTAAATTTGTAAGCTGGAAATCTAGGGCTTTCAGTGTAGCTAGTAGTTCACTGCCCAACACTGCACTACATTTCCCACAATCCTCTTGTGCAGTAGGCCTACATCATCAAACAGCGACGTTACTTTGGCAACGTTTATGTGTATTTCTGGTTGTCTTCAAGGCTAGCTCACGGGGGGCTAGCTAGCTAGCTAGCCACCAGCGTCAGCGAAATATCAAATGAGATGGCTAAAATAAGGTAAGAAATAGCGTCGAAGTTGTACTATATCACGATAGCAACAACAAGGGATTTTTCAGACAGCGTGAGACGTTTGACTTGTTATATGTCAGCTCAGACACGCTGTGGGAGCTGGCAGCAGCAGAGCTTCACAGTCGGGAGAGCGGAGGTGGAGAGGACGACGCAGGGGAGACGCTGAGCGAGAGGACCGTGTTTCTGATGGGGAGCAAGGCTGGGGTATGTATGTCCACAACTTAGCCGTTAGCGACTTAAAGTTCGTATATTTGCTCTGTCATGGAAACACAAACACTTTTATGAAACACACTTTCCCCCTCTTTTTCAGGGTAAAACTTCCATACTCCTCAGATGCCTTGACAGGTGGGTGTGTGTGTGCAGAATGGGAATTCATTCACTCTCTTCGCTCTTGTCTCATCCAATATTAAATAACACAAACTTGGCCTCCAAACAGAGACGTGCACCTGTCATCTTCCTAACTCTAACTGGCCCAGCCTCCACATACTAACTCTACTCAATCTCCCCATCCAGTTATATACTGTATAGTGGCATTTTAACCCATTGATACCTGATGCAGCATTTGTGTGTATATCCCTCATTTGTGTGTCCCTTTTAAGACCGCAAACCGCGTTAGGGATACACACACAAATGCTGCATCAGGTATCAATGGGTTAAAGGTCAACTCAATTTCATGAACATGCTGCAGTAATAAATCATACTGCTGTTCGTTTCCCACCAGAGATGAACCCTCCAAGCCGACCCTAGCTCTGGAGTACACTTTCGGCAGACGGGCTCGAGGACACAACACAGTAAGGCCAGCTCAGACAGTGCTGGGGGAAGTCCATATTTTTTACTATCTGATATTTGTGATTGGCTGTTCAGCACTTTTGTCAACCGTTGATGTGTGAATGTGCTAAATAAATACATTTTACTTGACTTATTTCTGTGAAATGGCTCCGTATGAAATTAAAAGAGATACTTCTATAGATATTAACACTAAATATTAACATTAGATTTAGTCATCCTGGTCCCCTGAATCTTGCAATCCGAAGTACTAGCTTACATGACAGGCTGGTTTACCAGGCTAAGCTTACTGTGGGAGCTGGTATGGTAATGTGATATGATATACTGGTGTTCCTCTGTAGCAGCACACGATTGTACATAAATGTGTAGCTTAAAATAAGCAGTGTGATCAAACTGATCGCCTGGTGGTCTCTTCTCTTCCTCCAGCCCAAAGACATAGCCCACCTGTGGGAGCTGGGTGGAGGCACCTCCTTGTCAGACCTGGTCCAGATCCCCATCACTGCTCTCAACACCAGGTAGGTCACCAACTCATACTCTTCTTACAGCGGGACGGGGACACACCAGAAGGGTCGCATCACAGAGGCAGTTTCATTTCGCCGTCCTTATTAACAGACTCGGTGTAGACTGTATCACCTGTTGTTTGTTACAAAAAGAAGTACTGTTTTAGTCATGTCAAGCCTGTTTTTTCTTTTCTTTTCCTTTCTTCTCATTTATTATAATTTTTTGTATTTCACTTTTATATTGTTTTAAATGTATTGTCTTGATTGTTTGTTTTTCTTTCATCAATAGTCTTTAATTTGTTTAGATTTTCTTTTAAATAAGGTGAGACTCTATAGGCCCCTCCGGGTTTCTTTCCCTCACCTGCACGATTTTCTTTGTATTAAAATACTTGTACTATCTGTTGTTATTCATTTTCTTTGTGCAAATAAACAATAAAAAAGTCAAATTTTGGGTGGAGGAAAAAAGACAAAAAGAGACAATGTATCTGTATCCACCTACTACAGCATAAGTGATTCCTGTCTGTCCCCAGGTCTCTGTCAGTCATCCTTGTTCTAGACTTGTCTAACCCCAATGCCCTGTGGGGAACCATGGAGAGGCTGCTGCAGGCGGCACAGGCCCAGGTGGAGAAGGCCTGGTCCCAGGCACAGCGGGCAGCGAAGTCCAAAGTCTCTGCCCACCCAGCAGCACGTGTCTTACCTAAAGACTATCCTGTAAGCCCTCAGCTCTTGTATGAGTAGGGTCTCTTGTTCAGTCCAGGAAAACATGTATTTGAAAAGGTTTTCAATTGTATGAACTGCTGGAGGAACTTCAGGCTCTTATAAATTGCTTATTTATGCTGTGTTTTATGGGGTTTTCATAAAGACCGGCCATATTGAGATTAAATATCTATCAAATGATAGCCAACCTGTCGTCACAGGTTGGATGCGGGTGAAATACGACATATATGGCTTTATCTTAGATGATATACAGTATGTGAAGAATTTTCCATCCAGTGCAGATGTACGATGATGCTGATAATGCTGATAATGCCTCTGTACCCTGAGTTAACTGTGACTCCCGTCAACAGGACAGAGAGCTCATCAGTCCCTTCCCTGTTCCTCTGCTCATCATTGGCAGCAAGTATGACATATTTCAGGTAATTTAAATACTCTCCTCAACCTAGACATTACCTATGGAACCTAGACATTACCTATGGAACCTAGACATTACCTATGGAACCTAGACATTACCTATGGAACCTAGACATTACCTATGGAACCTAGACATTACCTATGGAACCTAGACATTACCTATGGAACCTAGACATTACCTATGGAACCTAGACATTACCTATGGAATTAGTCACAGGGTAGCTGAATAACAGAATCATTTCATGACACTAATGTGACACACATCTTGCACACTCCTGACTTGCATAACGTATCGGGTAGAAATTAAAATCTAAGATGAATCTTACAACATTATTTTGGAACAGAATAATGCAAACATTTTGGTGCTTTTTAGAGGGGATCCTTCCTGTATAATCGACATCGCACGTTTAACTTGCATGTATGGACTGAGTGCGTTTTCCATTCTGTGTTGCAGGAGTTAGACTCTGAGAAGAGGAAGGTGGTTGGTAAGACACTGCGCTTTGTTGCCCACTACTATGCAGCCTCTCTCATAGTAAGTGCACGTTTCTATATCTATATATATCTATATATCTATATATATCTATATACTGTATATATATATATATATATATATATATGTGTGTGTGTGTGTGTGTGTGTGTGTGTAGATATATAGATATATATATATATACACAATCCCTCATCAAAACATGTTACAGTGAGCACCCTTTCTTCTGCATTGAATCATTTCTCTTTCTATTTCCTTAATCTTATTTTATTAACCTTTCAATCCATCCCTTCCAACAAATTCTCTGCTCCTCTTCTCTCTTCTTCCATTCTTCTTTCGGTCCATCTCCTCAATCTTGTCATTAGTTCACCAGCATCAAGTCGGAGAGCCAGATGTTCAAAACCAAGAGCTTCTTCTCCCACCTGGCCTTCGGCCTGGAAAGAGGGTGAGGAGGATGACCCAATACTGTACACCAGGGATTGGTGGCACTATAAAAAGATTGAAACTGCCATTGCATTTAGTTTGTTCTAACAGTCATCACTCATCAGTGTCTATTACCACTGTTTTGCTATATTTCACTACTGTATTATATTTCACAATCTTGGGTCTTTATACTGTAGTATAATCACAAGATATTATATAGAAGACTAATATATCACCATTATTATTACACCATGTTTCACAATATTCACTATATGTTTGCAATTTAAATATGGCACAGAGTAATGAGTTTAAAATTCCCCATTGGGCTATTTCACTTGACAACAGTTGTCCTCTCCTTTCCAAACCTCCTCACTGCTCTAAATCTGTTTTGTCAATCTTCTGATGTTCGTTGATAAACTGTTTCAGTTCTGTTTTGTGGTTTTGTTCTACCAGGAAATCTGTGTCTTGTGACTCCACCAAGCCTCTAATCATCCCAGCAGGCTCTGACTCCTTCAGCCAAATAGGTGAGCGCAGCGCCACTCTGTGGTCAAAGTCAGTACTGCTAGCTTTGTTCAAGATTCAAGGTCGTTGTACAAGTACGTGTGAAATTCTTATGATAGGGGGCTCATTACAAGACATAGTGCAGGTACAGTAGGTGCATAATCAAGTAAACAAGTAGATGCATATGAAGTACGTAGATAAGGCAAACAGTGGAAAAACAATAGAATAGAATAGAATAGAAATAAAATAGAATAGAATAATAAAATAGCACAGTTTGTTGGTAGAAGGTGCAGTCCGGACAAGTTGTACAACAGCAATGTGCAAATGGCAATACAACAATATGACAGATTTATTGCACTCAGTCAAGGTATCGTGGGTGTGTTTGTGTGTGTGTGTGTTTGTGTGTGTGGGTGTGTTTGTGTGTGTGGGTGTGTTTGTGTTTGTGTGTGTGTTTGTGTGTGGGGGTGTGTTTGTGTGTGTGTGAGGGAGTGTGTGTTATTTATTTGTTGAGGAGTCTTGTGGTCTGTTGGTGCGAGCTTTGGGTGTCCTGTATCTTCTCCCTGACAGTAACAGCGAGAACACGATGTCGTGCGGGTGGGTTGAGTCCTTGATGACCACCTCGGCTTTCCCAAGACACCTCTGATTGTATACAGAGTTGCTGCAGGTTGGGCAGTATGCACCTCTGCTGCCATCTTGTGGGATTCAGATGTATGCTATAATGCTAACTGAACCTAAACTGCACTGTATTGAACTACGAATCACTATAATTATTGGTGCAGAATCAGGATCATGATTAGCATTGCTGACTTAGTGCAGGTGTCCATATAGCGTTTTGTACCCGAGCTCCAGTGCCCTTTCCTCATTAAGAACGAGCAGCAGGCGCTACATGGACACAGCGCCCTCTGGATGTAAAATCAGCTGTGTTGTGATGTGATGTAAATACAGGATTGTGTGCTATGTTTTTTCTTACCAGGTTCCCCTCCTACTACCAACGTGGACATTGGTTCTCTGCATGCCAAAAACCCAAAGGACCTCTGGAAGAAAGTCTACGAGCTCGTCTTCCCCCCAGAGGTAGTTCACGCACGGGTTGAGATTTATTATGCTTAGAAATAAATAAACTATTTTCTCCATGCAAATGTGCCTATTCACACAGATGAACAGCTCCGATGTAAAAACACTGTCTTTCTCTCTGCAGAGTACCAGTGAGCACAGGGAGCTGAAGGATCCAGCCAGGGACCCACAGTACAGCGAGCCTCAGATCGATGCCATGAGGGCCCAGAAAGACCAAGTAAAATATCTCCATCCAATCATTACTGTGTCCTGTTACTCTGTGGCTGCATCATTAAATACTATGAGCAAACCGTTCCCCTAGAACTCTCACATTGGATAGTCTATATAGCATAGGCTCCATCGGAGAGATAGCATAGGCCTAGGGATACTCAACTTGCTTTGCCCAGGGGCCACTTTCGTGAAGTGATGGGAGGCCAGGGGCCAGTTAATAAACAAACAATATAATTTCTTCTGTAGCGGATTGTAGGTTTTTGGGGTGTCCGCCGGAGTTACAGTAAGTCTGACAATTCTGTGCACACCGGATAGTTAGTTAGGTTAAGTTAGTTAGGTTAAGTACATACATAAGTGCCTGGGTAGCGAGCAAGAAAAGAATAAAAGAGATTGTTTCCATGTGGAACATTTAGGTAACAATACAAGCACGTTGCATGGGTTCGGATTCGGCTCGGCAGTTACAGCGCTTCGTGGTTCACACACTGTTAAACCTCAGCTTGAATCAGACGAGAATTCAGAGACCGCTGGATGTCCTGTTGAAGACGGTCTTGTCTACTCTGCTGCAGCCTGGTGGTGTAGTGAGAGTCATGTTCCATAGTAACCTTTGTCCCTGCAGCACTGCAGCAGCCTCCATGTAGTAACGCTCCTGTCAGGATCTGCTTAATGGGCTGTATTGTAGCCTGTGGCCTTGAAGGAGGCTAACCGTGTTCCTGCCTGTCTGGGGCCACTCTGGCACTTGAACTACAGTTACCTTTTGCCAGTAACACACACACACACACACACACACACACACACACACACACACAGGCTGACTCTCACCTGATGCTGCTCACCTAGCTCTGCCATGATGTAATTGGTCTGGATAACCAATAGGAGCAAAGGGGTTAAAGGGTTTCTTATCATCATGGCAATATAATTACTACATTAATGCAATGCTAAAATCCAACGAAGAGATTTCAACATTTTTGTAAAATCAAGGTTCTCCATCTGACAAAGCCTTTCCAAAGTCGAGACAATTGGGGAAGCAAAATCTCTAGTGGGCCTGCAATACAGCGAAGAAAAGCCTGGATTAATATTCGATGTCAATGGGAGTCCTAGAAAAGGGCAAACTGCGTATACATCCATTTATCATAAATGATATAGGTGTTGTAAATATACTGTGCTCTAGATTGACCTGTTTGTCAGTTTCTTTCATTCAGGTCATCTCAACATGATTTACCATGATGATGATTTTGTGTTATTTCTGAACTATAATGTATATCTGCACTGTACTGATGTGTTTCTCCTTCTGTCGTTCTGTCTGTGTTTCAGGAGCTGGAGCAGTATAAGAGGAATGCAGCTAAGTCATGGAAAGAACTGGAGCTGGAGACTTGAGAGACAATCAGCTTTGTGGTCCCACACATTGACACCACGTATTAATGAACCTGCGTTGTTGTGTGTGTGGTCCCCCGCAGCTGGGAATCGAACTTGCAACCTCCGGCATGGGAGGCGGACACTCTAGCAAGGAGGCTAAAACCCATGGGCTAGCGTGTGTTGCTAGGGAGGGGGGGTTTACTCACTGCACAACAACATCACCACTGTTACATAATATACATTTTGTTTTTATTATTGATTATTTTTGTGTTATGTTCCAGGTTTTCTCCCCCCATTTAGTAGTGAGTCATTCTTACAACTTGTATAGCTCTAGAAACATTAGTGAAAATATTTTTTAAACAAAACAATTTGTATACTGATGATAAAAATGTGCTCTAGAAAAATAAACTATTTAACATTATTAAAACAAATTTATACCTGTCATAACTAAAGAGGTCCTAGCTTAGGCTATATCATCACAAGACACAGTAGGCACCCTCTACACTCGTGAGAAAATACAATCACAATATTTAAACTAGTGAATGTGAAATGAGGTGTATGGATAGGGCATGATTGTTTGAGGAAAGGATTAGGGTCAGATGTGCAAAATATCTTTGAGTTCTGAGACTAAAGTCTGACTTTGTTCTCAGGATTCTGAGATTAGTCTCAGTCTCTCAGGAATAATATGAGAAGTATGAAATGGGTGGCGTTCGTCTTTTAAGAAAGTTACAGTATAGATGCTTTGCTAGAGAACAGTTTGAAACCTAGCTTATTTCCTGTCTGCTATTTATTGTACAGGAAATAAGCGAGGGTACATTTAGAATGTTTATGTTGTCAAATGGAAACGGTCTATAACTTAAAGGAACACTCCGCCCATTTTCAACCAGCTTTGTATCATTAGAACATCAGTAGTATATCAGAAAACTGTAAACTGTTTTGAAGTCTGTCATTTAATTTGACAGTTATTGAGTGTTAAAGTGTGGACCAGTGACATCACTGGTCCACACTAACTCAAATTAATAACTCATTAACTCAAATCAACTCTCAATAACTGTCAAACTAGATGAATGACTTCAAAATCGTTTACAGTTTGAGAGTTGACTTGAGTTAATGAGTTATTAATTTGAGTTAACTCAATAACTGTCAAATTAAATGACAGACTTCAAAACCATTTACAGTTTTCTGATATACTACTTATGTTCTAATGATACAAAGCTGGTTGAAAATGGGCGGAGTGTTCCTTTAAGGTAAGTGCTCACAGAGGCAAATGGCTTGAATGTCAGGGGAGAGGGTTGAGTGCAGTCAGCAGGAGCACATCAGTATCCCTCATCTTCCTCCATAGGTCTAATGCAGACAGACATGTGACCACAGGCCTGTCGTTTGCTTTAGTGGCGGACGAGGTAGTCTCTGATCTTGAAGCTGACCACGCCCAGCAGCAGCAGGGCAGGAAGGAAGGAGTAAAGGAGGACAAAGTCTTGTGTGTATCGGGTCAGCGCGCCGGGGTAGCCCTGTTCGATGATGTGACTGCCCTGGGTGACCACACACGCCCCTGGCAATGGTTTGGGGTTATCTGCAACAGCAACACATACCAGAGAGGAGGAGTTTGATAATTGCCAACAAAATAAAGGTAACACCAATAAATCTATTTGTTGATATGATTGTATGTATGTGTGTGCTCATTTTGCTCTGTCCTCACCCACTCTTTTGCATCTTTCACCTGGTGGTGAAGACAACTTACTGCATGTGAAGTTGAGTCCATGGAACTCTGTGACGATGAGCAGCTCACAGCTGTACTTCTGGAAGGTCAAGTAGCTGATCCACTGGAAGATGGTTGGCATCTGCTGGGTACTTCTGTAGAGAGACAGAGAGGGGAGGTGTGTTATTGGTAGTGTATGGACAGAACAACAACCTTCAACCTTTAACACCTTCACCTGAGCTCAAATGTCCAAATCGCTACACAGGCTTTGAATATTGTTTATTGTAGATGCATTTAAACGTACATATGATAAAAATAAATAAAAACAAAAACGCATTTGGTATCTCACCTTAGGAAGCCGGAGCCCATCAAGATACCAGCAATATTGAGCAGAGCCACTCCACTGTTGACCATGTTGGGGTCTTGGACCACTCCGAGCAGCACCACAGTCAGCAGTTCACCTGATCAGAAACGACACAAAACCACCACAGGATAAACTTCTTAAAGGATGGAGACAGGTTAGATCTAAGACGCTGATATACTGATGTTTGAGAAACATTTGACTAGAATCCATCCCTGTCAAAGTTTTGGTAGCAAAAGCATGTCTGGGTTTAGAGGCACTATATCATGGAGATATACAAAGTAACAAGTTCCTTATTGTGTAATATTATGGATAAAATTAAGATAAGATTTTCTTAATTGTCATTGTACAGGACAAGTACAACAAAATGTATCCTCTGGATTTGACCCATCCTACACAACACTAGCAGCAGTCAGTGTCCACTCCAGGGACCAACTTCCTTTTTTGATGGTGCCTTGGGTACTTGCTAGGGAGCCCCCCCCCCCCTCCCCCTTATTCTTGTTTCAGCAGCTCACCTACAAGATGAGGTACCAGGACCACAGCAGAGAAACACAGGAAGCGTATGCTGTCCGGATGCATCCCCACCGTCCTGACGGGGGCCAGGGAGGGAGCCAAAGATCCAGAGAAGAGACAACGGAACAGTGAGTGAGCCAACACACAGGTGGAGAGGGGAGGGGCCAACACACAGGTGGAGAGGGGAGGGGCCAACACACAGGTGGAGAGGGGAGGGGCCAAAACACAGGTGGAGAGGGGAGGTACAGTGAGTGAGCCAACACACAGGTGGAGAGGGGAGGGGCCAACACAGGTGGAAATGGGAGGTACAGTGAGTGAGCCAACACACAGGTGGAGAGGGGAGGGGCCAAGTAGAGAAAATGTGAGCCATTAGTTCAGTGAGGGCAGCTGAATATGCAGATGAACCACACTCACAAACATGACACTAGGGCTGCAACTAATGATCATTTTTATTATCAATTAATCTGTAGATTATTTTCTTGACTAATCGATTAGTTGTTCAGTCTATAGAATGTCACAAAATGGTGAAAAATGTCAATCACGTTTTCCACAAAACCCAATATGACATCCTCAAATGAGCAACAGCAACAGTCCCAAAGATAATCAGTTTACTGTCATAGAAGACTAGAGAAGCCAGAAAATATTTACATTTAATAAGCTGGAATGCGATCATTTTAGGATTTGTTTCTTAAAAAATTGTCAAAACGATTAAGCGATTAATTAACTAATCGTTACAGCTCTAATATGAGCCCTCACGACAAATGCGCGCGCGCACACACACACACACACACACACACACACACACACACACGCACACACACACTCAGACACACACACGTCTGTCTACCCACC
The DNA here is from genome assembly GCF_964638095.1 of Poromitra crassiceps. Classification (NCBI taxonomy): domain Eukaryota; kingdom Metazoa; phylum Chordata; class Actinopteri; order Beryciformes; family Melamphaidae; genus Poromitra; species Poromitra crassiceps. Next base: position 15,331,085 of record NC_139647.1, read on the forward strand.
AGTAAATGAAGGAGGCGAAGATGAAGACACTAATGATGCTGAAGGGCAGGATGTGGAAGATGTAAGCCAGGAACATTTGCCATTTACTGTACAGACCATCCTGACTCTCCTGATCACTGATGGCACGCAACGCCGGGACTACACACACACGCGCACACACACACACACACACACACACACACACACACACACACACACACACACACACACACACACACACACATGCACACACACGCACACACGCACACACACACACACACACGCACACACACACACGACTAGTAAGACATTGTGAATGGGAGAGAGGACGAGAGTTGGAAATAGATTTGGAAAGTACTGCTGCATATGAAAAAGAAAATCAAAAAATCAAAGGCAAAAATAAGAGATGATAGTCAGAGAAGCCTATCACATATGATGCTGCAAAACAGGATCACATTGGGATGGCAAAGAGTAGAAAACACATAAATTGTGTAAAGTAATATTTAGTGAGTAGAATTGTACTCGATTGGGAAGCCAGCTCATTGTCATATCTCATTCCCCCCCCCCATAAGATTCAGGTTGGTATAATAGCCCCCGTCCTTATCTGTGGATGTTTGGGTGCTTATGGAGTGTTGTAACTGCTTTTCAACTCTAGTGTAAATTCCACTTAGCCCAGTGCTTTATCACAAGCCTCATGCTCACTATCTACTGCTGCTGTGATAGCCAGAGCTATCTTAGCTTTAAAGCTAGCCCTAAAGCACAAGGAAGGCAGTAAAGTAGGTGAAAATGCCACCCGGTTACTTGGCTGTAGATAGGCAAAGCAGGAAATCTCTCTCTCTCTCATAAATAGAGAGAGAGAGAGAGAGAGTATAGGTTTGTAGGTGAAAGGGAGCTTGGGTTCATTGAACTCTAAACGGAGTCAACATCAGTCATCGACGATGTAACGTTACTCAGATATGATGTAACTATACTGGAATATGGCAACTCGTATACTATAAACATGTTTGATGGAATGCCACACAGCTGAACATCTGATTTGTGTTTCTCCTTTAGCCTTTGGCTGTGATCTGTGCTGTTATAAAGTAGTACAGTACTGTATAAAGCAGAGAGACTCTTCAGAGACCATGACCTGGGTTTGGAGGCTAGTGCTCAGCTGTCAATGTTACCATTTCCATCAGTTGGGCTTATTCACTAAAAGGTGAATGGTCTTAGCAGCGTACACAAGTAAGTTCATATCTGAATGCTGAAATTAAGCAATGCTCCTCTATGAAGGTATTAGGGTTGTCAAAAGTATCCAAAGTATCGATAAAAGTCAATACTAAAAATTTGAAACGGATACAATACTCATTTGCAACAGGTATCGATAGTATCGATAAGTATCAATACTAAAAGTTTGAAACGGATACAATACTCATTTGCAACTGAAAAATCAAACATACCACTGATTTCTCCCTCCCTGTCATTGGTGGGTATCTTTTGCTTAAACAAGTTCAAAGTACTCTGATAGGCTGATGACTAGAGCAGGGGTAATCTGCTGTGTTATGATAGGCTGATGACTAGAGCAGGTGTGATCTGCTGTGTTCTGATAGGCTGATGACTAGAGCAGGTGTAATCTGCTGTGTAAGGTCAAAGTTTTTAATGAGTTTTATCAGGCCGAGATGATGGAGAAGCGTGCATCTGTCCGTCCATCTGTCTTTGTTTATTTGTTATGCCTCTTGATGTGTTGTCATCCCGCCGCGTGGTATCGAAAATGGTATCGAGTATCGATATTTTCCTGGGTATCGGTATTGAAGTAGAAATTCTAGTATTGTAACATCCCTAGAAGGTATCACTTTGAAGTTACATTTATGAAGGTCTCACTTATAAGTGACATTGATGGAAAAGACTCACAGAGAGCCACAGCGTTCAGCATGCCAGTGTAGGGCGAGGCACCGACACACTGATAGATGATGCCGATGCGGTCCTGCACCGCCCCCTTGGTGACATCATCGTCTAGACGCATGACGAAGAAGGCGACAAAGAGACCGTAGATCAGGTTCTGGGACAGGCGCATCAGAACACCCATCCTGTCTCTGGACAGGTTCCGTACCGTCCGCCTGCACACAGAATACACGCACGCACACACGCACGCACGCACGCACATACACACACACACACACACACACACACACACACACACACACACACACACACACACACACACACACACACAGGCAACAGTCAACCCTGCTAACAGGCTTTTCAGATGGAAACAAGCTGTATAACAGAATCGGAAGAAGAAAAAGAAAGGAGTGGGGAAAAATGGTTGAATACTGAGCCATAGACTATTGTAGAGCTGCCTAATGTCCCGCCATAACCACCATTATAATATATGAACCATAAGCAGGTATGCTAATGAGGTCATTTATTAATGCATTATCTTGGAGTTATAGTAATTTAATGAAAAGCAGTTTTTAATCTCGGAGTGACCTGTGATGTACTGTAAGTATGACGTTTCTGCCATGTGTTGTGTAATAGAGTTATTATGTTCACAAGAGTGAGTCTATACACAGACTAGTCTCTCAAGACAGAAACGTTACGTCTGTACTTCGGCAGGTCTCAGAATTGGTCAAACAATGAGGCAGGATATACCCGGTCAAAATAAGGCGGGTATCCAATTACCTGCCTCGGTTATGTTTCTGAGTGTCGTGATTGGTTGAATACCATCAAACTTCCTTCCAGTCTGAAACATTGTTTTTGTTTTGTGTGGAAGATGATAACTTCCACAGACTGAAATACAGACTGCCTCTGGAGCATTCAAAGATTGTGGAAGAGAGAGAGTGACTTGAGAGACTATACATATAGACAGTGCCAGGATATAAAAATGGCTGACTGGGTCAGCACTGACCTGAGCAGAACTCCCAGTTTGGCTGCCCCGCTGGGCGACTCTTTGCTCTTGAAGGGGATGGCTGGTTTGTCGGAACGCTGCAGGCTCTGCTCCATTTTACCCAGCATGCTCTGGGACATGGCAGAGCCCTGATAGGATGAGGTGATGTCATGCATGCGACTGAATGTGGCCGCCTCCCTCTCACTGCTGCGTGTGTCCACCGAAGTGAAGTCAACTGTCAATCATACCAACAACTGTCAGCAGGGAGAACCGTGAACCCCGTTTTTGCTCACTAATTGTAGGTGTCAGCTAATTGACCTTTCATAAGTCCCGCCCCTTTTTCGGAAATCGGCGCCACGCTGGATGCAGGATAGATGCAGCCAGGGTAGATACAGGATAGATGCAGGGTAGATACAGGACAGATGCAGGGTAGATGCAGGACAGATGCAGGGTAGATACAGGACAGATGCAGGGTAGATACAGGACAGATGCAGGGTAGATACAGGACAGATGCAGGGTAGATACAGGACAGATGCAGGGTAGATACAGGACAGATGCAGGGTAGATACAGGACAGATGCAGGGTAGATACAGGACAGATGCAGGGTAGATACAGGACAGATGCAGGGTAGATACAGGACAGATGCAGGGTAGATACAGGACAGATGCAGGGTAGATACAGGACAGATGCAGGATAGATACAGGACAGATGCAGGGTAGATACAGGACAGATGCAGGATAGATGCAGGACAGATGCAGGATAGATACAGGATAGATACAGGACAGATGCAGGATAGATGCAGGACAGATGCAGGGTAGATACAGGACAGATGCAGGGTAGATACAGGACAGATGCAGGGTAGATACAGGATAGATACAGGACAGATGCAGGATAGATGCAGGACAGATGCAGGATAGATACAGGATAGATACAGGACAGATGCAGGATAGATGCAGGACAGATGCAGGGTAGATACAGGACAGATGCAGGGTAGATACAGGACAGATGCAGGGTAGATACAGGGTAGATACAGGACAGATGCAGGATAGATGCAGGACAGATGCAGGATAGATGCAGGACAGATGCAGGGTAGATACAGGACAGATGCAGGGTAGATACAGGGTAGATACAGGACAGATGCAGGGTAGATACAGGACAGATGCAGGGTAGATACAGGACAGATGCAGGGTAGATACAGGACAGATGCAGGGTAGATACAGGACAGATGCAGGGTAGATACAGGACAGATGCAGGGTAGATACAGGACAGATGCAGGGTAGATACAGGACAGATGCAGGATAGATGCAGGACAGATGCAGGATAGATACAGGATAGATACAGGACAGATGCAGGATAGATGCAGGACAGATGCAGGATAGATACAGGATAGATGCAGGATAGATACAGGATAGATGCAGGACAGATGCAGGATAGATGCAGGACAGATGCAGGGTAGATACAGGACAGATGCACGGTAGATACAGGACAGATGCACGGTAGATGCAGGGTAGATACAGGATAGATGCAGGATATATACAGGGTAACCCTTGACAATACATCGCATAACACATACAGTACCATAGATGTCAAAGGGGTTGCAGTACTCTGGACACTCGTATCCACACTGGCTGAAGAAGTCCACCATCTCCCCTGGCTGCCCACAGAACACCAGCTCTCCACAGCTCATTATGGCTATCCTACTGAACACCTGGTAGACGGACACCCACACCCACACACAGTTTAATTTGATCAACCAATAGCTATAAGTTACTGCAACACATGATCTTCTGTCTTTGTAACACATTTAGTTTTAGGTTTAATGCCACCAATTATTGGCCAATAGCCATAAACGGGACCACGAGACACTAGCTTTGAATGTACACACTACAGTTACAGTATGTCACTTTTAAATGCGGTTTGATTCCGTTGTTGACTCTTTCTGCTGCCCTCTCTCACGCACCCTGAAGAGCTCGGAGCGTGGTTGGTGGATGGTTACTATGACGATGCGGTCCCTCCTGGCCAGCTCCGCCAGCAGCACCACAATCTGATTGGCGGTCATGCTGTCCAGCCCCGTGGTCGGCTCGTCCAGTAGGATCACCCCTGCAACGATGACATCACGATGACATCATCATGCTCAGGCAGGTTAGTCACACATCAGAAAATATTGAGAACACAGGGTGGACACCACAAAGTTTTTCTTTTTTTGCTTTAAACTTTTAAAAGGTTTAATGTACTTTTATTAAGTGGCACAGGCAGGCCTCTCAGCGGGGCCAACTTAACTTGTTAAGATAAGTGAGTTCTTTTTTTTTGTTAATTACTCTAATTAGGACAATTAAAAGATTGCCTCTTTGCATTATGAAAGTAGAGTGGAATTAGCAGATGCTTTAATTGTGAGATTAATTCATTTCCTGGTTGATTGGAGAGGCAGCAAATGGGAACTCCTCATTACTGTGTGTGTGTGTGTGTGTGTGTGTGTGTGTGTGTGTGTGTGTGTGTGTGTGTGTGTGTGTGTGGCCAGTCTAATCCTGAATGAGGACGGAGACCCTTCAACCTCCCTGGGGGACCAAAGAACTGATAAACTACACCTGGGTTGTGCACGCATGCGCACGCACACGCACACACACAGATGAGGGGGGGGGGGTCTCTGCTTATCCCTGGGTGGTGTTGATAACCCTGCCTTTCATTACCCTTCTCCATCTCTCCTCCCCTCATCTCTTTTCTCCTCTGTCCATTCCTGATTCCATTCTTACTCCGTAGTTCCCTTTGTTTTCTACCCGTGTGGACTTTTAAAACTCTTTGGGGAGACATTCAGACATAGTCAACTTTTTCCTGGATGTCACAGACATTGTCAGTCTTACCTGTCCTGTTGCTTTCATATTTCTTCCTACAGTATATCGACCAAATATTTCTGAATGCAATAGTCTGAATGTGCAAAACACTAGGGACATCTTTTTGATATTGAGTGGCATTCATTTGATACCAACAACATATAACTCACTGGGGTCCTGAAGTAGCTGCATGGCGATGGAGACCCTCCTCCTCTCCCCCCCAGAGATCCCAGGGAACACACGACCTCCAATGACACTGCGGGCCACGTGAGTGAGACTCAGCTCCGCCATCACCGCCGACACCTGCACACGAGTCAAGACAGAAACGACTAGGAGCAGGTCATCACCGCCGACACCTGCACACGAGTCAAGACAGAAACGACTAGGAGCAGGTCATCACCGCCGACACCTGCACACGAGTCAAGAAAGAAACGACTAGGAGCAGGTCATCACCGCCGACACCTGCACACGAGTCAAGACAGAAACGACTAGGAACAGGTCATCACCGCCGACACCTGCACACGAGTCAAGACAGAAAGGACTAGGAACAGGTGAGCTGGCAAGGGGGCGGGGCTCCTACACTCAGATCTCTTACTTGAAAGCACTAAGTTGGTACAGTAGCTAGTTTTACTCGGTGCACATGGTCATTAAATAGAAGTCCAAAATGTGATAACAATACACCTACAGTATATCTAGGTAATAGGGAAGTCATAAACTATCATTGCTGAGTTTGCAAATCAGCGACATGCGTAATAAATGCACAAGGCTAAAAATGTCAGACTTGTTTTGGAAAGCTTGTAATGTGCACTCATCCTAGTGATCCAAAGTGTGTATGAAGCAGTTGAAGGGTCTAGTCTTGATCTACAGACAGAGAGGTTTATCAGAACCCATCGTGTCACTCAGGGTCACACCTTCTTCTTGATGGCTTGGGCTGAGTGTCTCCTCAGGGCCAGCTGGGCCGTGTAGGTCAGAGTCTCCTCCACCGTCAGATAGCTCAACAAGTTATCACTCTGAGAGAGAAGAGGCACACAAATACAAAAGGCATGGTTTAATCTCATGGGTCTTTCATACTCTCTCTCTTCACACCAGTGCTGTCAACACAACGCAGGTTACATGAGTATGTCAACCCCCCCCCCCCCCCCCCCCCCCCACTGTAACACCCCCCCCCCCACACACACACACACACACACTGTAACATCTCCCCCCCACACACGCCCACTGTAACACCCCCCCCCCCCCACACACACACACACACACACTGTACCATCTCCCCCCCACACACAACCACTGTAACCCCCCCCCCACACACACACTGTAACATCTCCCCCCACCCCACACACACACACACACACTGTATCATCTCCCCCCCACACACACCCACTGTAACATCCCCCCCACCCACACACACCCACTGTAACATCTCCCCCTCACACCCCCCCCCCACACACACACACACTTGTAACACCCCCCCCCCCCACACACACACACTGTAACATCTCCCCCCCCACACACACACACACACACACCCCCACTGTAACATCTCCCTCCCACACACACACACACTTGTAACATCCCTCCCCCCCCCACACACACACACACTGTAACACCCCCCCCCCCCACACACACACACACACACACACTGTAACATCTCCCCCCTCCACACACACACACACACACACACACACACACCCCCACTGTAACATCTCCCCCCCCCCAACACACACACACACACACACACTTGTAACATCTCCCCCCCCACACACACACACACACACACTGTAACATCCCCCCCCAACACACACACACACACACACACACACACACACACACTTGTAACATCTCCCCCCCCCCCACACACACACACACACCCACTGTAACATCTCCCCCCCCAACACACACACACACACTTGTAACATCTCCCCCCCCCCCCCACACACACACACACCCACTGTAACATCTCCCTCCCAAACACACACACACTTGTAACATCTCCCCGCCCCCCCCCCACACACACACTGTAACATCCCCCCCCCCCCCCCCACACACACACCCCCACGGTAACATCTCCCTCCCACACACACACACACATTTGTTTGAACCCGCTGAACCTGCTGCCTGCCTCAATTAACACGTGGCGCCTCAATATCCCACTTCTCCTTAGTCTCTCCTCCGAATGACTTTAATATCAGCTGCTCATATCACCTCCTCATCTGCAGCTTAGCGAGGGAAGTTAATGACAAGGCTTATAGAGAGCAGAGAGAGAGATGGAGGGGAGGGGGGGCTGGCTTTAGAGAGCACAGAGAGAGATGGAGGGGAGGGGAGGGGGGGCTGGCTTAGAGAGCAGAGAGAGAGATGGAGGGGAGGGGGGGCTGGTTTAGAGAGCAGAGAGAGAGAGGGAGGGAGGGGAGGGGGGGGTGCTATCAGCTAGAAAGGAGAGGTGATTTGAAAGGAAACAGGGCAGGTTTAAATCCAGTGTTTTTAATTCAGGCTTTGGATACACTTGAGCACCTCTCATTGAGAGATTAAGTATATGAGGAGGCTATCAAGGGTCTCCAGTTAATTTCATACAGTGGCCGGGGCAACCTTTTCCCTACTTTTTGCAAAGTGTGTGTGTGTGTGTGTGTGTGTGTGTGTGTGTGTGTGTGTGTGTGTGTGTGTGTGTGTGTGTGTGTGTGTGTGTGTGTGTGTGTGTGTGTGTGTGTGTGTGTGTGTGTGCGTGCGTGCGTGCGTGCGTGCATATGTATGTGTGCGTATGTGTGTGTGTGTGTGTGTGCGTGCGTGTGCGTGTGTATGTGTGTGTGTGCGCCACGCACATATGCGCTCAAGGTCAAGGTTTCATATTTATGGCGGCTAATATCACCTCAAGTAACCTTCGTTACAGACACACTCTGGCTGTGTGTCTGCAGTGCAGCCACTCACATGTTACAGGTCAAAGATTAACCTGGTGTCAAGATAATGTGTGATGGGAACACGTGCCAAGGAACAAAGTGGTTGTATGTGATTTGTTGCATACTAGTGTCAAACCTCTGTTCAATCTCTCTGTTCCCAATATATTATTGAACCCATTGATACCTGATGCAGCATTTGTGTGTGTATCCCTTTAAGACGCGGTTCGTGGTCTTAAAGGGATACACACACAAATGAGGGATATACACGCAAATGCTGCATCAGGTGTCAATGGGTTAACCGTGTGACTGTGAAACCGTATTATTGCCAGTGAGGTGACCAGAGAGGGGCTTTATCTTTACAATCTGCTGCACTTTTTATTCCAGCCTGGATGAGACATTGAAATCTGCTGGAGTCTCACCATCTTCTGCTGGAGTCTCACCATCTTCGCAAAGTCACAGCTAGTCTCTACATGCAAAGTTGTCTTTTGTTTTTCATAGTCTTGTCCACAGGCAAGTGCTGATGGTCCTCAGTGGTTCTCAAACTTTTTCCACCTCAAAGACCCCTAAACTGACACAAATCTGACACGATAAGATTTTGTCCCAGCTGTCCCCCATCTGATAAGATTTCTTTGCTTTTAGATGTTTTGCTACAGAAAATGTATGAAAGCCATGACCAAAATAGTCACACCTCCTGTCATTGTGTTACTTCCAAATGGAAATAGTGAAATTAAACTATCCCTCTTTTTGTTGGGGACCCCTGGAACCCCCTCAAGGAGCCCACTTTGAGAACCACTGCTTTACATGATGGAACCCCCTCAAGGACTCCACTTTGAGAACCACTGCTTTACATGATGGAACCCCCTTAAGAACCCCACTTTGAGAACCACTGCTTTACATGATGGAACCCCCTCAAGGACTCCACTTTGAGAACCACTGCTTTACATGATGGAACCCCCTCAAGGACTCCACTTTGAGAACCACTGCTTTACATGATGGAACCCCCTCAAGGAGCCCACTTTGAGAACCACTGCTTTACATGATGGAACCCCCTTAAGAACCCCACTTTGAGAACCACTGCTTTACATGATGGGCCGATGGAAGAGATCAGCCAAACAAAATGCAGTGGAAGCAGTGTGAACTGCACCTCATTTTGTCCCCTTGACAATAGCAATTTAATTGTAAGATAATGGTTTGTCAAGAGTGCAATGTTTTGGAATCCATAAGTAATTTTCCAGGCCTCAACATAGAAGTGATTTTGGAGTGAGCACATTGAGGCCATACTGAAGCCATACATCATTGATTGTGTGTGTGTGTGTGTGTGTGTGTGTGTGTGTGTGTGTGTGTGTGTGTGTGTGTGTGTCACCTGCAGCACGTAGGAGAAGCAGTCCTGAAACTCTTCCCTCTTCAGTTTCCTGCCGTTCATGAAGACCTCTCCCAGCAGCGTGCCAGACTTTCCAATCCTCCCTGAGATGGCGTCCAGCAGCGTGGTCTTCCCCGAACCTTTAACGCACGCACACAAACAGTAACACAACAATCAATCAATGAACTAACAGAATCATAGGCTATGACAATTGAATCATTCAGATAAGGAACTATATGAGAGCAATTTACAGTCAATCATTATCATTGATTGCACATTCATAAAAATGATTTTTTTAGGGGGGCATGGTGGTGCAGTGGTAAGCGCTGTCGCCTCACAGCTAGAAGGTCGTGGGTTCGATTCCCACCTGGGACACTGTGAGCACTGAAGGAATGCGTGCCCGTCCGCATGTCCTCGAGTGCCCACCGCCCGGGTGGGGTCGTCAAAAGGGCATTTCTGTGTGGAGTTTGCATGTTCTCCCCGTGCCCCCTGGGGGTTTCCCTCATATAGGGACCCCACACTAAAAACATGCAATATCCTGGTTGCTGATGTGGTGCCTCCTCTGGTCGTTAGGGGCGCCTGTTCGGAGGGAGGGGAACTCGTTGGAATAGCGTGATCCTCCCACGTGCTATGTCCTACCATTGAAGCTTCCTCTGTCAGGTGAAAAGAAGCGGCTGGCTAACTGCCCATGTCTCGGAGGAAGCATGGAGCCAGTTTCGGCTCTCCCCAGATCGGCAGAGGGTGGAGCAGCAACCAGGATAAATAAATTAAAATTAGCACTAATGGGGGATAAAAATGGGCTAAAAAAATCAGGAAAAAAAAAGAAAAGATTTTGATTGCTTGCAACCTTTTGTTCTGTGGGTGCCAACCTGAATTGCCCAGTATGCCCATGATCTGCCCACTGTCCACGTGGAAGGAGATGTCGTTGAGGATTTGACGGGTCCATCGCTTCCTGTAGGAGGGTAAGTCCCACCATGGACCCACACGCTCACTGGACCACACACGCACACACGCACACACACACGCACGCACGCACACGCGCGCGCGCACACACACACACACACGCGCACACACACACACACGCACAACACAAGACAAGTTATCATGAGCATCCTGAGGATAGAATAGAATTCTCAGAATAGAATCATTACAGTATACTGAGCATTGATACTGAGCATCACTGCAATTCGAAATAGAACTGCTATGATATGCAAATTGTGTCAGTCGGATCAGAACCCAAACCCTGATCCACCCACATCCCCCCAGCCACTATCCCTACAGACCCCATGAATCCAGACTCTCTACGACCTTCTTATCCCTAGCCTCATATCAATAGACCACAATAGATGCCACTATACAGTGCAGTGAATGGCAGTGCAGTGCAGTGTAGAACATCTTACCTGACTGTGTAGGAGAGCTTACCTGACTGTGTAGAACATCTTACCTGACTGTGTAGGACATCTTACCTGACTGTGTAGAACATCTTACCTGACTGTGTAGGAGAGCTTACCTGACTGTGTAGAACATCTTACCTGACTGTGTAGGACATCTCACCTAACTGTGTAGAACATCTTCATCAACCTTTATTTAAAGGTTGATGAAGATCAACCTTACTTGACTTACCTGACTGTGTAGAACATCTTACCTGACTGTGTAGAACATCTTACCTGACTGTGTAGAACATCTTACCTGACTGTGTAGAACATCTTACCTGACTGTGTAGGAGAGCTTACCTCTTACCTGACTGTGTAGGAGATCTTGTTGACACTGAGGCAGCAGGACGGCTCCTCTCCAGCGTCCCTCCACACGTCCTTCTTCACCTCCGAGACAAACTTGAAGGACTCTCTGACCCTGGTCCCGTTCTCCGGCCCCACGGCCCGCATCGAGTAACATCCGTTCATGTCTCCACCGACCTGCTCATCCAAACGGCAAGTATGTGAATGGGTGGACAGGTGTGTGTGTGTGTGTGTGTGTATCCGTGTGTTTGTATAAGGTCCGTCTCGGGTCAAGCCAAATTCTGAGTCCGTTCGCTCATATCCACACCACCCATATAGAGTGTGTAGCTCTAAATATGGACCGGTATGCAGGTACAATCCCTCTGCCGTCAGCCCAAACTCTGCTTCTCTGTGCCCATTCTAAGCTCAGTTCAGCAGTAGTGGTGTTTCTCAGGAACCATAAACACACAGTGCGTTATCTCAGAGAACTTTGATCTGCAGTTGCATGAAGAAGAAAAAAACACACACTGTTAGACTACCTGTCTGTTAGTCTCTCGTCAGTCCTCGCATAGTCCGCTACAACCCGAGAAGGATATGACTTGACAGCAGAGAAAGGACTGAGGATCTGACATGACATGTGCTCGGACGCTCGGGTTATGAGAGCAGAGACCTGCGAGTGGAGACCAGAGGAGTTCTTCAGCTGGACTGGAGTCCAACGGCCAGACGCGGAGAAGAAGAGGAAAACAGTGGAAAGACGAGAGGGAGAAGAAAGGCAGAGGGCTACAGCGAGGACGAGATAGACGCACAGCAGAGGACGAAAAAGGGAGGCGTTGACCTCTTGACCCCGCAAACCTCAACCAGCAACTTGCATCAACATGGGCACAGAGATAGACCCTGGCCTCGATCACACCAACAGCTCCTCGCAGAAGGTCAGTCCATGACATGGGATCATGTCAACATCAGGACAAAAATAGCATGTTACCATTTACTGCGTACAACAACAGTTGCCGTATCTTTTGAAGGCATTCTATTTAGCTGGTGACTTATTTGTGGGGTTAGGTTGTCCAGTGAATAATATACGGTACTTTGTTGAATTTAAATGGCTTTCTTCTGTGGATCCCTTCCACCCTCTGAGGTGACTACAGTATGTGCTCCTACAAGTCCACAAGATGCTGCATTATTGCAGCAAAATACGGCCTGCGGGCCGCCCCGTGTGGCCTGCGATGGAATTGCAATTTTTTATTTTTTATTTTTTTACAGTGCACCTGAACGCAACATGCAACAGTCCAAATGTTCATGTCATTCTGGCCAATACTCCACTTCTGTTATAACATTTCAGTCTGGAATATGGAATATCTTTCAATAATCTTTATGACTAAAAGGCTAAAAGTAATCTCATGTGTAAGAAATGACTGTTCTACAGTCATTTCCTGCGGCCCTGGGGCAAAATGCGGCCTCAGGGCCGGACTCAAAGAGAAACGACCCCCAAAAACTCAATAAACGGCAGAATTATGTTAATAAATCTCATCTGCTACAGCCATTGGATTTGTATCACTATTATATCAGGAGATTAACAAGAAACTTACTTTTTTATTTATTTATTTAATTGAGGTTCATTTAATTGGTGCTCGTTAGATGGCCAAGTGACGGCGATTGTTTCAGTCTCACCCCAGCTGGCACACAACGTCATTAGACGTTGATCTTTGGTTGGATGGAGGTCGTGACGTCCGTGACCATAATCCAATGTCAGTCCAACGTCTAATGTCAACGTCAGGTTGACGGTTAATACTGACGACATCTGACGTTGATATTATGTTGGTTTTAAGTTGTGTTTTTAAATAACCAAAATCCAACGTCTGGTAAACGTTGTAATATTAACATCCACCCAACGTTAAATTCTAACATCATCAGACGTTGATATTTAGTCGATTTTAAGTTGTGTTATAAAGTAACTAAAATCCAACGTCTTCTAAACATCCCAATATTAACGTCATTATAACGTAAAATCCCAACATCATTAGACGTTGAGATTATGTTGATTTTAAGTTGTGTTATAAAGTACCTAAAATCCAACGTCTTCTAAACATCCCAATATTAACGTCAATATAACGTAAAATCCCAACATCATTAGACGTTGATATTATGTTGGTTTCAAGTTGTGTTTTTAAATAACCAAAATCCAACGTCTGTTAAACGTTGTAATATTAACATCCACACAACGTCAAATTCTAACATCATCAGACATTGATATTTAGTCGATTTTAAGTTATGTTATAAAGTAACTAAAATCCAACGTCTTCTAAACATCCCAATATTAACGTCATTATAACGTAAAATCCCAACATCATTAGACGTTGATAATATGTTGGTTTTAAGTTGTGTTTTTAAATAACAAAAATCTAACGTCTGTTAAACGTTGTAATATTAACGTCCCCACAACGTTAAATTCTAACATCATCAGACGTGGATATTTAGTCGATTTTTAGTTATGTTATAAAGTAACTAAAATCCAACGTCTTCTAAACATCCCAATATTAACGTCATTATAACGTAAAATTCCAACATCATTAGACGTTGAGATTATGTTGATTTTAAGTTGTGTTATAAAGTAACTAAAATCCAACGTTTTCTAAACATCCCAATATTAACGTCAATATAACGTAAAATCCCAACATCATTAGACGTTGATATTATGTTGGTTTTAAGTTGTGTTTTTAAATAACAAAAATCTAACGTCTGTTAAACGTTGTAATATTAACGTCCCCACAACGTTAAATTCTAACATCATCAGACGTGGATATTTAGTCGATTTTAAGTTGTGTTTTAAAGAAACTGAAATCCTACGTCTTTAAACGTTCCAATATTAACATCAATATAACGTAAAAACCCAACATCATTAGACGTTTATATTATGTTGGTTTTACATTGTGTTTTTAAGTAACCAAAATCCAACGTCTGGTAAACGTTGTAATGTTACTGTCCACACAACGTTAAATTCTAACATCATCAGACGTTGACATTTAGTCGATTTTAAGTTGTGTTATAAAGAAACTAAAATCCAACGTCTTCTAAACGTTCCAATATTAACGTCAATATAACGTAAAATCCCAACATCATTAGACGTTGATATTTTATTGGTTTTAAGTTGTGTTTTTAATTAACCAAAATCCAACGTCTGTTAAACATTGTAATATTAACATCCACACAACGTTAAATTCGAACATCATCAGACGTTGATATTTAGTCGATTTTAAGTTGTGTTTTAAAGAAACTAAAATCCAACGTCTTCTAAACGTCCCAATATTAACGTCAATATAACATAAAATCCCAACATCATTAGACGTTGAAATTCTGATGGTTTTAAGTTGTGATTTTAAGTAACCAAAAATCCAACGTCTGTTAAACTTTGTAATATTACCGTCCACACAACGTTAAATTAGAACATCATCAGACGTTGATATTTAGTCGATTTTAAGTTGTGTTATAAAGTAACTAAAATCCAACGTCTTCTAAACATCCCAATATTAATGTCAATATAACGTAAAATCCAAACATCATTAGACGTTGAGATTATGTTGATTTTAAGTTGTGTTTTTAAGTAACCAAAATCCAACGTTTGTTAAACGTTTTAACATTAACGTCCACATAACGTTAAATTCTAACATCATTAGACGTTGATATTTAGTTGATTTTAAGTTGTGTTTTAAAGAAACTAAAATCCAACGTCTTCTAAACGTCCCAGTATTAACGTCAATATAACGTAAAATCCCAACATCATTAGACGTTCATATTTTGTTGGTTTTAAGATATGTTTTTAAGTAACCAAAATCCTACGTTTGTTAAACATTGCAATATTAACGTCCACACAACGTTAAATTCTAACATCATCAGACGTTGATATTTAGTCGATTTTAAGTTGTGTTATAAAGTAACTGAAATCCAACGTCTGTTAAACGTAGTAATATTACCGTCCACACAACGTTAAATTCTAACATCATCAGACGTTGATATTTAGTCGATTTTAAGTTGTGTTATAAAGTAACTAAAATCCAACGTCTTCTAAACATCCCAATATAAATGTCAATATAACGTAAAATCCCAACATCATTAGACGTTGAGATTATGTTGATTTTAAGCTGTGTTGTTAAGTAACCAAAATCCAACGTTTGTTAAATGTTTTAACATTAACGTCCACATAACGTTAAATTCTAACATCATTAGACGTTGATATATAGTTGGTTTTAAGTTGTGTTTTAAAGAAACTAAAATCCAACGTCTTCTAAACGTCCCAGTATTAACGTCAATATAACGTAAAATCCCAACATCATTAGACATTTATATTTTGTTGGTTTTAAAATATGTTTTTAAGTAACCACAATCCTACGTCTGTTAAACATTGCAATATTAACGTCCACACAACGTTAAATTCTAACATCATCAGACGTTGATATTTAGTCGATTTTAAGTTGTGTTATAAAATAACTAAAATCCAACGTCTTCTAAACATCCCAATGTTAATGTCAATATGACGTAAAATCCAAACATCATGAGATGTTGAGATTATGTTGATTTTATGTTGTGTTGTTAAGTAACCAAAATCCAACGTTTGTTAAAGGGCCCATATTTTGCTAATATAATGTATTATTATTTTATTGTTGGCCTCCAGTAGAGTAACTTATTGCATCAGTCATAGTTTAAAAAACTCATTGTTTATCTTGTACTGGCTCTCACTGCCCCCTTCAGTTCACCCTCTGTCTGAAACGCTCTGTTTTTAGGTCCTGTCCCTGAACCCCCACCCTCCGGAAAATACTCCAGGTGGGCAGCGCGAGGAGTTTTTGCGTTTGCAAACTTCTGCCCAGAGAGCTATCGCTGTAGAAGCGAGACTGTCTGTCTGTCTGACTATCTATCTATCTATCTATCTATCTATCTATCTATCTATAGATAGATAGATAGATAGATAGATAGATAGATAGTCATGCATAACAGAAACAGACAGGCGATATCTGCTATGGCTACTAAATTTGGTAGTTGTAAAACAATTATATCAACGAGCAACTGATTGTCAAAACGAATTTGACCATCGATGAAAAACGTGACTTGGACATAAAGCAAGCTATCAATTGATTTATCAACATCCCCCTAGCTATCTACAGCTCCGCTAGGCCGGGCTGCACCCGGACATTTCCTTCAGTGGCTGGCCAAGCAGGGATTCTATTACCACGGCCTGCCATAACGTTACACCGGGAGCTTCACACTAGCTAATGTAGCTAGTTAGCTAACTTCCCAAATGCTTGTGACTATAGTGTGCCTCTCCTAGCAAAGGCTACACGGACCAAACCAAAATGAGGAATTGGAGAAGTCAGCAAGTTGGACTAACGTTACAAGTTCTGAAAATATGTGCCTTTCGTCATTCATCGGTTGTTCATGTCTATAAGGCAGCTGTGCTGCTAGGCTAAATAGCAAGTGCTAACGTTACCCAGCCGGTAAGTAACGTTAGCGCTTCCTAGCAGCACATTGGACCAATGCTGGAATGAGACACATATTTTCAGAACTTACCACTTCAGTCCTACATCCTGGCTCACTTCCATGTCGTCTCCTTGTTTTTGCGGTCTGGAATCCGTTATTCCATGAGACTACTACTGTTGTGTTAGTCCCAGACAGCCAGGCTAGAGAGAGCCTGGTGAGTGGTGACGCCGCCGCGGGTTACTGAAACACAGAACAGGGAAGAGAGGGGAAGGGTGGGAGCTAGCGTGCGCGCGCTGCGCGCCGGCCGGCGGCAACGCTTTGTTGCCAGGGTAACAAGTCCTTACTGACGTCACAAAAATTATGGTTCTCGCACAAAATCGCCATAAATCCATGTCATCTCGTCTACGAGAGTTCATAGGCGCGAGGGGTGGTTCATGGGGGTAACATTAAAACACTTTCACATATTTATTTGAAGCTTAGCCCATGTTTAATATGACCATCCAAGATTGTAACAACATATATATGATACAAAATTAAGAAATGCATAATATGGCCCCTTTAAACGTTTTAACATTAACGTCCACACAATGTTAAATTCTAATATCATTAGACATTGATATTTAGTTGATTTTAAGTTGTGTTGTAAAGGCTCTCTGCATGCGATAGGTCTGCTCTGGGCAAATTGCCGGCGAGACGATGAGGGAGACGGCCGCCCTGTGAAGCATCTGGGGCTCCTGCCTCACCGTCCGCAAAGGCATGTCCTCTGGCTGGCCTGTAAGGGCCAGCTGCTGTGCTGCTGGGTGTAGGAGCACGGTCCACTCTGAGCGGTCGTCCATTATGGCGTATGTGTCCAGCCTCTGGTCCCCATGTTGGGTCACCACTTTGCAGACCTTACGGAGGGCATGACGGTTTCCCCATGGAGGTTTCCCAGTGTAGTCCCCCCCCCCCCCCCCCCCCCCCCCCGGTTCCCCCTGGGGGAGCAGGGTGGCTTGATCCGTCAGGGGGAGCCGGGTGGCCGCTTCTTTCTGGGGGAACGGGCTTGGGGCCCGTTCTTGGCTTCCTCTGCTCGGACTTCTTGGCATCCCTAGAGGCCTTGGCTGGAGTTGTCTCCATGAGCCCGGGCAGGGCCAGGAGGTGAATTCCGGGAATAGGTAATCGTGATGGCTGGTCCCGCCCTCTGGGGGGGTCCCAGCTGTCGTGTCCGGCTATCTTGTGGGAATGGTTGACGCCGGCCGGCTGACTGTGCCCCGTGCTGTTGGTCCCAACGTTCGCCATGCCTACCTGAGTGTGGTGTATCCCAGTGGCGGGCTCGGCGGAGCCGTGCCCGTTGCACTCTATTGCATGCTCAGGGTCGGCGACCTTTGTTGGCGGATGTGTCCTGGGTGCGGGTGTTGGTGGCATTGGCAATGGCCGTTGCCCTTGTCTGGGCAGTGGAACCGGGGGTTGCGTAGTTTGGGTCATTGGCTCTGGGGCTGCCGTGCTGACCTGACCCTGGTCGTGGGAGGTGCGAGGCACGGGTGAAATGTTGAGCCGGGGTGCCTTGCCTTGTGTGAAGTGTGAAGTTGCCGGATCTTAGGTAAGGGCTCACGGGCAGTGGTCGATTAGAACCACAGAGATGTCTTTTCAGGCTTTAATGAAATATCAGGCAGATAGGAGCAAGGCAGAAGCCACGTATAGAGCTTACAGATTGCAGAAAGGGGAATAGGACCAAGAAGCATATCATAACAGAACAACACCTTTTTATACCCCCCCACATTCGGGGTATGACACCGTTGGTGATGTCACAACGTCCGGGGAGGTATGACATCATCGGTGACCTCATAAAGTCACGTCTGCCATCACAGTCAGCCTAGACCGTCTGCCATCGCTGATGACCTCACAGGTGAACTCTGACATCATCATCGCTGATGTCACGGCGGTGTCATCATCATTACGTCGTTGGCTCTGGAGCTGCCGTGCTGACCTGACCCCGGTCATGGGAGGTGCGAGGCACGGGTGAAATGTTGAGCCGGGGTGCGGGCACCGGTGAAGTGGGTGGCGCCCTCCGGGGTGCTAACCCTGAGGCCGGGACGCACGCCTGCCTCTGGTCTTGGGAGGCGGGAGGCACAGGTGGAACTGCCTGCTAGCCTGAGTCGTTTTTGAGATATAAGCTTTTACATATTACATGATAAAGCATGCGCGGTGTACACCAACATATGCAGGGTGAACACGGCTGTTTCTCAAGAGAGGTGAGGGCTAGAAGGCTGATCTTTTGGTATGTTTGTGGCACCCCCTGCTACTCTACGACCACCAAGTGTCAGCCTTCTAGCCCACACACAGCCCGCCCACATGCCACCAGGGCTACTTACTATCTAAATTGATCTCAGAAGGGTGGGGGGTGACGCCCCTTGGCCTCGCCCACTTCCATTTAAGGTTATCATTGTAGTTCAGGACCTCCGGCTGAACAGACGTGCAAAGAATTTAGTCATTCTATCCATCCGTTGCAATGCTATGGCAAATTAGCTGTTCCCCGGCCTTCTGAGCGACCCTGATTGGCTCTCATCTTGGCATGGCTTAACGGAATGAGGCGATATTCGCTACACTAGTTCAATACCTCCAGCTGAACACACGTGCAAAAAATTTAGTCATTCTATCTATCCGTTGCAATGCTATGGCAAATTAGCTGTTCCCCGGCCTTCTGAGCGACCCTGATTGGCTCTCATCTTGGCATGGCTTAACGGAATGAGGCGATATTTGCTACACTAGTTCAGGACCTCCGGCTGAACACACGTGCAAAAAATTTAGTCATTCTTTCCATCCGCTGCAATGTTATGGCAAATTAGCTGTTCCCCAGCCTTCTGAGCGACCCTGATTGGCTCTCATCTTGGCATGGCTTAACGGAATGAGGCGATATTCGCTACACTAGTTCAGGACCTTCGGCTGAGCACACGTGCAAAAAATTTAGTCATTCTATCCATCCGCTGCAATGTTATTGCAAATTAGCTGTTCCCCGGCCTTCTGAGCGACCCTGATTGGCTCTCATCTTGGCATGGCTTAACGGAATGAGGCGATATTCGCTACACCAGTTCAGGACCTCCGGCTGAACACACGTGCAAAAATTTTAGTCATTCTATCCATCCGCTGCAATGTTATGGCAAATTAGCTGTTCCCCGGCCTTCTGAGCGACCCTGATTGGCTCTCATCTTGGCATGGCTTAACGGAATGAGGCGATATTCGCTACACTAGTTCAGGACCTCCGGCTGAACACACGTGCAAAAAATTTAGTCATACTCTCCATCCGCTGCAATGTTATGGCAAATTAGCTGTTCCCCGGCCTTCTGAGCGACCCTGATTGGCTCTCATCTTGGCATGGCTTAACGGAATGAAGCGATATTCGCTACACCAGTTCAGGACCTCCGGCTGAACACACGTGCAAAAAATTTAGTCATTCTATCCATCCGCTGCAATGTTATGGCAAATTAGCTGTTCCCCGGCCTTCTGAGCGACCCTGATTGGCTCTCATCTTGTCATGGCTTAACGGAATGAGGCGATATTCGCTACACTAGTTCAAGACCTCCAGCTGAACACACGTGCAAAAAATTTAGTCATACTCTCCATCCGCTGCAATGTTATGGCAAATTAGCTGTTCCCCAGCCTTCTGAGCGACCCTGATTGGCTCTCATCTTGGCATGGCTTAACGGAATGAGGCGATATTCTCTACACTAGTTCAGGACCTCCCCCTGAACACACGTGCAAAAAATTTAGTCATTCTATCCATCCGTTGCAATGCTATGGCAAATTAGCTGTTCCCCGGCCTTCTGAGCGACCCTGATTGGCTCTCATCTTGTGCATCTAGTCTTGTAGCGAAGCTTGTGGGCTTGCCTCGTGAAGTGTGCTGGATCGAAGTTGAGGGCTCACGGGCAGTGGTCGATCAGAACCACAGAGATGTCGGTCCTCGGATGCGGTTGAAGGAATACCACTCGTGACCTGGCTGGTTGTAGGCAGTCGGTCACCAGGGCCTGGCTGGTTGTAAGACAGCCAGGGTTCAGCTCGGGTTCGGATTTGGTCGTGGTAAGGGTAGACATTATGAAGTAGAAAATAAGTATATAAGAAGTAAGTATACCGGATACAGCGTCACAGAACACCTTGTATATATATGTTATGTCTGACATCGCCGATGACCTCACAGGTGAACTCTATGCTATGACATCATCGGTGACCCCGTAAAGTCCCGTCTGCCATCTCAGTCAGCCTAGACCGCCTGACGTCGCCGATGACCTCACAGGTGACCTCTGACGTCATCATTGATGATGTCACGGCAGTGTCATCGTCATTACGTCATTGGCGCGCCGGTTCGCGAGCATCGACTGCCCCAAGAACAGGCCTAACGGTGGGCCATTATGGACCCTTTTCTACAAGTCTATTGAGGGTAATCTTCAGCCACATCAATCACATGGTTTCCTCCCGGTGTGCAGGGACCATATTTTCCATTGGGTAATGTGGGACGTGCACACGGTGACCTTGGAACTTTGACCCCACATGCCTGTCACTCTACTGAGGGATGGTACGCTCATGTGTATATTACAAGTCTTTGGTGTCTAAACATGATTATGAAACAATAAACTCCCCAAGTCCTTCAGGAAAAAAAGTTCCTTTGATCAACCTCTGCCCTGGGGGCCTGACAGCCCTTATGCCGCTGAGTCCAATGTTAGCAAAACGTTCTCTGAACATGGTAGCACTCCAATCTTTTAATATGTTGTATATGGGTCCCATATGAGTAGATTTGTGTTGTTTGGTGCCAATCGCTTTTCTCGTTTCAAGATTGCGGGCGCTGGAACATACACAGTCGTGCCAAAATGAAATGGCCGCCATTCAACCAAAAATGGATGAAACGACTTGAAACTTGACATAACACCTCATTTCTATGGGTGAAGTAAACCGCAGGACAACACACTGCGGCCCCCACGGACCCCGCCCGCAGCAAAGCACCCCCGACGTTCACTTCACATCAAAGATGCCTTGCCACAAGCAGAAACCGCAGGAGCTACGACATGCCGCCCCCACGGCGGTATTCCTTGGTGAGAGTGTGGCCAGAGCACTCACATCGTTGCAAACCCTTCTACATCCTCAGCAGGTATCTCAGGGTCACCAGCGTTTCGCCCCCCCAGCCTGTACGCCTCGCCTGAGTGGGGCTGCGAAGATTAATCTTCGTCTGTAGAAGGGCTCCAACTGCGAGCTCTAGTCAGCCACACCCATCTTGCACCCCTTCTTCTTGTGCTCTGAGCAGGTTGAGCAAAGAGGTCCAGGGCACTGTGGTTTAACTCCTGACCCCGGTCCTCCGCCGACTAACAAGCAGTAGTAATAAACCCAGAGATAACTCTCTGGATAGTATCAGGTGCTTTGCGTTGCTGTAGCTGCTCTTTGCACTTGGTCTTGTACTTGTAGCTAGCTTGCGCAGTGCCTCAGGGTGCCAGCCCTAACACTGTTGCGTGCCGTCTTTCCGAGCTGTCATCCGTTCTTTCACAGATGTCCGTGGGTCTTCCCCCACCGCCAATCTATACATATATTATGAATATATACTATAGTCAGATTTACATTCAAACATAAGTTGCTGCTATTTGGGCTACTTGGTGTTGGTGTGTGCTGTCTGGGCTACTTAATAATATATAATAATAATCATAAAAAAGGTATTCTGAACAAAGTAGCGCTCCGCCCTTTCAAACTCAAAGCGGTGCATGCGTCGGCTCCTTCCCGTGCTGAAGTGAGACTTTAGGGCCGCGGTAGCTGTAGCATACGAGCCATCCGTTAACGTGAGTGTGGCGAAGATCCGCTGTCCCTCCTGGCCGAGGCAGTGGCGGAGGAGCGCGCACTTCCTATCCTCTTCCAAATCGAGTGCCCCAAAGCCAGCAAATAATCCTCAAACGACCTCTGCCATCGATCCCAGGGAACAGCTGGGTCACTGGGGACGGGTAAAAAAGGTGGCGGTGGCGGCAAAATCAAGTCAGCCATCCTCGCTAAATAGGCTAAATAATCACACCATGTTGCTTGTTTCATGCTCTTTACTTCCCTGCCGTAAACCCACGCTTTTACAACAATGCCGTACATCGGGTGCAGTAACTCTTAAAGGCACAGTAACATGTACCTAAGTTAACAAGGCCAACCAGGCCGTAACATAACGTTATCAGACATAACAACCACCACCAAGCATCCAGTCAGCAATGGGTCGTGCCCGGCCACAACCCATTGCTGCGCAGCAGCTATAATTTTAATTATATTTTATTGGGGATACTGTAATCCTTTAAGGGACCACTCTCATTTGTTTTGAAACCATGCAGTAGCTATAGTAAAGATAAATTAAAATGTGCAATGTGTATACAGTGTTCCTGGCCATGGCATAAGGGGTTATCATACCAGTTTTTTTATAAAGCAGGCTCTGGTAATGTTATACCTTCAAGGATTTTAGTAACCACATACTACTACTGATGTTGTAGAGGTTTTAAAGGCAGCCGTGGGGGACCAGTTCCCACCATCAGCTGTCTCTCTCAAGGGCCTGGCTCAGGTCTTGAAGCTTGCGTTGACACGGGTGTGTCTGCCAGGACACGGTCTAATAATCTCTGAGTACTTCTAATTATCCCGTCCTGTTCCGGACTGCTATTGGCTTCGTCTCCTGAATCACTCTGCATGGGGCGTGGTGTTCGTGGCATAGTTAAGAAGAGCTCATTCTACTTGATGTCATACATCGTCAGCAGGGGCATCACATCTGTCATGATGTCACAGGGCAGCATTGTGATGTCATGGATGGACTCAGGGATGTCATGTGATGGACTCAGAAGGCCCAGAATGTGCCCTGGGAGCTGGCCGGCCCCTGGTGTTGATGCGAAGTCTCCGAAACAACTGACATAATTATTGTTATTGTTATTATTATTGTTATTATTATTGTTATGATTGCTATTATTGTGATTACTATTATTATTATTATTAGTATTATTATTATTATTAGTATAATAATAATAATAATAATAATAATAATAATAAAGTCTGACATTTAGTCATTTCTGGTCATATCAAAATCAAGACTGAGCAATTACAACATTTTGATCAAACACAAATATAAGTAAAATTAATAACAAAAAAGAAGTCAGAGGTCTAATCATAAATCAAAATCTGATTGATTGTCTGTACTACCAACAGGAAAGACAGATCCTCAAGAACAGATTGGAGAGCAATCGAATCAAGCTGGAGTTAAAATAAATATTGCAGTTGAATTCAGGGAATGTGGGGTATAGGGATATATTTTTTTTTAGAGGAAACTGGACGAAATAGAAGAATATAGTCAGGATAGTGTTTTAGAAGTCCGTTCTGATCCACACTCCATTTCAGAAGGTGGCGGTAATGCACCATAAGTTGTTTGCCAACCGCCATAAAACACTACTAGAAGAAGAAGAAGCTGGCCTGAGTTTGAAGTTCCTGCGCGGGTTAAAGCATGAAGATGTTCACTTTTTGGCTCTCATCGGATGGTCTCATGGGATTAGCAGTATATTCAACTAAAGTAAGCAGGAAAGGTAAGTCCACTACTAGTAACAAATGAGGTTAGACCAGCCAAATCTGTGTTTTTAAGTCGCGCAAAGTGACGCTAATGGCGTTAGCATTAACGTTAGCATTGAGCTAACGCTAATGTTATGGGCTACGATTGCAACTCCCCAGCAAGCTGTTACTGTTAGCCTACATTACTAACGTGATTATAGGTACAGGACACACTGGGCTGATGTACCACAGCCTGCCAGTTAACTTTCAGACCATGTCCGGCTAATTTGAATGAGTTTAGACTTATTTTAGTTTAAAGTGTGTTGTTACTAGTTCGCTTGCTAGCTAGGAGTTCTCTTCACAATGCATGGCTTGCAGAAATGGAAATTCTGGGCCAAACTCAATTTATTTGGTGCAGGGTAATGGATAGCACAACTTAGTTGTGTCTTCTGATTTACTTCTCAACATGTGCTCATTAGCTCAGTGTCTATCAAAGTGTTTGTATGCAAAATGAGAATGTAGTGGGTAGCTTCAGCAGCACACATTGCTGTGTATTAATGTGTAAATGTATTCTTGTTAAGTTAGCTAAGAAAGCAGTATGATGAAACAGTATGAGATTTTGGTTGATTAAATTGATTGAGGACAAGGATGTTTGTACTCTATAGACCAGGAAATAACTGGGAGCCTGTAAGATGTTTCCCACCTGCTGCTGCAGTGTCCTCCCTGAAATCCATCCACAGCTTTCCCCCACCTGGATTTCATCTGTCTCCCTCTGCCTCTATGCTTCAGGTAAAATCTATTAGACTTCTGAGTACAAACTTGCTTGAATGATTCATAATTCACTGTATGAGAGAGTGACTGAGACGCTTTTATAGAAATGTCAGAGAAACCTGTATGTAAGTCATGCCTTTGCATATCTTTGCCAACAGCTACAGTGTGTCTAGCCACATATGTTCCGCTGTTCTCTGTTCCTCTGTGATCCACTCTGAACTCGCGTCACACAGCATAGCATAAGGAAATTGGGGAGTCAAGTGTTCAAAACTCTCTGCTACCAGTAGGGCTGCACGATATATCGTTTACACATCGACATTGCGATGTGCGCATGCGCGATAGTCACATCGCAGGACGTGCGATGTCAAAAGCAAATTAACTCGTCATGTTGCTTGATAAACTCTCACTTTAGGGGAGGCTACTGAGTGAAATGCAGGCTCTCTCAAAGGAGAGAGACGCCCCGCTACTGTACTCACTCATTTAGTGCTTAGCTTCAACACAACAAACATGCACAGAGAGCTCAATTGAATTATCTTTTGCTTATGTTGCGTTGCTGACAGACAGTAGCCCGTCTGTAAACGATGTGGTTGCGGAGGCGGACTTGTCCACAGTTTGCAGCGCACTCGCATACAGCAGGCTGGCTGCTGTAACTCAACATGTCCGTGGAGTGGAGATATTTACTCTTGAAACACCAAAAAGCAAGACCGCAACTTATGACACGAAGGCTGATTACTGATAAGTTGTCCGTGTTATCACTGTGGCTGTCTCTCCCCTTCAAGTCTCTGATGTTGCATCACATGATAGCAGTAACGTTACGGTAGAGTTAATCATACATAGCGACTTATTTACACAAAACATGTCAGTGAAAATAAAAAGAGAAGAGGCATATCTGGGCAATTAAATGTATATTTATTACTTTTCACGAATGAATAGTTTGTCACCGGTCGGCTGCATGTGAATCCTCGTCTCTCTGTACTGCCAGCCTTGCGCTCAAAAACCGGAACTCCGCAGATGCGGAGTGTACCACTTGGTCGTTTCTGGAGGGGGTTTCCGGGAGGTCAGACCAAGTGTGTAAAGTGGCAGGGGTGTTTCATTGTTGATTTATTGAAACGTTAGAAGAACGAAAGAAGTTGAAAGCAGTGATTATAATCAATGAAATCTAATGTTTTTCTGCAAATAGCATCATTGGGAGGTAGATTCTGGCACTCAATATTAGGGGTGGGCAATATATCAATTGTATATCAATATTGTGATATGAGACTATATGGTCTTAGATGTTGGATATGGTAATATGGTGATACAGCATACATGTTGTCTTTCCCTGGTTTTAAAGGCTGCATTACACTAAGTGAAGTGTAGGCTAGTGACATTTTAAAGTAGAATGTCATAACTTACTCACTTTTTCATGTATGTAGCCTGTCATGGAAATCCATTGGTCAAAATGTGTATGCACCCTGATAGATGACGCTCTGAGGCCTACAGTATAGGCGACAGCCCAGTGGTTGAGAAACATTAAAATACCTAATTTCCCCTCCAAAATCAGATGGACTCCTCTACAAAATCATCCCAATCATTCTAGAAGTATTCTTTTCTTTAAAATAGAGCTATTCTGGTAATCTGGTGAAAATCTGTATTTTTTCATATCGCAATATATATCGCAGGGGCAGGGAATATCGCAATGTCAGTTTTTTCCAATATCGTGCAGCCCTAGCTACCAGTCTCCGACGTCCAATCACAGATCCAAAGATATAATAATATCCCTATGGAAGCCAGTAGTTTAGGCGGCGGTTTTAATGATATTCCTGCATGAAACAACCTTTAAAAAGCAGTCTTTCCACAGCCTGTGCTGAATTTACAGCAGGGTGTTTGATCTCACTATCATGGTGCATGCGTCTGAGCAAACATACAACATTGCAGTCACACGGATACGGCAGCACATTGATCAAATCATCAAATCAAGTGTTGAACTTGAATGATTTGTGTCTTGTAAGGACATACAGGCTAGGCACCACAAATATGGTGCATGACAGAAATAAAACTGATCTATCTAGTATCTATCCAGTGCACCTGGGAAGTAAAACTTCATGAAATATTATTATATCTTTGGATCCGCGATTGGACGTCGGAGACGGGTAGGAGAGCGTTTTGAACACTCTACTTCCCCAATTTACTTATGCTACGCTGTGTGATGCTAGTTGAGAGTGGACCACAGAGGAACGGAGAACAGTCAGGCTGGGGACCTTCAACCTGCCTCTCGTCTCAACATGATGGAGCCCAGCAGATACAGGTAGAGCTGTTGTGTGGTGTGTTTCATTTCATGTTCACATGGATGACCAACAGAAGTTTGATGACCACTATTGACAAAGGCGCATTATCTCACAACACTACTATAGACGGTTTTCACAGAATGGCCAGTCCTCCACTTTAATGATTTTTTTAATGCAACAGGAAGTGAGCTGGGGTTCAATTTAGAATGTTTTTGTTGTCAAGTTAAAACCATTTATAATAAGGCATTATGACTGCATACAACCACACATAACATTACACTGCGTCATTGTATGGTAACACACTTGTCTGCTATCTTGTCTCTTGTGTCTGCTTCCAGGGCCAACCAAGTGATGCATCTGCCTCCCCCTCTGTCCAGCCAATGGACACGTCCACTGCCATCCACTCCAACTCCTCACACCTCTTCTGCCCAGTCTGAGGACAACAGCCCATGCTGGACCCAAGTAAGAAAACATCTGCATCTCACACTGGATATGCAGTACAAGCAACTTAAAAAAAAAATCTACTCCAAATTACAGGATTATTATTAACTTGTTGGATTAAATGTGGATGCAGGGGAATGTGATTGGCTCATTGTTGTTATACAATCTCTTTACTTCCACGGTGATAGACAGCTTGAAGTCTGGCATTGTAAGCGTGTATCTAACTTCTGTATCATGATGTACTTACTGCCGGGCACATTATAGAGAGCCAAAGTGAACGTCACTTCCTGCCTTTCTCTCGGTACGAGCATCTGGAAAAATATGAATGGGGGTGAATGGTGAGAGACAATACTTTTTTGATCCCGTTTGAATTCTGCCACGGGGTACACATGTACATTTGTCAATTTAAAAGATAACTTTGCAAGTCAAGAAAGTCGCAGTTTGTTCTGAAACTGAAACGTAAGGTTTAGTTTTGTCAATCAACTACATCTCTCGTGTCTCACAATACGTCACACCATCAACAACGTGGACTGGCAGGAGAGATGTCACTTATGCGACTGGTTGTGCATAGTCTTTCTGATTTTATAACTTATAGTGGCACAGTTTTACCACAAACTGCGACTTTCTTGACTTGCATGGTTATCTTTTAAATTGACACAAAATTACATTTGTACCCCGTGGCACAATTCAAACAGGATCAAAAAAGTATCGTCTCTCGCCGTTCACTCCATTCATATTTTTTCAGATGCTGGTACAGAGAGAAAGGCAGGAAGTGACGTTCACTTTGCCTCTCTATATAATGTAAATCCAGCTTACAGTCCCTGGCTGGCTCACTATGCTGCTTCCCAGCCGGGGAGAAAGGCGCTGCCGTCATGCCGCCAGGAATGAGCCATGAACCGCGGATGGGACATTGTGAATAGCGATATTCTAGAATGAGAGTTATGAAAAGCCAATTAAATTACATAGGCCTTTGCATTAACATTAATCCAAGTAATCTTTTGCATGCTTATCTGCACAGATATGGACATTTCCGGTGATCTGTGCCTCCTTGTGCTGTTTGATGCCTGCCCGGTAGTGATGCGCGGGTCACCCAGAACCCGCCGGGTCCCGCGGGCTGGGCCGCCCCGCAGGCGGGCTGGGTTGGCAAATTATGAAAATATCGCGGGTGCGGGCGGGGCAGGCTCAGAACGTGACAAAGCAACATTATTAAATAATTTAGAGCAATGAAACACGCAGAGTAATTAACCTTAAAGACGTTAACTCTCTCTCGCATGTACACACAATCAGACAGACTCCTGCTGCACTCTCTATAGCCTACATGGAGTAAAGAAACGCTTCAATGAGGTAGCCTATGTGCTCTCAAAACAAACACTTTGGAAGGATTATTCGCTGTAATTATTATTTGAAGTGTCCATATAATGCCACCGCAGATTTTCTGTTGTGGACTCGACTGTGATCTATTTGTCAACTTTACTGCAACGTGAGTAGGCTGTGAACAATTGAGTGCGCATGAGGTAATTAAAAGAAATCAGACAGCGAGTCTGGCCGTATCTGCAAGCCGTGTGCGCACCTGCTGCACTACTACGTTTAGCCTACTACTGCAACAATTGAGAGCGCATGAGGTAATTAAAAGAAATGGGGAAGAATAAGAACTGTTTCTGTAGCCTGCCTAGTGCCTACCTCTATACCTGCTACCTCCATTTGAAACACTGCGCGGTCACGCCATCCGCACTTTGGGGAAGCGTAGTCGGTCGTGCTATCTGAAGACCATGGATTAATTGAAGAAAGACCGACATGAAAGCAGCAGCGCAACTCATCCAGAGCAGGCCTAGGCTACAACTGTTGTCGCGCAGGGCAGCATGTGAGTGTCTGTGTGTGTGTGTGTGTGTCTGTGTGAGAGAGAGAGAGGGGGGAGAGAGACAGAGTTATTAGCTGCTTTGCACACCTTGGAAGCTCTGCTGTGCTCCTACTGCGTCCGGAGACATATTACATTAAATTGGCCGTTGCGGGCTGCTGGGTTGGGCTGGGTTCGGAATTTTCAGATATTTTAACGGGGCGGCCGGGGCGGGCTGGCTCCGATGACGGGTTGGGTTGGGGCGGGCCTTAAAAAAACCTGACCCGCGCATCACTAGAAAGTAGACATCATTATTGTAGTAAGCTAAATTATTTCATACTTGTAAAATAAAACTAGAGAAATTATTCCATTTTCGATTTGGGTCTTTTGAGAGGGGGGTGGGTCGTTCTCGCGTGGGATCCTTACGTCACCTGACAACTTGGTTTTCACTTTGAAAAACATGTCAAAGAAGCTGTCTGAAAGAGCCAAGTCATTAAAAAAATCGATCCTAACCCCTAAACTAAAAAGATTATTGCTCCTAAGGGACCCTAAAGCTGCGTTCACACCGACCTATTAAAGTTTTTCGCTGGCATCGAAAATACGCCCGGGATGAAATATCCCAGCTCGAGCTAAATTACGCTGGCATCAGTCGCTCCCTGTTCAACGCTGATTGGCTGCCATGTGAGAGTGTGTCAAATATCACACTGGCTTGGAACAAACCGCTGGTTATTGTGTGGCAACAAACCGCATTGACAGCTGACATGAAGGCTACGTTCACACAGCCAGCCTTAGTGCTTGAATCTAATCTTTTCCCACCTAAGTGACTCAGGTCAGTCTTTTTTATGACTGTGTGAACAGTACAAGTCACATTGAAAGTTACTTTTTTAAAGACGACCTGGGCTACTTTCAAATGTGGAAAAACATCAGATTCAAATCTGATGTTTTGGAATGTGACTCCGGTGTGAACAGACATCTTGCCCATATCTGACTTAATGCTTCAATGTGACTTTTACGTCATTCCAGAGCGACATTCGTCACTATTCTGCACTGGCGGGAGGAGGGAGGACCAGATTGTGATTACAAACATGGAGGACAGCTGCGAGGGAGGTAATCAGTGGAGGAACAGTGAGGTTTTAGACCTCATAAGTATTAGCAAGAAGTAGCAGCTATTGCTCCACAGAAAGCCATTATTAAAAAAAAATCTAAAGGCTCTCTTTCTCCTCTTCCTCGCTATCATCTGCACCTATATGACGGCACGGTGGCTCAGTGGTTAACACTGTTGCCTCACAGCAAGAAGGTCCCGGGTTCGAACCCCGGTCCGTCCCAGGTCCTTTCTGTGTGGAGTTTGCATGTTCTCCCCGTGTCCGTGTGGGTTTTCTCCGGGTGCTCCGGTTTCCTCCCACCATCAAAGAAAGACATGTATGTTAGGGTTAATACTCCTGGCTGTCAGTGCCCCTGACCAAGGTACTGGC
This sequence comes from Poromitra crassiceps, assembly GCF_964638095.1. Lineage (NCBI taxonomy): Eukaryota > Metazoa > Chordata > Actinopteri > Beryciformes > Melamphaidae > Poromitra > Poromitra crassiceps. The sequence continues at coordinate 15,362,475 of NC_139647.1, forward strand.
AAAATAACTGGAGTTGGTCCCCGGGCGCTGCACAGTGGCTGCCCACTGCTCCTAGTTCTAGGAAGGTTCCTAGTAGAGGATGGGTCAAATGCAGAGGATGGATTTCCCCAAGGGGATAAATAAAGGATAACTTAACTTAACTTAACTATATTCCCTGTCTTCCACTGCACAATAACTTGTAAATTGAACCGTAAACAACAGATGAAACAACATCGTCAGCTACCGCCATGTTTACTGCTGTCTTCTTCTGGGTTTATGTAGAACAGCAGTGTGCTGCACATGCGGGTCACTTCAGGTCCGCGACCTGTTCACACTGGAGTCTGATATGGGCCACTTTTAAAAAGTCTGTGTGAACAGCCACACAAAAAATCAGATGTGAGCAACAAGTCAGATTCAAGCACTAATGTTTGCTGTGTGAACATAGCCGAAATGAAGTCTGTACTAGCTCACGTTAGGAGCACGCTGATAGGCTTAGCTTGTAAACAACTACAGTGGCTCGTAGTGGACAAATATCATGACATTGCGTAACGTTATAGCCCCCAGATGTCCGTCAATTATTGTGCCTGTTGACGAGCGATTTAAACAGAGCGACAGAGTGATTCCATAGGGTTGAATCAAGCGACAGAGAGAAAAATAAATATCTCGGTGTGAACACAGCTTTAGGAGCAAGAAATAAATGAGCACAGAATGATTAAAAAATAAAGAGGCTCTAGTTAGTCTCAAGAGATCAGAATGAGCAACAGATTTTTTTGCTATGGTTAGATGGATAACAGTGAAACTATGATCAATATAGTATTTTTTCTATGTTAACTATTAACTACTACTAACTTAACTACTTTATTCAGAATTGACATCACAACATACGTTTACCGTACTTGCATTTCACTTATGGTTATCCGCTTGTGTAAAGTAAAGTAAAGGTAAAGTCCCACTGATTGTCACACACCTGAGTGTGCGAAATTTGTTCTCCGCATTTGACCCATCCCCTGGGGGAGCGGTGAGCGGCAGCAGCACCGCGCTCGGGAATCATATGGTGATCTAACCCCCCAATTCCAACGCTTTGATGCTGAGTGCCAAGCAGGCAGGCAAATGGGTCCCATTTTTATAGTCTTTGGTATGACTCGGCCGGGGATCGAACTCACAACCTCCCAGTCTCAGGGCGGACACTCAAACCACAAGGCCACTGAGCTGGTGTAAGCACACAAATTGAAATATATCATGAAACGACAATGGTTTAAGCAAGTGTACTCAAACTTTTGACTGAGTAATGGCTAACTTAAGTTCTGGCCAAGGGACAACAGTTGGAAATTAGCCATCTGGCTAACACTGTCACATTGACAGTGATGTTATGTGCACTGTAGTGCGAAAGCATGTGAACTAAGCACAAGGCCAAAACACATGCTGTGTGGCACTAAAAATCATTTTCCAAGGTTGGCAGGTCTGCTGTAGCAAGAGTGAGCAAAATCTCAGAACACTGGCAATTGTACAGGAAAGAGGAAATGTCACAATTTAAAAAAAAAAGATAGTGGAATATCCTCAACTGTTATGTACACAAGGCTGAATTAATTCAGTGATAAGCTCAGTGTCTTCTTGCCCCTAACTGTAACTTCTGTTCCAGCTACTAATGTTGGAGAAGACTTGCTGCACTCACTCTCCCGGGATGAAATCAACAATCTTTTTCCCGGTCCTGAAAACTTCCTGAGGCTGTATGGCACCTTGTGATGTGAGACAAAAGGGTCAGTGCAGGGAGCACGTCAGTGCAACACCAGCCCCCTGCAGGAAGCACCAGCACCCCAGTGCAACACCAAGATCACAGTGATAACATGTATGTGGTATTGCATTTAATATACTGTATGCATCTGTGAGTCTTTGGATGAAAACGTTAGGCCACGCAACAGCTTTAGTGTCTGTCCAGGGATCTTAGTATTCCATTCATTTGTAAGTGTTTGGAAACCTAATATTTCCCAATACTTTTTTCTTCTGATGTAACCTGCAGCCAGCACCCAAGTGCCATGCCGATCTGAAACCAGCAATGCCAGTCACCTGCAATGAGCACCGCAGAGCAACGCCAGGATAGCAGTGATGAAACATGTATGTATTTTTTAATACTCTGTATGCAATATTGCAACAATACATTAGCCCACAGTCCACATACCTTTTGTTTTTGGGTCATGGTTTCACTACGCATTTTATGCATAAGGAGAAAAAAATGCTTCCATTTCTAAAATGGAAGCATGGAAAATGGAAATGCTTATTAGCAAAAAATCTATTTCTGGTCTATAATATGAAAGTATAAAAAAACACTTGCAAATGTAAAAGTGCTTCTTAGTAGGGCTGAACGATTTGGGTAAAAAATCTAATTGCGATTTTTCTGACCGATATTGCGATTTCGATTTAATTTCGATTTTTTTTTTAATCAAGTTTCAGTGCAATATCAACTGTAATAAATGTAAAACACAATGGAGCATTTGCCTACCACATTCAAACATCACAATCAACAAACTGCTCTATATTATAATGCAAGGATGAGAACTTGGATAAGAATTCCTTCCAGCAACATTTATTTGCTTTTAAACAACAGCTGCAATTCTCTCTGTGTCTCAGTCTTTAACAATACAAACAAAACAAAAAGCACCAGCATCGCTGCAGCTCTTGAAGTAACTGCCCAAGGATCGCTTGGCCTTTTTTGCAGCCGATGGCCTGGCTCCTTCCTGTGCTGCACTTTGAGGCACAGCAGCAGCATCTGGGGGTGATGGCAGCCCTCTTCTCCTGCAAAACACAGACACAACTGTTAAGTTTCACATTAATGCAATTCACAGCACACACATTCATTCACACATCAAATACGGGGCACAGGGCAGGCTATATACACAAGCAGTGTTTCAGTGAAGCCCTATTTTGCAAGGAAAGCCAGGGGAGAGAGGGGGAGGATAAGGAGAGAGGAGTGGGAGAGGAGAGAATTAATGCAAGTTACCTTTAGTGCCACCTGCACTTGTTCCATCTCTCTCTTCACCCGGGCCTTGATTTGTGGGACATTCTCTGCACTTATGTAGCTTGTTCGCAACTTTTCTGAAAAACAAAATAATTAACCAAATTATTCTATAAGTACTACATGGCTGTATTGCATTTTTAAGATTGGAACTAATTATAGATGATGTAGGAGGGAGAGAAAGTAGGGAGGAGAGATGGGGAGGGAGAGAGCAGAACGCTGGGAGAGAGGACATTAGCTACTACAGAATCATTCCATTTCCCAGACTGACAATATATTGGCTATATAATATATTGGGGGAGGTGAAGAGGGGCATTTAGACATTACTGTAGGCTTACCCAGGGCCGATCCTGGCCATTTGGGTGCCCTAAGCGTAATTGTTCTGTGGTGCCCCCCCCCCCCCCCCCCCCGTAAAACTTTCAATAACTGTCAAACGAAAGACTGCAAAATCATTAATTATGAACGATACTAGTGTATCTCACATTTCATTACATGTGGGAAACAAACAATTGTTAGAATTACTGTACATGTCAGCAAACAAGTGATTGTTAAACTGTACATGCAAGCAGGGGCGGACTGGGATCATAATTCAGGCCGGGCATTAGATACCAAGCAGGCCAGGCCGATACAGGCCGACGTGCGTGCCGGCGTCCGAAGGGCGGCGGCGAAAAATTTGGGCTGTTTGAAGCCCAATTTGGGCCGTTTGAAGCCAGATTTGGGCTGTTTGAAGCCAGATTTGGACCGTCTGAAGCCCGATTTGGGCCAGTTGAAGCCAGATTTGGGCCAGTTGAAGCCAGATTTGGGCCGGTTGAAGCCAGATTTGGGCCGCTTGAAGCCCAATTTGGGCCGTTTGAAGCCCAATTTGGGCCGAGTCCAATTTTACAATGAGATGCACCCTGAATAAAGTAATAAAACCACTAGTAAACCAGTAGGCGGCGCCTGGCCTGCTGTTCAGTGAGTGGCCTGACTGAGGGCACCAAAAAAAAAAAAAAAAAATTTTTTTTTTTTGGTGCCCTCAGTCACGTGATGCCCTACGCAGTCTGCGTACTCTGCGTAATGGGTTGGAGCGGGCCTGGGCTTACCAAGCTAACGTTACAATACAAGTAGCCTACTGCATTCAGGCAGAGTCAGACTGATAATGTTAAGTGAGAGGGGAAGAGGACATGTAACGTGAGCTAGCCAGTTAGGGCTAGCAAGCTAACTTTACTAGCTAAATGAGCTATCTCCTTAGGGAGAGAGCTAGCGTTAGTAAAGTTAACTTGCTACGTTGCTAGCCCTAGCTGCTAGGCTAAATAACGTACCGATGGCGAGGTGTAGTCTGTGGTGAAGCACTGGAGTCTGGTCCATCTGTTGATTTCCATAGCTTTTATGACGTTTGAAGCGTTGTCGGCACCGCGCTTGCTTAACACTGTCTAACTAACCGATGCTCTAAATCCAAAGTAGTTCCAGCCTTTCTTCGGTGCTAAATCATCCGGCGGCCGCTTCTTGTTCTTGTTCGGCTGAAGCTATTACACTTCCGAGTCTTGTTAGATAGCTGCCCTTCCATTGTAGAGAATCCAGTCAGTGGCGCACTATTAACTCATTGAATGCCATGGACGTCCTTCGACGTCCAATTTAATAGTGACGTAGAGTGCCACGGACGTCCTTCGACGTCCAATGCGTTTTTTGACGGTGGGACGTCGATCAAAGCCTTCCGCAGCTCCTGTACAACTATAGTAGCTATTGAAGGTGTATAACCTATTTTACGGACTCATTAGGTGGCGACAGTGCTTGCTCGGTGCAGTCCAGATTAGAGACAGGTCCGAGAAACAGCCTAAAAGCCGTGGATCAAAGACAAACGGATGCATGCTCCCAGAGCCATTTGCTCTGTCGCGGGAGCTGACATTGGCTCCGAACAGGAGTCAATCCGCGCTCACAACTGAGCCCCTCTGTCCCTGTCTGTCTGTCTGTCTGTCTGTATAGTTTCTCCAGCCGATTAGCAGCCAGGAAAGCAGCCCCTGACGCCAAACCATTCAGCAATCCGGGTTGGCTCTTCCCTGCTGTGGCGCTGAGAGCCGACAGCAGCACACAAACGCAGCACTCCGAAAATATAATGGTTGCGTGAGGCTGTGTGCAGTGTGGGGAGGAGTTTACGGGGGGAGGGGGGGAGGGGGGTGGTGCACGCAGGGCATCACACAACAACTACGTCACTACATCAGAAAATATTATCTTCAGACTCAGTGAATGTGCTTGAAATGCTGCATTTCACAAAAGGCGGATTATCTCAGCTAATAATTTGAAAAGCCTGAAAACGCTGAAAACAACCTATCTTCTCCGGCTCATAACTAAAGAACGGAAAATGGTATCAATAAACTTTTTTTTGCTGATGATACAATAGAGCCAGCTCGTTCTTGTGCGTGTTCGGTGTTTACATAGTAATATCACACAATATTCTGTGGGCCTCGAGAAATCACTGAAAACGCTCTGAAAACTCTGGCACTGGGAGCATCCGTTCTCCAAAAGTGGCTGGCACTCAATGAGTTAAAAATCCAGTCAGAGTGAATAATGTGTCAACTTTTGTAAAGTTCGCTAATCGGCTCGCTAGCTATATTCTGCAGACTGCTGCAGCCATGGGGCTGCAGCTAGGTTTCTCCTCCTCCATCCAGGCACGTTTGATGCTGGTGCTGCTGCGTAAACATACGTCCGTCTACTACGGCGTGCTGCTGCTGCGTAACGACGTCACGTAACGTGTACCTACATGCAGTCATGTCACATGTTAAATCGAAGCCTTTGCGATTAATCTAATTGCGTTGTTTCAAATCTCGGTTTCGATTTAAATTCGATTAATCGTTCAGCCCTACTTCTTAGCCATGACTACTTGTAGGATAACCTAGGTAATAACATTACGAGACATTGTACATTTTATTTTCGAAGCAAATAGATAGCCGGAGCTACTTTCCTGATAAAACAGGAAATGTCAGGAAAGTAGTCTCTTATGGGGTTGTGTTTCTGTGGCTTTCTCTTTAAAGCTGGAGTGAGTACATTTACAATTACTGGAGTGAGTACATTTACAATTTGTTTATATAAACAAATGTCCATTACGTTCAAGGCATTGCCAAACAAGTTCCCACAATGCTGTATTTCTCAATATACCAGAGTTTTCAATCCGACACAGTCATGCCCGACAGGTAGAAAACTCAGGTATACTGAGAAATGCACAGAGAGAGTTATGTGGTGCAGATAGGCTCAATCAGCATTGTGTGAAGTCGTTTTGCAATAGCTGAATATGTGCATAACATAAACATTCGTTTATGTTATGCACTCCAGCTTTAAGCAGCGAGGCCCAGTTCCATGTCTTTACGGTGAGACTTGTGCAGTATATTGGATACTGCATGCCTACATTATGTTTTGTACTTTGTCATTTTCACAATGACATAAGGAGAAGTGTTCACACTGTGATTTTTGTTTTAAGAGTCGCTTTATTGAAACTTGGTTTCAGTATCTGGTCAGCAAAAAAATTATACAAAATCTTTTTCTCCGATTTGATGTATAATGATTGTTTTAACTGTGATGGTTTTTCTAATTGGTAGTTTTCTAATCTTTTACATTGACTTTTGTCATCTAGGTTTCAGAAGACCCAAACGGTTTCCTGCGCCAACAACCTCTATCATCTCCAGTTGTGGTCATCAGTGAGGAAAACTGCATGATCGCCATGGGAGCATGCCAGTGGCGACCTTCGAAAGAGATCGGTTGAAAGAGGGACTTGTCTACCCGATGGCATATTATTATGTCCTACACCTCACTTACTCCAAGTGTGACTCAACAGTGCTCTCAGTACTGCAAGCTGAGATCCACCATGATGCCATCCGTGATGGACATTCAACCCCTTCCTACAAAAAGCCTATGGGCGAATGGAAGGCCTTCATGAGTGAGGTGAGTGTGAGAGAGTGAGGGACAGGCAAATGGAAGGCCTTCATGAGTGTTCTTTTTTTGGAGGAAAAATATATATTGGTCTGCCATCACTGTAGAAATGTCTTAAAACCTTGTCAATTGTTGTCTGAGCTTCAGTTCTGTGTTGTAACAGTCATGTTCTGCCATTTCACATTCAAGACCTTTTAAATGTGTTATTTTTTCGATGTGAATATATATGTTCTCAATCATGATGTTCATTTACGCTGAGTTAAAAATAATTTGCGTGCTTTTAAAAGAAATAATTTTATGTTACATGCATGTGACATTGTGTCCATGTGGGGGTGTGCGAAGAGTGCTCCAAGTGGTGCTCTGCTTTAACTCCCTGTCGTGGGCGTCCCCCCCCCTCCTCTCTTTCACTCATTCAGAGCTTCAACACAACAAACATGGCTGCTGTGAGCCCATACGGTCTTGTCTTGGACATGGACAGAGCGAAATATGGGATTATTTTGCTTACGTTACATTGCTGACAGTGACAGGGACTGACACTACATAGCCCGTCAGTAAACAATGTTTAAAAGTGCGGAGGCGAACTGGCGAAGGGAGCTGACCAAACGCCGACAAACATCCCGACTTAAAAGAGCAACAGGTTAGCGAATGTGATCGATAACCTAATTACATTCCCTCAAATAAGTTTTTTATTTTGTGACGAGCAAACATTTTTCACCGTCAGTTTGACGAGGAAATGTGCTCAGTACGAGCGACCCTCTGCCAAGTAACATTATTGAGTCATGACGCTGTTTATTTAATAGGGTGATCTGGTTGTAAAAATAAAACATTTACATCAGAAAGACATTGAAAGCAGTGATTGATAAATGAAATCCAATGTTTTTCTACAAATTGCATCATTGGGAGGTTGATTCTGGCACTCAATATTAAGGGTGGGCAATATATCGATTTTATATCAATATTGTGATATGAGACTATACATGGCAAGGCTGTCCAAACCCTTTTGAATGGGGGCCAGATTTGATAATGTGAAAATACCTGGGGGCCAGCTACTTTCTGTTGTATCTGAATTCTGTTGAATTGATACAGTACATAGAAGTTATGGCAAACTTAGTCTCGACGCCAGACCCATGAGAGTTCTTACGCTGATACACTAGGTTACTGCATGCTGCAGAGCTCTCTCTGGGTCTGGGACACTTTCCCTCAGAGGGCTGGTTATGGGAGGGAACCGTTCACTTGGCCAGTCATATGCCAGTGATGGCTTCAGTTCTCTCCAATCAGTAACGACTTTGCGATCAGACAACACGGGAGGCGCAGCCCATTTGCTCTCTCATCGGTGCTACGACCTGTCACTCATTCAATTTCAACCCGCCTTCAAAACCAGCAGTGGCTGTTAACTGGCACAGACTCACTTATGTAGTATACGGAGCGCAGCGATTCAACGTAATATTTGAGTCTGGGGAGAGACTATGGCAAACTAAGACAGATGGAATTGAATGCTTATGGGAGAGGAGAGTGACTGCTGTGAGGAAGATGTTGAAGATGATGATGGCTAAGACACATCCTTGTTTTACTCCTACTTTGACGTAGAAGGGTCAGACTGTTGTCCACTTATTTGAACGTGGGCTTGCATGCCGTCATGAAATAGCTTTAGAATGGAGAGGAATTTGGGTGGGACTCCAAATCGACTGAGTAGGTCCCAGAGTAGCTTTTGATTTACTGTGTCGAATGCCTTCGAGAGATCAATGAAAGCCATATACAGGTCTTGCTTATGTTCTCTGCACTTCTCCTGGATCCAGGCAGTGGTGGCCGATACAAATTGGCACTGACCTCAAACTATCCAATCAGACAAAAGTTGACATTTTCTCGGAAACGGAAGGTCAGATCGAGATGCCTATAAAGGACTATAATATATTTTCTCACCCCAAATCCATCCATGAGTCTCTACGAGTTACAGTTGTAGAGATACGTCCGCCCTGCATGCAGGACTACAGGAGAGACATAGAGGACAGCGAAGTTGGGGGTTTAAGTCACTGATCAAACACTCGATTTCAGTGATTGCTGTCAGAATATAGAGCCATTTAACACTTATTTTAACACAAAAACATTGCTGAATGTACCTTTAATGTGATAATCTAATTTCTTACGTTCTGAAAATAAATCCTGTTTTCTAAAATTCTGTATTCAATGTTGATTTTTTTCTTTTTGTGATACGAAAGTTTTGACATCAACCAGATTTAAATTTCTACCCATGTCTAGCCAACATTGGAGGCTGATGCCTAGCCAACGTTGGAGGCTGATGTCTAGCCAACGTTGGGTTTTGATGTCAACCCCAACCAAAATTCTGTGTCTATATAACGTTGGAGGCTGATGCCTGGCCAACGTTGGAGGTTGATGTCTACTCAACATGGGGTTTTGACGTCAACCCCAACCAAAATTCTATGTCTATCCAATGTTTGAGGCTGTCTATCCAACGTTGGAGGCTGATGTCTAGCCAACGTTGGAGGCTGATGTCAGCCCAAAGTTGGGTTTTGACATCAACCCAATTTTCATTCTCAACCAAACTTCTACATCTATCCAATGTTGGAGGCTGATGTTTATACAACGTTGGGGGCTGATGTCTGCCCAACGTTGGGATTTGATGTCAACCCGATTTTAATTTCCAACCAAAATTCTACATCTATCCAATGTTGGATGCTGATGTCTAACCAACGTCAGAGGCTGATGTCTATCCAACGTTGGAGGCTGATGTCTTGCAAACGTTAGGTTTTGACGTCAACCAGATTTTCATTCTCAACCAAAATTCTACATCTATCCAACGTTGGAGGCTGATGTCTATACAACGTTGGGGGCTGATGTCAGCCCAACGTTGGGATTTGATGTCAACCCGATTTTCATTTCCAACCAAAATTCTACATATATCCAACGTTGGATGCTGATGTCTAACCAACGTCAGAGGCTGATGTCTATCCAACGTTGGAGGCTGATGTCTTGCCAACGTTGGGTTTTGACGTCAACCAGATTTTCATTCTCAACCAAAATTCTACATCTATCCAACGTTGGAGGCTGACGTCTATACAACGTTGGGGGCTGATGTCTGCCCAACGTTGGGATTTGATGTCAACCCGATTTTCATTTCCAACCAAAATTCTACATATATCCAACGTTGGATGCTGATGTCTAACCAACGTCAGAGGCTGATGTCTATCCAACGTTGGAGGCTGATGTCTTGCCAACGTTGGGTTTTGACGTCAACCAGATTTTCATTCTAAACCAAAATCCTAC